>NW_027466920.1:42500-405399 GCF_046128005.1 Genypterus blacodes
AGGTGACACACACACACACACACACTTACGTATCTCTCTTCTCCTAACTCGCCGTGTCTCTCCATCTGTGTCATGCGCTTTCCTTGTTTCCTTCACTCTTTCTCTCCTCTGTTCCTTATCCCCTCTTTTTGTCCTTTTTACTTTTGGACGTCGGGTTCCTGTGGAGGCGGCGACTTGTCCGGAGGAACGACCCGGCCAGGAAATTTCATTTTGCGTCTAATTTTAACGGGAATCACTTTTTTTTTTACAGGAGAAAGCATGTTTAGCTGTGTGTCTGTGTGTGTGCGTGTGTGTGTGTGTGTGTGTGTGCGCGGCGCGTGTAGCATTTTAACGTCAATACACCATAAATCATCATTAGTGTCAATTAGGGCGTGATGTATTGACGCTGGGAAATGCTACAGACGTGTCCAGCAGCTGTCGTCCTCCTGACTCTCTCTCTCTCTCTCTCTCTGTGTGTGTGTGTGGGTTTGTGTGTCTGTGTGTGCGTCTGTGTGTCTTCTACTTCCAGATGATCACTATGACATTTCGCTAAAGCAGATGTCTCGCTTGCTCCGGTCTCACCTGTCTCACCTGTCTCACCTGTCATTGCCCGTATACGGAATCGCTGTCTGCGCTGTCTGTCTCTCTGTCCATCCTGTCTGTCTCTCTGTCCATCCTGTCTGTCTGTCTGTCTGCCTGTCTCTCCATGCTTCTTTTCTCATGTACCTTTATGATTGTATCCCTTCTTAATGTAAATAAAGTCTCATGGCTCCTTTATGTGCAGTGACTAAGTGAGGGTTTATTCAGTCTAACACAGCTTTACACAGATTCTTCAAGTGTGTGTGTGTATGAAACTGTATGAAATCATCTTTATCCATAAGTATTTCTTTCTGGAGTGTATTCTTTTCACCTGTCACTGTGTGTCTCTACATCCATGCGCCTCTCTGGGCCGGATAGCGAGTGTGACCCCCTGATTGATTTTGGTCCCGATAGGAAATTGGCTCAGAGTTCGACAAGAAGAAGGAGGAGCTTAAGGAGGTGCAGGGCTTAGCCAATCAGCTTTCAGAAGCTGGAGCCGGCAGTCTAGTGGAGCCGCGTCAGCTCCGGCTCAACGCCCGCTGGGCTGAGGTGGAGGGGAAGTTCATCCCCTTCAAGAGACAAAGTGTGAGTTCCTATAGGCCTGATTCTTCTATTTACTAACAGCAAATATGGGCGACGGCACTAACGGGATGAGATCATACTAACGCTGTGCTGAATTAACTAAATATGAGAAGGTTAGAATACTGCATCCTGGTCAACTCTCCTGTTAACAGTTACATAGACATACATTCATAATTAAGGTACATTAAATAAGGAATCATTCTAAATTATAAAGGACAGATTATTCCTAAGCAGTATATAGATTTTTAGAATTTCAAACATTTCCATTAAAAGGGGCACATGATGATTGACGTGCAGTATGCCTGTGCCGCTCTCTGATTGGTCCTTTACATCCTTAACTTGTCAGCATCAATACACAAATGTTTTTAGGAAGGAGACAGTAATGAAGTAAAAACAAAAGCCTGTTTTCACTCAGTGTGCAGGAAGTTTTGCACGGTATTACAATGCTGTGAAACCGGAGCCCTAACTGTACGATGTGCCCCCTTTAATGTCAGTTCAGTCTTAAGTTAACATCAGTTCTAGTAAAAAACATCATCCGTAAAGAATCATGATCCAGATCCAGATGAGTTTATTTGTTTGTTTTCCTTTGCTGCATTTTCATTGCCATGCGTTGTGTTTGCATGTGAAGCAGCGCTCACATGCTCCAGTCTCACCGGTTTGCTCTGTCTTGGTTCTGTGTCACTTGCATGCTCCTCCCTCCCCCCATCCCCCTGCCAACCAATCACGCTCCACACTGGCAGGTCTCCGATCAGCCAATGGGTGACGATGTATGTATCTTAAACTGTGATCAACCCCACACACACACACACACCTGCACACACACCTGCATACAGACCTGGGGGCAGAACACACATCTGGGTGCACCGAGAGGAATCACGTATCCAAACCCTCAGGCATTGTGCTGCTTTGCTCAAGGACTCTTGAACAGTAGAAAAGGAGAGCAGGGGAGTGTGTACTGCTTCATCTCCCTCAGCATGTTCTCGCCACACACTTATTGACCACGTGTGAGCTCATTCCAACACCAAACACCATACACTCCAAACACTGAACGTCCCAAAATAATGACGTCAAACTTTAGCACAAAGTCAGTTTTAAAGCTTTACAGACGACTTGACGTCTCCCCTCAGACGTGTGCGACGCAGGTGTGTGTGTGTGTGTTCTGTCCCCTGCTTCCTGAGAATGATGAGGGATCAGGTTTGGATCATGAGAGTGGCAGAACCGTACGAGGGGCTTCATGCCGTATCAGCCGCCGCTCACGTTATGGATTTCACCAGCGCTGCCTCTGCTTTCATAGAATTTCAATCTTTTTTTATTTGGAGGAGCAGCTCCCAGATCAGCCCCCCCCCCCCCCTCCCCCGTCTCCCCTCTGGCCCCCCCGGCCCCCCTGAGGCTAAACAAAAGCCCACGCTCAGGAAATGTGAATATGCACCTTTCTTCTCTCTGGAATGTCCTTGAGTAGTCACACAGTGTACGAGCACAAAAATAAGCCTTGTATCTCCAAAAGTGGCGATGTCAAGGAAAGAGGGGAAGCTGCAGCGACTCTGTTTCAAATCCCTGGGAATGGAAATCCTGCAGGGGTACAAGCGACAGATACTTTTGTGTCGATGAAGTCGTCGAAACAAAAAAAATTAAATCAGGCTCGATTGGGTCGTGACCTGCTGAAGAACACGCTGGTGCCAATCTCATGATCTTCTGATCTCCTCCTCCTCCTCCTCCTCTTCCTCCTCACAAAGACCAAACACACAATGTATAATTAGTCCACCAGTGAGAAACTAAATGAAATGTGTGAGCAGGTATGTGTGTGTGTGTAATGTGAATGTGATTAAACTATTAAGAGATGAATCATAGTAGAGTTTGTCACACTGGGTTCTAGGCGTGAATGAGGACGTCCCTATGTGCCTCTGCCATTTTTTAAAACACTTATTCGTTTACATACCCGGTCCACAGGCCTTTGAGTGGAACCTCCAAACACAAACCTGACACATCTGCCCCCTAGTGGATATAGTTTTGAATCCCTCCGGTGTACGCTAAAGTACGCGGCTGGTGAGTTCGGAGGGTCAGAGGTGAAACACCGCCCCCTAGAGGTGGAGGAGGGGAGGCGGCCTCTAACGTTAAAATACTTATTATTAATCACAAATCTTAACCCAAATACAACCAGCTGTTATTCATTAAACCCAGTGTGACAGAGAAACTGGGACGTTGCAAACTCTGGCTGTCTGTTTCACTTCTTCTCACACACACACACACACTTTTGAGACATTTTATTTCCATTGCTGCCACGTGAAGTGCAGTTAATGACTCCAAACCAACATTGAGACGGGTCGTGTGTATTTCACACCTCGGCATCACACGCGATTACCGTCACATCAGGCAACAACAACACAACTTGTTAGAATTTAAAGCCAGCGGCGCATTATTAACTGTCTGTCAGGCTGCTAATCAGGCAAATGTGTGTGTTTTGTTCTGTCTTGATTTATCAAACAAGTGTGTTGATAGTGAAATAGTCTGAGAAGGAGGAATTCAGTGGTGTGTGTGTGTGCAGCAGAACAAGCCAGACTTTGCATTGTATCAGACGTATCCATGGTGACATCTGAGGTTTTATTGATTCCAATCTGATAATGATCATCTATGATTCATCTGCATCTGTCAGTTAGAGAATCCAGATTAGTTTCTTACTCAGATCTGCAGTCACAAGTCACTCTGGCGCCGTTGCCTGGTTTGATAAACTAACAAGCAAGTCTGACATTTTCTGATATTTCTCTCCACTTTGTGTGTGTATGTGTGTGTCTGTGTGTGTGATTTCTGCCTGTATTTGTGTTTTATGCTTCCCTCCACTTGTGTGTCTGTGTGTGTGTGTGTGTGTGTGCGCGTCCAGGATTACCTAACGGAGCTGCAGGTCTTGCTGCGTTCGGTGTCGGAGACGGACTTCAAGCTGAACTCTCCCGAATACTGGCCGGCGGCTTATTATAACCTGCCTCAGCAAGAGCACTGCCTGAAGGTCAGCCACACTTTACTGTCTCTGCACAGCTGCAGCCATTCAAGCGGCCCGCACCAAATCTCTTTTATCTCTCACACACACACACCAGGATGTAAAGGGGAGCATCGACAAGCTGCGAGGCCCCGTGGAGGGAGCGCTGGTCAGAAGAGAGGAGATGCTGGCCATGGCTCGGCCGCTGGAGGGCCAGAAGATCCAGGAGAGCGCCGGCCTGCTCGGAACCAACTGGGACAAACTGAACAAGCTCTACCACGACAGACTGAGGTAAGGAGGGAGAAAGAAGATGGAGGGGTAGTGAAGAAGGCTGTGTTCCTACAGTATATGTGTGTGTGTGTGTGTGTCAAGGCGTTGGGAGGACTGCAGCGCCAAGTGGCAGAAGTTTGTTTTGGAACGCACGGCGCTGGAGGAATGGCTGAACGACGCAGAGAGCAATCTGAAACTGGCCGAGACCGACCACGCTACGCACAGACAGCACCTCAGGGTAACATGCGCACACACACACACACACACACACACACAATTTAGAATGAGATGAGGTCAAGCGTATCCAAAAGTGAGCTGGACCGGAGAATGACCCTGAAGTCACACACAGGCTGCAGTCGTCTCAGCCCGGACAGCCGCCAACATGAATGCCTTCCCCTTTTTAGAGGCTTTATGTAACAAGATGATGTCATCGGATTTGACATTTCAACCAAAAACAAACCCAGAATGAGAAGAAATGTAAAACGTGATGTAATGGCAGCGAAGACGAAGAAGATTGGGATTCAAGGAACTGGATAGTAGTCGGGGAAGGAAGGCTTGGTGTGTGTGTGTGTGTGCTGTCCACCTTGAATAATAATTATTGTGTGTGTGTGTGTGTGTGCGTGTGTGTGTTTGTGTATTCTCACCGTCAAACATGTCCAGTCTGCTTTGCGCCGCTGTGATCACCGCCGTCCACCTGCAGCGAGACAAGGCCGCCTCATCCAAGTGCCACTCATGTGCTAACGGGCGAGTGTGTGCGTGGGTGTGTGGGTGGGTGTGTGGGTGTGTGTGTGTGTGGCGACACAGAGCCATCTGGTGCCTGGAATGACAAGCTGGTACCTGAAACACACCCAATCACGATCCCCCAGTGTTTACATACACACACACACACACACACATTCTGGTGTTACTAACACTAGTGAGGACGTTGCGTTGACCTTTGTGAATTTTGAAATTGGTCACATGTCAAACCACAGAGAAAGCTTAGCAACCTCTTTCTGTGTGTGTGTGTGTGTGTGTGTGTGTGTGTGTGTGTGTGTGTGTGTGTGTGTCCAGGATCTGACGGAGGCCATTCCACAGAAAGAAGCGGTGTTGGGCCGCGTGAACTCTGCGGGTGAGGAGATCGGTCAGCTGAGCACGCCAGACGACGCCGCACCGCTCCGGACGCAGCTCAAACTGCTCAACGCTCGCTGGGCCGACATATGTCAGCAGCTCAACGAACGCAAGAGGAGGTGTGTGTGTGTGTGTGTGTGTGTGTGTGTACGTGTGCCAATCTGTGTGTCAGATATGTTGGAATTCCTGTGATTCTTCTAAAGAGTCCCACAGGTTTAATTAGTACATGTTCACATTTATCCCCGTCTCACCGCTGCTCGCTCACTCGCCCGCTCACTCGTTTCACCCCTGTACAGGTCGGCGGAGGCTCGTACGGCAGCCACGGCGCTGCAGGAGGACGTGAGCTCGCTGGCGTCATGGCTGGACAAGGCGGAGGGCGTCCTCGCCATCCCCCTGCAGCCCACCGAGCCGCAGCACATCAGAGACACGCTGGACAAAGTTCAGGTACCAAACAAGACACAACACGCTGCAACAGGCCACTCTGCAATGAGCCTGTGTGTGTGTGTGTGTGTGTGTGTGTGTGTGTGTGTGTGTGTGTGTGTGTGTGTGCGTGTGTGTGTGGGTGTGTGTTTATTTGTGTGATTTAATTCAGTTGTTATCATAGAGTAAAATGAGATGCAATGCTTTGTTATTACATTCAGCCTTGAAGATAATTTGCATGTGGTTATGTGTGCGTGTGTGTGTGTGTGTGTGTGTGTGCGTGTGTGTGTGTGTGTGTGTGTGTGTGTGTTTGTGTGTGCTCATGTGATGTTTGTGTAATTTAATTGAGGGGTATTATGAGATGCTTCATTGTGAAATTCAACAGTTAAAAGACTTTATTGTGTGTGTGTAAGTGTGTGTTTGTGTTTGTAGACTTGGGTAATTTGATAGAATGATCTTGTGTCCTACATTGAGATGCTGCAATGATTCAGTCGAGATGTGTATTTAGCTGTAATCATACCGTGTATGTGTGTGTGTGTGTCTCTCTCTCTCCCCCTCCCCCTCCCCTTGTGTGTGTGTGTGTGTGTGTCAGGTATGTGTGGACGAGCTTCCCGGCAAGAAGGCGACTCTGGAGGACGTGCACGCGAGGCTCAAGCACACGGCGCTCCCGGCCGACAGGCAGAAAGACGTGCGGCTCATCACCAGCCGCTGGGCGCAGGTGAGCCTCTTCTTCTGTGCAGGCGCTCATCTGGACGCCCAAATCACATCACAGCACGTACGGCGGCTCGGCTCTAAAGTTAACAAGCGAGAGTTTCCTCCGTCCCTCCAGAATAGAATCACGATATACCTGCAGAGGGCCTTTACTCGCTGCCATGACTCAGCCATGATTCATCCAGATGCAGAAATGTTCGGACAGAATTCCATTTCTGGAGTTTTTTGGAGCAAAAACTCTTCGTAACAAAAGTTGTAAACAAAGCAGTGGAGTAAATACGGGGCTGGACTGGGTCATGGATCGGCCCTCCAGGTCTTCAGTTTGTCTGCAAAGGTCACAGGGGAGGTCAGGCTAAAAGTGCAAACTGTTGGTTGGTTCTTTTAGGTGTCCAAGGCTTTGCCCGAGCGGCATCTGGAGCTGGAGGGTCTGCTGAGAGAGCTGGAGCGGCTTCAGCGCCAACTGGACGATCTGTCTGCCTGGGCGTCCAGCACCAGGGCCAAGCTGGAGCAGGAGGAGCCCCAGCCTAAGGTAACACACACACACACACACACACACACACACAGACACACACACACACTGTTTATGAAAATTAAGATTTAGGCATCAAAAATCTGTTTTTAACTGTCGCCGTTGTGTTTGTCCAGGTGGTGAAGGAGGTGCAGCTGAAGGAGCCAGAGGTGGAGCATGCGCTGAAGCGAGCTCATCAGCTTTACAAGGACAATCCTCCCAGCCACCCGGACAAGGTGAGGAAATCCAGCGCTCCCTGCTGTTGATCCTGCGGGGAGACCGACGTAGCAAAAATGCCTCAACTTTATATCAAACTTTGCCTCTCTCAGGTGAAGTACGCCAACCTGAAAGAGAACTGGACCGTGATCCTGGAGCTGCTGCGCCAGCACAGGGACAGGATGGACGCCATGCTCGGCGCCAAGAAAGCAAGTAAGAAGAAGAGTTTCCCTCAGTGTGATTCACAGTGATAAGTAAATAAACGGCTGACATGTTTTTGTCCCCCCCCCCCCAGCTGAGACTCTGACAGGAAGTTCAGCGCCTGAATCCGCAGCTCTGGCTCAGTTCAACAAGTCCTGGGCCGAGCTCACTGATTGGCTGACGATGCTGGACAACATGGTGCAGAACAAGCGTGTGGTGGTAGCCGACCTGGACGACATCAACGACAACATCGGCAAGCTCAAGGTCAGGGTGCGCCTGAAGTCGCCGAGGCTTTTGAGCTGATGTGTGTGTACGTTTGTGTGTGTATCATGCGCTGAATAATCTTGTCGTCTCTTGCAGGTGGCGCTGCAAGAGATGGAGCAGCGTCGCCCCCTGCTGGAAAGACAGGTCACGGCGGCCCAGAACCTGAAGAACAAAACGAGCAATCAGGAAACGCGCAATGCAATCTCTGAGCGCAGTACGTCTCGCTCACACACACACACACACACACACGCACACAGATTTCATTTGTGTCTGATGAAACATTCCTCACGTGCGGCTCTTATTCCTTCTGGCCGTCGTAGTGGACAGGCTGCAGAATCACTGGGAGGACTCTCAGACCAAACTCTCAGACAGGACCAAGCAGCTCCACAACATGCTGCAGGACTCCACCGACTGGCTGGACAGCAGGAAGAAGGCGGAGGTGCTGGTCAGACAGGCCAGCGACCGGCTGCAGTCCTGGCAGGAAGTCACGTACACGGTGGACGCGCTGAAGAAACAATACGCAGAGCTCAAGGTAAGAGCACGCTGAAACACGCCACCGTAATGATGTAACGTGTATGAAGGCTGTGGCGCTGAGTCTCTCTGCCGCCCTCTAGGTGTTTGTGAAGGAACTGCGTCAGTGGCAGGGGCAGGTGGATGACGCCAACGCGCTGGCGGACAAACTGCTGACACTGTACGCCAACGACGACACACACAAGGTCTCCATGGTCAACGACAACATGAACGCCAACTGGACTCACATCAACAAGCGGTATTGACAAACACACACATACACACACACTTAACCTTTTTAATTCCTGTTTGAACGCGATAATCTGGGCTTGTATTTGATTTGTGTGTGTGTGTGTGTTTTCAGGGTTTCCGACAGGGAGGCGGAGCTGGAGTCGGCTCTGAGGCTCATGCAGCAGTACGACCTGGACCTGGAGAAGTTCCTCAACTGGCTGACGGAGGCCGAGACCACCTGCAACGTTCTGATCGACGCCACCAACAAGGAGCGGCTGCAGGACCAACCGGAAGCGGCCAGGAACCTGCTGGTACAGTGGAAGGTCAGGAAAACACACACCTAAACACACACACACACGTCTATCTGTACCTGATCAGATTGATTGAATCAAAATGAAGATATTGATGATTCCCAGTTCACATGAGGTCAACCAGACATATCCACCAATGCTTCCTGGTGCCGACCCACAGTTTGAGACACGCTGCCTTTTATGATTTGCCGCCCAAGCTGGTATGACAGGAATGCCGACGCGGCAGAATCGAGCGATGTCATTGGTCAACCGCTTGGCAGTCGGAGACAAAATCCCCCAACTGCATTGTGGGTGCTGAAGGGAAGACTCTGTTCTGAGAGAGAACATAATTTGACCCTCGGCCCTCACCCGCGCCCACACACACACACACACACACGCATATATACACACACACACACACACACACTGTCCCAGACAATACAAAGTATATGTGAAATAAGATACATAACATGCGGCATGTGCGTTTTTAGCGTTTCAGATACACACGTTTAGCGGCGTTATCACTTCTCCTCCTACGTCTCCTGGATAATTCATGTTTATGCACACTTCCTTTTGACACACACACAAACACGCGCACACACACATACTGCTGTCTCAGTACAACAGCAGTACTGTATGCAGCGCTGAGATAGCCTTCTGTGTCCAATTATAATGGAGGATGGCAACACACACTCTCTCACTCACACACACTCTGTGGCTACAATACAGCGGGCAGATAACGTTTAATTGGAAAATAAGCACACTCATCGTTTTATGCATCCTTTCAAGTCCGCTCTGCCTCTCCTCCTCCTCCTCCTCCTCCTCCTCTATCTCCTCTCTTCCTCTTTTTTTTCGCCCCCTCCATCTTACTAACTCCCTCTAACTCACTCCTCTCCAGTTTTACCTCGTTTTTTTGTGTAACTTGCTCTCCATCTCGTTGCGTCTCTCCCGCCCGCCCGCCCTCTGCACTCTCTCACACACGCGCGCACACACACACACACAAACACACACACACGTCGTACATGCACACACTTTTAAACAGAGAGCATTCATACGCAGTCACAGTGGGAGTTAATATCTGGAGGGACTGGGAGAAGCAGAAGATGGTGTTTCGTCTTCTCGACAGCAAGTTTGGGATTTGGGAGGTTTGAGGATGCTGCGCAGGAAAGTCTATCATGTTCAGGTTGGGAATTTCGGATCTTAACTTCAGACATTTTCCTGTTTGACAAGAGCGCGTGGGGGTAGAAATGTTTGAAGTTATGTTTCAGATTATTATCAAGGAATTTGTTTAGATGTAGTCAACAAAGTCGCTGAGAAGTTTTGCTGCCATCCTCACACACTCCATATGTGAAATGTGAACAATAAAGACAAACAACATGGGGATTAATGGACACACACACACACACACACACACACTCCTTACTAGGTCAAAGTAACTCTTCATGTAGAGTGTTTACATCTATGTTAATCTATTCTAATCAAACTGTAGAATTACAGAATGGAACATGTCTTGTGTTTTTTTTAACCCTTTGTTATTCATCATTGTTTTGATTTTGGACTGGCGGTATAGTTTTCAAACTAGCAACCTCAAGCTGTGGGGAAAGTAGATGCGGAACAAATTCTTTGTAAATTAAAAGGAAATTTCTGGCGTTTTGATTACATTTCTAGCCAATATTTACTGATATAATACACAGATTAGACGTTGAGTGTTTCAAATGTCAATGGAATCTGAAAATACGTTATGTGAATGATGTCGTTTATGGTTGAAGGATTTTAGGAGTGTATCGTCCCTTTCTTGTGGAACCTGGATATTTCCCCAAATGTACTATAAATGCTTAGCGATGTCGTGAATGGGTTCCTGCAGTGTGTGTGTGTGTGGCGGTCCATGTGCAGGCTGTGTTCACTCTGCCTTCTGCTGCAGATGTTGAGGTAAATTCCAGGTTGAATGACGCATTTTGACATTTCCTAGCTGGGAAGGGTTCCATCCTCGCTGCATTAAGCTGTGTTATGGATCACTCCTGCAGGTTTCAGCTTTTAGAGAGTGAATCACTCACTCAGTTACCGGTGCCATTACTGAGCACTCCAGCCGCCAGCAGAGAAAAATGTAAATTCCTGAAAGTCGGCTGCTATTACCCAGGAAACTAAGTGCAAACTCCAATTGAATGTTGTTGTTGCGCTGGCCAAATTACCACACTTGATTTTCTCACTGACTCTTATTGCGTGTGTGTGTGTGTGTGTGTGTGTGTGTGTGTGTGTGTGTGTGTATCCAGGACCTACAGGCAGAGATTGACGGCCACACAGAGTTGTACCACTCCCTGGATGAGAATGGACAGAGGGTCCTGAACTCGTTGGGCGACTCGGAAGACGGCGCTTTGCTCCAACGGCGCCTGGACAACATGTGCCAACGCTGGACCGACCTGCGCAACAAGACCATGACCATGAGGTGAGAAGGAGGAGGAAGAAGAAGAGGAGGCCATGCTGAACGTGTTCCTTTACCGCCATCGGGATCCATATTTTGAAACTCTTTGTGCGTTCTTGTAGGGCCCACCTGGACTCTGAGATGGCCCCCTGGAAGAGACTCCACATGTCGCTCCAGGAGCTCCTCAACTGGCTGAGGGTTAGAAATCACCAGCTGGAGCAGGAGCCGCCTGTAGGGGGCGATGTGCCGGCTGTGCAGACCCAGCTGGAGACTCACAGGGTAGGCGGACCCCTGCACAGTCAGCAGTAACGTCATAATCCTAAATTTTGCAGGTTTTTAACACCAGTGGAGGGTAATAACACCAAGCAAACAATTACTCCCATGATTCCATGCAAACTGGCGCAGCAAGGTGATGTCACTCATTGACAAACCCAATCAAACCGACATGAACCAACCAACCAAGTCACAATATAAACATCTGGGGTCTGCAAACAAATGTACACACTGCCACCTACTGGGCTGGAGAAGCCTCTGCAACACTTCTTCATACTCAAACTGGATTTTCATTTCAATACCAGTCTGTTTGCAGAGTTTCAAGAATCGTCTCAAGCTTTGTGGTTTCACTGAAGAAGAATCTCTTTCTTTGTGTCTCTCCGGCCAACAGCATGCAAATCAAGGGCTCAGAATAAATGCTAATTCACAGGCTTGTAGTGGACGGCTTTCCTCTGAGAATTGAGGCGTTTCAGCATGAGGGGCCGGTGAGCTGCACAGGGGCCCCTCATGCTGTCAGTGTGTTCTTCTCCCCAGTGGACGAGAAAAAGCAGAACCAGCAGAAAGGTTCCAGAAATGGCAGGAAAAACACAAGAGGGACTCGGCTTGCAAAGGTTGTTCACTTCTGATAGTGTGTGTGTCTGTGTGTGTGTGTGTGTGTGTGTGTGTGTGTGCGTGCGTGCGTGCGTGCGTGCGTGCGTGCGTGCGTGCGTGCGTGCGTGCGTGCGTGCGTGCGTGCGTGCGTGCGTGCGTGCGTGCGTGCGTGTGTGCGTGTGTGTGTGTGTGATCGCAGGGCTTCCGGAGGGACCTGAGAGCCAAGGAGCCAGTGGTGACCAAAGCACTGGATGACGTCGGAGTGTTTCTGTCTGAACTACCAAGAGAAACACCTTCACCTGAACACAGAGGTAACACACACACACACACACATCGCTGCATATAAGACATTTAAAAATCGCCCCCCTTTGGCAGTTTGGGATTACTTGCTCTGATATTTTGCATACTGGATGGATTATGTGTGTGTGTGTGTGTGTGTGTGTGTGTGTGTGTGTGTGCCAGTTTGCCCTCTTCTTTCCTGGTGTTCAGGCCGGCTGTGTGCATTGTGCTCTAATTCATACAAAACACCTACGATTTCATGATTTCACACATAATCCTGCTGTCATTTTAAATGCGGAAAAACTTCCACTGTGACATTTTCTACCAAGTGAGTTCCTCAAACTGAAATATTGAGTGAGACATTGTCAGAGAAAAAGCTCTTTCTCTCTCTGCTCTTAGTCACATAGTGAACTCTGGACCCTGGTAACACACACACACACACACACACACACACACACGCACATGCAGACATTTTTGTACCGTGTTCTTCACCATGGAAACAGCCTGGTAACTGCGCTTGCAGAAAGCAGCTGATCTTTAACTGTCTCCCATTAAACCCATTGACCTCTGTCACACTTATTAAGCTCCATCCTCAAAAACAGAGCCAGCGTTCTCTTATCCGATCGCTTCGTTCGAGCAATTTGAATGCGCTGTAGCAGTTTACGACAATGTATTCGCAACTGTAACTGACGCTGAGTAATCCGCAGATATCAGCCCGGAGGAGCGCGCCCAGAACGTGGGCCGGGTCCTCCGCAAGGAGGCGGATGACGTGGTGGTGGGATGGGAACGACTCAATGCCGACTCGGACGAGTGGCAGAGGAGGCTGGAGCTGGCGCTGGATCGGCTCTTGGAGCTCCAGGAGGCCGAGGACCTGCTGGACGGGCAGCTGAGGCAGGCGGAGATGGTGAAGGAGGCGTGGGAGCCTGTGGGAGACCTGCTGATCGAGACGCTGCCGGAGCACATCGAGAGGGTCAAGGTCAGAGAGAGCGACAATGAGTTACACCTCAGCCTATTCTCACACACATTCATACAGAGCAGAGTGTTAGATGTGTTTTCCACACATCAGCGAGCATTAAACAAGTATCTAAAGTGGACTTACATGATGGATGCGTCTGTTCCTCGCTGTTCTAACAGAGCAGCAGAGGTGAGAATGAAGGTCCAGCAACCTGCCCGTGTCTCCATCTGTCCCCTCGCCACAAATGACCTGAGAATTCCTTTGTGTGCATGTGTGTGTGTGTGTGTGTGCGTGCGTGTGTGCGTTTTTAGGAGTTCCAGGAAGAGATCGCTCCGATTCAGGATGACGTAAATCACATGAACCATTTGGCGTCCACTTTTGGACTGCCTAACATCCAGCTGTCACCTTGCAACCTGGAACGCATCGAAGATCTCAACACACGCTGGAGGCTGCTACAGGTATACACACATGCACACACACACCTCCAACGTTCCATCACACAGATAGACAGAATGTACGTCCACTTTCTGACCTTATGAACTGAATCAGGCGCTTCCCTCAGCGAGTTCCTTCGTAAGAGCGATGCATGATGGGAAGTGATGCAGGGAGAAGCGGTTCGGGTCGCGGTGCGTTTGAGAGTTGTACTATGCAACAGCTGTAAAGAATGAGGTCATAAGGCAGACACACACACACCTTATGTCAGGATCACAGACAGAGCAGAATGTGCTCCTATCAATCTCAATAAGCACAGCGGTCGCCATGCTGGATGTGGGACAGTGATTGTTACCGGGGGTGACAGGCAGAGCCAATCAGCTGCCAGAAAGACCAAGTAATGCCGAGGTGTCCTGGGCGGAGACGAACGTGGCGGTGACACTGCAGTGACAGGAGCATACGGCGCGGCCCCTCTGAAGTTAGCACCTGACCAGATGCTTACACACACACACACACAGATACACAAACAGTGGGCAGAGAAAGAGAAAGAGTTGTGTGTTTCTGTGTGTGTGTCTGTGTACCTGTGCGTTCAGGTCACTTCGGCTGGTTCACTGTGTTCTCTCAGGCACCTAAATGGTGGAAGCTGATTGGTCAACATGGGGACACGGTGCACTCTGAGTAATTGCAATAAATTTCTCCTCAACTATCCCACTCCTCTCGTTTGTAAACCCTAATTAGGTTACCGTGGATATGGGGAAAAACTCAGGCAGCAATGGAGTGGGTGAGGTGGACTCAAAGGTAATTTCATTATTAAGTTTCATGACATAAAGGCGCCATAAAAAAAAAAAAGGACCACTTATATGTTCATCCTCATGTCTTCTTCATGTCATACCACACACACACACACACACACACTGTTGGCAGTATGACATCATCAGTGTGCTGTGGATGGCTAATCAGCCGGTCTAGACTGGATAAGAACTCATCCCAGGCTTTCAGGCCTCAAGTGAATAAAAGTTGAAGATGAATTTAATTCAATTTTTTAATTCCTGGAACAAAACCCCACGCGAGCCAAGAATCCAGAATCCCGGCTTGAGCTTTATGCGTTGCCGGGGAAACAATCGATCACTGCACACGGCAATAGGAAGCGTCCATTTGTGCACCATGGGACATATCGCTGTGCTCAGTGGACTGAATCGCTTTAGACGCCTTTTAATCAGGAATCCATGTCAGATTGAACATGAAGAATCTGCTCATCTGTCTCTTAGTTCTTGGGGCTTTTGCATTCTGGAGACACAAACCTGCAGGGTGTGAGAAAGCTGCACAGAAACGTAGGAAAATTATGAAAGATCCTGAAAGTTTTGCAAAAGTGGTGGAATTCTCAATAATCTGTACACATCAATCTGGAACCTAAGAGAAGAAACAACAGGGAATATTAATGTAGTCTTCATTCTCAACTTTATCACTGTAAATATCATCTGGGAGAAAATGTCCCAGACTGTTCCAGAGAGGTGGAATGCCAACAAAAGCAGCCGAAAATTCCCCAGGTCTCTGTGATGAAGTTGTGCTGATCCAGTCTGTTCCTGTCGTTTTTCTCTCTCTCCTTCTTTCCCTCTCTACGTCCTCATTTTGTATTTATTGCTCTCATTGCTCAGCAGCACATCGTGTACCATAGTTTATGTCTCACGCAATCGCCGTCATCCCGTGTCTATCTATCTATCTATCTATCATCTATCTATCTATCTATCTATCTATCTATCTATCTATCTATCTATCTATCTATCTATCTATCTATCTATCTATCTATCTATCTATCTATCTGTGTGTTTCTTTTTATTCCCCAGATCTCCATTAAAGACCATCTCAAACAGCTGACAGACGCACACAGGGACTTTGGCCTTCACGGTGAGTCTCACACACACACACACACACATACACACGCACACACACACTTACGCGGACACATAATGTGGCTGTTGACAGTTTACAAGACAGCCCGTAAGGTGAGCAGCGTGTGTGTGCGTGTGTGTGTGTGTGTGTGTCAGCAGGTCATTCAGCGGTCTGCTACAAGCGGGCGCGTTTGAGTGTGTTTAAGTGAGAGCGAAAGAGTGGCGCTTGACTGTCACCAGCTCAGTAAGTGACTGAATAAGTGATGAGAGAGAGAGAGAGTGTGTGTGGACGACGTGACTCATTTGGCTTTCCGTGGAGAGCATGGGTCTGTTTATGCAGCTTGATTTATTTGTTTAGTGTCGTGACTAAATTCCAACCTGCACTTAACCCAAAGTGACCACAGGCTTTTATCCATAAGGAATCCACCTAAAGAAATACAATCATTGAATTCAGCTTTGCTTCCGCTCTATCTGCTGGATTTAGTTTCTTCTAATTGACAGATGCGGAACATATAATAAGCTATAATACTGAGATATTACACATTCTTGATAAATAGGAGCTTTTGGAGGCCAGATGTAAAGCTGCGGGTCTTTCTTCAGCTGAATGAGCACTGGTGCGCGATCTCTCTGGGGTTTGTTGTGAGGCATTGTGGGAAAACACATCATCGGGGAGACGCTGAAATGAGATGTAGTTGCGAGCAGGCTGCAGGAAATCGAGCGCAACAAATAGGCAACACTTCATAAAATAGCGTTTTGGAATACACAGAATGTGTCAGGTTGATGATGTATGAAAGTGTAACGTTATCAAAGAGTGATTTTACTTTAAAGATGTCCTCCTGGAGCCGCTCCACACACACCACTCGCTGCTCCTTCTCATCGTTTTTTAAGCCCAAGAAAAGAAGAATAAGAAGCCGCTGCTGATGATTTCTGATGCCACTCACAGCAGATTATGGCTTTAACTATGAGCCAAAAGGTTTCAGGCCACAGTCAGGCTCAACTAATCTGACATAAGACATACTATGACAAATGACATAATATACACAAAATGACAAAATAAGATGTTGTCAATTCTGTGCATGGTATATTTGTTTTATATTCTGTGATCACTTTTATTTTCCTACTACTGATAATATTTTATTATTTTATTTTGTTTTATTTTATTTCATTTCATTTCATTTCATTTCATTTCATTTCATTTTATTTCATTTTATTTTATTTTATTTTATTTTATTTTTTTATTTCAGGGTCTTGAATTAAAATTGCCCTTCAATAATCAATATTGGTGATAGTTAAACATGCATCAATAACGCTGGCCCACTTTATCAAGTCAAACATTACAAACGAAACAGTCTCAACTGTCCCCATACAGCGAGATGCACTCCAGCACAGAGAAACATCAAACATCCAAGGAGAGAACATAAATTTAAACATTCCACGCTGGGAAAATGAAATCCCGAGGGCCACGGCGGCGATCGTTAGTGGATCGACACTCACAGTGTCGCATTTGTCCTCACGGAAACATTCCATCCGAATCCAGCTTGATAATGGATACCAGGACCCGATGATGGAGGTGGTGATGGGGTTATAATAATAACGATGGCGATAATGATTATGCCGGGATACACATTTTTCATATCGGAGTACTATGTTAATACGCAGCATGTGCTCGGGCAATCGTCCCATTATGCGTCTTTCTGTTTTTAACTGCAGCAAATCTCACCCGTGGGGGACAATAACGCTTATGCGGCGGGGTATCTTCTGCCAAGCGATCTGATTGGTCAAAGATGCATTCCAACTGTGATGGTAATTCCAGAAAAACACAGTTTGCTCTAACGGTTGGCGTGGCGTCTCTTGTGGGCATAATAAGAGGGCTAATTAGCAATATTTCTTGTTTTCCATTATTACTTTGTGGGAAACACTTCAGATATTTTCTATACACACATTACTTTCATGGTTGTTGTGTAAATGCGCTTGTCAGACCTGCGGGACGTTTCCCCTGCAGTACAATTTGGGTGTTAAAAGTTTACCAGTCCTGCAGACGTGTTAACGCTTGTTGTGACCTTTGTCTCTCTGTCTCAGCAGGATCCGTACACAGCCCCTTTGAGCAAGGCATCTCCCCCAACAACGTGCCCTACTACATAAAGTAAGTGCCCACCTCCTGGGCTGTGACCCAGCAGGTCGGCTTCACTGTTATTTCCTCTCTCATCCCGCTGGACCCCACACACTCTCGTCCAGTCAGGTTCATGTATGTTGTGCTGCTACCCGTCCAGGCTGAATGGTGTTTAACGCTGACTAACCTCCTTTAATATTGAGCATTTGAGCACAAAAGCACTTTGACAAACAAATCACTTTACATTGCAGGAAACACTCCTTTAAATTCACTATGAAACGTCCAAAATAAACCAAAATTAGTTTTTTTTAGAACGGAATCGCTCACCGTTTTGTAGTTGGAAGACGATGAGGAATTGTGTTTTTCGAATTCCCATCATCAAAACCCCCTTCTCCTTAAGTATCGTCGCACTTTGTTTTACAATTGACCCCCGACAGAGGGATGTAGTTCGCTGACTCCTACTGGTCAAAATTTGGCACAGGTCAGCTAACTGTGCTAACTCTGCTTGGCTTTGTGTTGCTTATCTGATGGCATCTAATATCCTTTCTTTGCTGCGTTCTTCATCTTTCATTTCCGCACATTTTACCCATCCATCCATTCATCCATCGTTCTTCTTCCTCTAGCCACCTGAACAGCGAGTCCTCCCGCCCGTCAGCAGGGCAGCAACGTTTTAATTTAAATGACTCTGAGCGAGGCCGACGCCCACAACAAAACCTCGCTTCTTGGTTTTATTGGACAGTAGCGTCAGTTGCCTCCTGGAGGAAAAAGCTTGTTTTCCTGTTGGTTGGTAGCCGTAGCGACGTGCGGCAGCAGTAATAACAGTAAAAATCTCTGTTTGGATCTATTAATGTGCTCTGTATGATCCCGGTTCTTAACTTCATGCACATCCAGGGACACATCCAGACCAGAGCTTTCGGAAATTGTGCGATTCAGATTCAGATTCAGTTGCCTGTAATTGTTGGACGAAGTCTTAAGTGATTGTCACGTATTCCGACTTTTTTTAGGAGGAAAAATCGCACGACAGCTGGTTACATTTTTGTTTAGTCGAAACATCTCAGAACCAGATGTCTGAGGTCAGGTGATGCAACAACCCCGCGCTCCTCTTGGTTATTTGAAACGCAAAACATGGATGCTAGCCAACATGGACACTCGCCTACATGTATCGCAGTAACTTGCCCAGAAAGTAGTTCACATTCTTGTGTAGTTTACTCGCTGTTTTTTCTTTGTTATTTATGTTGTCTTTTCCACATTTTGCGCAGTGTAACCAAGGTGTTTTTGCCGCCGAACGATTGCGCTGTGGGTGCCTTGTTTGCATGCGATGCTTCGAATGTTGCACAACGTAACGACTCACAACTGGGTTCACAACATTTATAAGTGTGTCTATTGTGGATATTCAATCCCACATTCAGCAGTTTTTAGATACTTACTGTATTTTCCTTTCATGTGTGGGTTGCCTGCTAGCTTGGCCTGCGAGTTAGCCCTCCACCTCACCTCTACGTCTCATTGGCCGTAGTAATCCCCCCCCCTCCCGCGCTGTGATTGGTTAAACTCATTCCCTCCTCCTCTAAGATCAGAGGACGCTTATTGCATTGCTTTAGTAATCAGCATCTGGCAGCTCAGCGCGTTTGACTTAACATGGAGCGAGAGAGATGGAGAAAGAGAGAGAGAGAGAGAGCGGTGGTTACTAAATAACGTGTTGTTTGATGTGGAATTAACTGGATGGCTGCAAACACATTCACAAGAGAGAGAATGAGAGAGGGAGAAAACGCAAACAGACTGAGGAAATGAAGAGCACCTGAGCCAGAGAGCATACCAATGACTGATGATCTGTGTGTGCGTGTGTGAGAGAGAGGGACAGAAAGTGTAAAAGTAAATGAAAGAGAGAGAGAGCGAGAGAGAGAGGAAGAAAAGTGACAGATTCTCCTCTCCACATGCAGAGAGAAAGCTGGACCTGACCTGATGACCGAGACGCTGTGAGTGATAGCTGACCACACACACACACACACACACACACACACACACACACACACATGCAGCGCCGCGCACTCACATACTGCTTGTAACACACATATGCAAACCACAGACTCTCCCAGAGTAGGCAGCCGATGCTCAAACATTCAATACACCCACACTGGCTGTAGCCTAAACACTCATTCACACACACACACACACACACACACACACACACACACACACACACACACACACACACACACACACACACACACACACACGAGCATGCAAACACATTCATTCACATTCAGGACACAGTGCGACGACATATGGCCGGCAAACTGCTCCTCCTGTATGATCACTTGTCTGCGCCTGGAGAGGATTTCCTCAAATGTCCACCTTGTCCCCGTGTAAGGGTGTGTTTGCCCCCCCCCCCTGAACAAACACAGTCAGGTGCGAGATATCCAGGGCTTAAATCAGTCAGACAACACTCGGGAAATGTTTGATGCTTGGTCTCTGCTTGTTATTCTGACACACACACACGTGCTTACACATATACAGGTACACACACATTCACGCACAGTGGGGTGGGGGGGTTAAATAACAATTCAGGCTTGCCTATAAATTAGAGGCTCTTCTCTCTTTGCTGGTGCAACATAGCCCACATTTCTCAAGCCTTCAACGCTGATTCCCAAAGCAAAGTGACCCCCCCTCTTCCTCCTCCTCCTCCTCCTCACTCTCTCTTCCTGTCTCTTCACAGCTTCTCTTCTCTCCTGTGGTGCCTTGTAAAAGCAGAGAGCCTTTTTCTCCCCCTCCTTTCCCTTTTTGTCTTTCCCTCCTCCCCTATCTCTCTGTCTCCCTCTCTCCCCACCGGCCTTGAAAAGCAAAGAGTCCCACACTCCTTTTCTCTCTCTCTCTCTCTCTCTCTCTCTCTCTCTCTCTCCCTCTCCCATCGGGGAGGTGAAAAACCACCTCGGATGGTGTTGAGGCTCCTTAGCTTTCAGAAACAGTGGGATGGGGGGAAGGGAGGCAGAGGCAGAGAGAGAGAGCCTGAGCTCCGCCTTGTCTCACTGAGCTCCGTCAAGCCGCAGAGATGCGCAAAAACAGGAAAAAGCCTGGTAATATGGACATTAACCTTTGGAAATAAAAGTGTCAACTTTTCTGGCGAATTATAAGAGAGAGCGCGGCAGTTATATTGATACCGTCGACAAATGAATACTGTATTGAGTTTTGAGTATTTTTATTCATTTTATTATTGAATTTGAACAACAACAAAATCATCGTGAAAATAAATGACCATCCTGGATAAAATCAAAAAGCAACCACTGGTGCTTCCGGTCTACACTCGTGGCAAATGTACAGCTAGAGATCATTTAAGAAGTTATAGTGAAAGCACAGCGGATGCCATAAAGCTGGCTGGAGTTGTGATCATGTTGTATTCCTGTGACATCGCACTATTTATGTACAGAACATGTTGTGAATTGTGACTTGTATCTACCGGTCCAATCGTTGGTGTCAATTCAACTATCCTGGGTAGTTAGTGAGGCCTTTACTTTGAAGGAATCACCGGAAGTACCGGGTTGTATTGCTGTTAGCTTAGCATTCATGCCTCCCTCTCTCTCCCCGACCACCGTTGCTGCTTGCAGAGAGGAACACACAACCAAAAACAGTGACACACACTTTTACACACGCATACATACAGACACACATTCGCGTTCACTGTAATCTCGGACGCTTTCTCTCCGGTGCTGGAGGACGCTCGGTCGGACCGCGGAGGGGGTCGAAACATCACCTCGGTTCTTCCCGGGAATCGGTTTGTTTCACACCGGACTCGGAGGGCTGCGATCGGCCGGCGATGCGGGAGCAGCTTCGGAAGTGAGTGGATCGGCACGGATTGTTTATGGTGGTGATAAATAATGGTGATGGTAATTGTGCTGGTCGTGATGCAGTAAAGCTCCACACAGTCAACGCGCCGGCGGTGGGGCTTCATCTGCAAGCCGAGGAAGGAAGCCTGAGCCGGGGCAGAGATTCTCCACTCAAACAGTAGCTACGAATATGCGTGTGTAAAAAAGGGTCTTAGAATGTTTAAAACTGGTTAAAACGCTTTGCCAAGTGCATTTTCCGCCCGCCTGCAAGTCTATCCTGAACGCATCACAAATTAATCTCGCCCCAAAACGCACCAATGCGTTTTTGGAGCCAATATTTGTACAAATACACCGAGATAGTGGATAATGCATCATAAGTAGAATATAAATGTTAACACCGGAATATATACTGTAAACGGAGTCTTAAGCATGACACGGGGTATTGTGTGCGTTTGTCTGAAAAATGTGAATTTGTGTCTTTCTTCGGGAGCCATAATGCTCCACAAGCGTCTCTCTCTCTCTGCCCAGCGGCGCTCGCTCTCGTTTGTTACCGGGAGACGGTGCAAGGTGTGCGGTCTGTGTGCCTCCCCCAACCCGCCGCCCCCCTCCGGGTACCCGGGCGGTGCGTTTTCTACTAAGCGTCCCTAAATCCGTTCATTCTCCCGTTTGTTGCCATGTTGGGCGGTGGGGGGAAAAAAAAGGAAAAAGGGAGGACGTTTGATTCTTCAAAGCAAACCGATAAGCAGAAGCTCAGCCCTCCCGTTTATTTACGCGTTTGTCCTAAAATGCACCAATGTAAAACACGTAGCGTTGTGTTGCATTCCTTCACACACACACACACACACACACACACACACACGTTGGTGCACACACACTGAGGTGCAAAACGCAATCACCTCCATGTCAGCAAAGCAGCCCGGTGTCTGAATGCTCCAGTGGGTTTTTGCATGGTGTGTGTGTGTGTGTGTGTGTGTCGATTTTGGTGTTCTGCATTGGTCTATTTTGGGCAGAGGCACCAGCAGTGTGTAGGTTCATATGTGTTGTTCATCTATGATCCAAAGCGTCTTTTGAGGTATTTCAGTCCCATTTACCTGAGCAGAGTGGGATGTGGTTGTCCTGCAGAGATAGTACAAGTGTGTGTGTGTGTGTGTGTGTGTGAAGGAGTTGAAATGAGAGCATAGGATGCGGGCTGGCTGGCTGGTGCAGGTTTTTGGCACCAGTGTGATTGCAGGTTTGTGTGTGTGTACATATGTCCTGACTAAACACAGCTGATGGATTAAACAAAAAAAAAAGAAGCACCTCAGTGGTCCAGACATGCTTGGACACGATTGTTCCTCGCATTGTTTGTGTGACTCTGTGAGTGCGATTGATTATCATCGATCAAAACCTCCCAATCCGATTTAGAGAATCTAAGAATCCCTTTCTCCGCTCAGCTATTTTGTCCGAAACGTTCCAAATGAATGAGGGTCGGCGTCGGTCAATAGCAATATCAAGACCTTGTAATACTCCTGGATCAGCATAAGAGAAACCCGATACGGTTAATATCTCCCATTTAGCGTATTAAGATGTCAGATACAGTTATATATAGAGACTGGTAGCTAGTCTGTATCAGTCCTTAGAGGATAATTAGCCCACCAGAACCCTTAAGAAGCAAACAGACGATTAAAATAGATCAGTCTTTGCCACAATAAAACCAGAAAAAGGCTTCAGGTTCCATTTCCTCTCTGCCAGGCTTCTTTGGAAGAGGCGTCGCATGTCCGACTCGCCAACATGAATCCAGTAAAAGTTCCATATTTCAGATCCAAAATGGCAAATGTCTCCTGTGTAGAAGAATGATGAGTTATTAGTGTGATTCTGTGCTTCTAAGTACACAAATGCAACACGGATGCATCTGAAGGCTTCACCGGAGAAACTATTTGTCTCGTTTTTTAAGTCAACGTGCATGTAGACGCTCCGAGTGTTGCGATGTCCACACCACGATGTCGAGATTAGATTTCCTCGCTTCTAAGAGAGACTTGGATGATAGAAGATCAGTTGTGCTTCAGCCGTTGTTCCGTCTTTCTGAATCCAAAGGGGTTTTCACGCAATTCTCACGTTATCAAAGCAAGAAACGGCTACAAGCAAGCAAACATTCGCTTCAGGCCACGGGAATATAAAGAAGAATTTGTTTCTGTTTCTGATGAATCCCATCTCTTTTGTTGAAGGGACTGTGGGCTGTGTACGGGCCATTCCTCTTGCACGAGGTGTGTGTGTGTGGTCAGTCAGGCCCACCGCCCTGTCATGCTATGTTTGCAGGACAGCAAGTAGGCAATGATGATGAAGGACTCGACTGACACTTTGGGAGAAAAACGTCATTTTTTCCCCCACAAAATGCCTTCGGTCCGCGCCGCAGATTGAGCTAAACAGCACTTAACCTTCAGCGGGGAAACGGCGCAACTGTGATTATACATCAGGTGCGACCGCGAGGCTTTGTCCTCCATCATCCGGGTCGCAACAAATACGAGAGGTTAAGTGCAATTTTGCTCCGGTGATTGCACTTAACCTGCGAGATATCAGGTCGTCCTTCACAATCTTTATTCCTGGCAGGTGATGATTATAGAGGTGGGAGGTTGGAACACGTAATCTCGCTTGATTTTTATGAAAATGTCGGCTGTGGTGAAGCGTTCAGGACGCCGGTGTGAAACTCCCAAAGTGCAGCGATGTGTTTTTGTATTGATCTCAACGTGTTGGGAAAAAGTAGCAGATCGTTTGATGATTTTCTCATCCCCGGTGCCGGTGGCTGTCGCCCGTTCAGTGGGCGTGTGTTCAGGGACGATACAGTCCACGGTTCAATCACAATAACTGGCAGTGGAAGTCATCGCCGTCGCTCCTAAACCACCTTTAATCATTCATCACAGAGCCATAATTGACTGCAGCGAGGAGTGACACTCGTGTCCCCGTGCAGATCCATTATTTAAAATGCCTATCTGTCACTACTGCAATAAGCCATTCAGCCACCTGTTAAGAGCAATATGTAGCATTGTGTGGTCGCATGTGTGTGTGTGTGTGTGGGAGGAATGGGATATAGAAAGTGATCCCAGTGTACTGAAATGCACACTGCAGACGTATTTATACCGGGTTCTCTTCCTTTTATGCTTGAGGAAAATGTCTACGGGGTCGTGTCAATGATGAAAGCTCTCACCTCCCCCTGCCCTGGCTTCTGTCAGATTGCCCCTGAGCAAGGCACCAAATCCCTGACTTGCCTGGCTGGAGCTGCTCAGTGTGTAATAGTTTATCTTTTGACAGTTAACAGTGCATTATCAACAGTTTGGTTTGTCCTAGGGCCATGATCCATTTTCCGCGGAGACGGTGTCGGCTTTCAAAGAGCACAGAAAAAGGGGGAGATGTTAGATTCCTCCAGGCCACCGCGCAGATGTATTATTCTCTTACTGTGTTTTTTGTTCATTAATCCCACCGGGTCACTTGCTTTGTTTTGATGACCCGGGTCTGAGGTAAAAGAAGCTCCGCTCTCTACCAAACGTTTAGAACATCAATGGAGCCCAAGTGTGGGATTTGGAGACACATAAATGTAGTAAAAGCATGTTTGATGGATATTTTGGTGCATAACGTTAAGAAAATAAAGACTCCCGCACGAACACAAAGCCTTTTGGATGCAGTCGACCAAAGCAGCTGTGGGTGGCAGAAATCGATAAGGTGTGGAGGACAGGTGGGCGGTTTTGGCATAATGGGAGCGGGAAAATTGGGGGTCTGAAGTTTAACGCAACAGCCAAATGTAATGTGATACTTTATTTGTACCTGAAGGGAAATTCTTCCATGAGAACGGTCAGAATGTTGGGTCAGGGCAGGAGAAATATCCTCTGAACCGTTGGGAAGTTGTGTGTTGCTCATGAATAAAGTCTAGATTTCTGGTGAAGGAAAAGTCTCGGAAATTGCTTTAGTATGAGACTAGGATCTGCCAATCCCTATTTAATGGGATTCAAGGGTAATCGCTTACCTCTGTTCACAATCATGTATCTTATGGGAGGAGTTGTGGAGGCGGGACCGGGGCGCAGCGCAATATGCCCATTGGTTCTAGACCTGCATGTGTAGAACCCAGAGGATGAGAGCGTCTACGTATTGTGAATATAAACACCGTCCCATTTTCCCTCTCCTGCTTCTATTGCCTCCGGCTCGGACTTACCTGCCTCGCTCAAGGACGTTTTCAACAAGAAGGTCAATGCCACTCGATCAGTCGGCTGCTAATTAACACGCCGAACCACCAACCTTCCGGTGGGATGTCCGCATCTCAGAGGCCGCTGCGGCTTTTCAGATGAAAGCGTCTGACTGAGGCGCGTAGAGTTATTCTAAGCGTTTGACCGCGTGCCTTGGAGCACCACTCCAATGACGAGCTGAGTGACTGAGCCGGTGTTTGCTCAGACTCTGAGCTTACAGGGTTTTTTTTAAGTAGCTCTTCACCATGGGACCCCTCTCCTCATTAGCTCAAGTAGGCGTGTGGGAGAGCGAGGAGAGGCAGGAAGGTAGGAGCGAGGGAAGTATGCAGAGAAAGAGGCACGTATGGATTTATTTGTTCGTGCCTTTCAGACAAAGGTTAAGAAAGGTATGTGTGTGTTCATAAAGACGCGTACGCAACTTTTAACAACGTGGGCTGGGTCGCCCTCGTTCCTGACGCACCTTAAGGTCGACTTCTAAACCAGGGAAAACGCTGTGTTTGGTGAGGAATGCTGTGTGTTTAACCGTTTCCTTACCTTCGTCACCTCTGCACACAGGCCAAATCCTTCGTCTCTGTGGACTAAAGGAAAATCAACCTTTCATTTTCAGCTCTTTGGGGTCGAAGAACTGAAAACATTTTTGGTTTTCATTTTGGTCCGCTGTTTGAGTCATTTTCACCTGAACCCAGTCTGTGTTTACGCGCAGGTTAGTTTTAAAGTTTTGTTTTCGTTGCTAGTGAATCATAACACGGATGCCAATTGAACACTTCGTTAAGAGGAAATCAAGAAGAAGTAGCCGCCGCCAAAATTGCATTTGATCCATTTTCACCTTGATGTCACTGGGAAATGGGCCTCATGCTTCATTTTGACTCGCACCAGGAAGGTCTTCAATCATTCAGGCATCACAGAGACACTCTCATAGGACCTCACACTTGTCTCCCTCACCTGTGGGATTATGGGTAGAAAGCGTATTTATTAACCGCTTGACGTGTGATTAAATGCAAGGTTTCCGGAAACGTGATTCTGCCTCTCATGACTCCACTGCTCTTTGTCTCCGTGAAGGACTTTCGCTATATTTGAGTCGCTGTGCACAAAGAAGAGCTTAATTGCCGCGGCGGTTAGACATGTGGCTTCCATTAGCTTTATGTAAACACGCAGCTGGCACATTACCATTACATTTAGCATCTGAAACCTCTTCACTGTCATAGTTATTGTGGCGATGAACGTTTTAAACGTGTACTTGCGGGCACCCGGACGCACTTTCTCATTAACGCCACTGAGACGAGCCGCCCAGATTCTCTTTATCGTGTTAGCGCAATAATTATTACCTCGGCAACTTAGCGGAACCAATGACCAGAAAAAAATCTGCTTTTTCCTATACAGTCGCATAATTAGAGTTTTTTTTGTTGCCATTTAGTCTAAGTAGAGTTTTGAGGAGTTTTTTTCCTAGGCAGTATTTAAATTTAAAGTGAGTGTTAATGATGCAGAGAAATGCAAATTGGAGCTCAGATCATTATATTTGACTCGGATTAATCAGGCATATGGTGAATGCTGACTAAATGCACAATCACAGAAAGCACCGCTGCCGCATTTAAGCTGTCTAGACCTATTGGTGTAGTAGGCCGTAACGCTTTACGTAACCTTCATCTCCTGGCTGCCGTTTTTCCCCCACAAACGCAAATTGGCAGACAGAGGTTCACGACTCGGTGAATTAGTTGACCTGTTAGATGAAGGATTCACAAAACAGGATTGACGTGCCGTGTCGGGGCGGCGCTGAATAGGAATGCACATTTGGTGCGATTGTCTCTTTGTTGGGTCTTTGCACCAAAATTGTACCGAGAATAGAACAAAACGAGTCTCCTTCCAAAGCATAATCTTAATTTTTTTCTCCTCGGATGTCTTTTTTTGTCGTTAGCTGTTGGCAGTAGCGTTTTTTCTGCTGCGAGTTTTTCGCCAAATATATTGTTTTTCCCGTCCTACGATATTAAGATCAGGACTAAACATGGAGCAGCAGCTTTCCACCATCTAGTATCTCTGGGAATCAATAATTGTGTTCTCAAATGTGTCCTTGTTTCTCGCAGACTGACCTGACGATCAAATGTGTGGGCTCTACTGCCGGAAATTCAAAGTACAGCATTCTTGATGCTAGACGCCAAGTCGGACGTAAACTGAGAATTTCCAAATTCTGTTTCCATCGTATTTTCTATAAATTTCCTCTTCATCGACTGACCACGAAGTCCACCTCATGCTAGTTTCGCGATATATGAGTTTGTCCCATTTCATCTCTCTAGTCATGACTTTCACACGCAAATCATTGGAAACCCCACAATTGACGTAGCAAAGATTGTTCTAAACACTGACGCGTCTGACTGGATCCTGCGTTGTGTCTTCGGCTTGGAACGCCATTCCCTCCCTAATGATTCTTCTGTTATACATCTGCTCCGGCTCATCTTCTGCCAGATGCAAACACGGTTCCCCTCAGCGCAACGTCGTAAAGTCTCAGCCAATGGTTGAGAGAATGACACAGCAACAACAGCCATCTCTGGTTCTCTCTCTCCCCCTCTCTCCCTCTCTCCCTCTCCCGCTCTCTCTCATCCCCCCTCTCCGTCCTCCTGATGAAACCTAACCGGCTTAATATCGTGGAGGATTTTGGGAAGCCGGAGTAATTCATCATCATTTCAGTTCCGGCCTTTTCATCTCCTCTTTTTAGAGATATAAGGAGGCAGAAGCATCAGCATTAGTAAGCACTGCTGGTTACGCAACTGTTGTGCAGTTCGACGCCTTTCTGTCCCCGGAAGCTCTGACTCCTCGCATAGAAGATTACAGGTCGCACGCGGCTGGATTTCCGTTAAACAAGGTGGAATTTTGTATCTATCTATCTAAGTTGGTTCGGTGCAGTTTGGACTGATTTGGATTTGGGTGATTTTTCAGCCAGGGTTTGTTTACTAGTCCTGTAATCACAACGTTTGTCTGCTTTAATGTGTAATCAGAGGTTCTACAGTTGGGAAACATTCTGTCAAGCCGATGAGGGGCTCTAGTCAGGAACCGACGCGTGAAACGAGAGCCTGACAATGGCAAACAAACACATTTATGTCCCACAAATCCACTCTCGCACCATCTCAGGAAATCAGACAGTTGCCATGGCTCCCCTCACACGACGACGACTGATTTGCTAGACGAGAGGAAGCTGGCTGCTCGAGTCACCGTCCCAGTGCCAGACATCGTAGCGATGCTTTGTGATGAAGAATCATGCAGTGATTCATCCACATTTACACTTCAATCTAATCAATCCATAGATCGATCATCTGTGGTTCTAAAGGTTCTGGAAAAGTCACAACTCCAATAAACTTCAGCTCTCAGATTGATGCGACAGGCAGACGGAAGAAGGATGGCCGGACTTCATGCGGTCACTGCACACGTCAGACCTTTGATTCATGTTTATGTCTTCCTCACATTATTTACCTATTATTTATTTATTCATTTATTTATTTATTATGTACTTCCCCTTTCAGACTCAGACAAACTTCCTCAAACCGCAACTCTGTCACAATCGCCGGGGATACATAACGTGTCGTACATTAAACCATACATTTTACTGCTGTAGTGTGACTGTCGGCATGGTGACCGACCCTGTGCAGGTGTGTATTTGACCGTAGCGTCTCCTTCCTGTCCTCCCACAGCCACCAGACCCAGACAACATGCTGGGACCACCCCAAGATGGCCGAGCTCTACCAGTCTCTGGGTGAGTCGCACTTTGATCTTTCCGCGTATGGTTTCCCGTCCTTCCTTCATTCTTCTTCTTCCTCGTCTCTAACCCGTTCTCGTTTCTCTCCAGCCGACCTGAACAACGTGCGTTTCTCGGCGTACCGCACGGCAATGAAGCTGCGGCGCCTGCAGAAGGCTCTTTGTTGTAAGTACCATCTATACGCTACACGTATAGATTTTCCAGCTCTTATTTTAAGTGCTCTCCTCTCCTCTGATTGTGTTCCACCCTCGCACATTCCCCCTTTGTTCCTCTCCTTCTACCAGCCTCCCCTCCCTCTCTCTCATCTCACCCTCCTCTCCTCTTCACCTCCTCCTCGGTCTGTTCTTCTCTCGCTTCTCTCCTCCTCCTCGTTTTAACCGCACCATCTTTGCCTCTCCCCTCACGCCTCATGCGGAGCTCGTCTGACCATATGTGTGTTTACTCATCGCTCGTGTCTCTCGCTAGTAGAGCTGTGGAGTGTGTGCGTGTGTGTGTGTGTGGTTGTAAGCCGCCTACAACCTGTGAAGTGTGTGTTACGTTTGATATGCATTACATCAACCCAACATTGATGACTCGTTCCCCGCCACGTAAGTGCTTCCCTGCTTGTTTTAGAGCTTCATCAGACACTTGTTGCGCAATCTAACACAAATCAAAAGTTCCGTAGCGCGACATCAAGCAAACGTATAAGATTGCTGTCATTGGGCGGTTCATAGGACAGGTGAATGAAACTGTGACATTTGCAAGAGAAGAGATTGAAAAGTTCTGGTCATTACCGTCTGTTGACTGATTGGACATGCGGTATCATTAGAGGAGCGTCTCTCCTCTTTTGTCCTCGTCCTTTAGTGGACTTAATGAAAGATAAAGATGAATAATGTGACACTTTATTGATCCCTGGAGTGGCGTTCCCCTCTGGCTGCTGCCCTTGAGCAGCTCAAGGGCGCTTGGCGTGGGTTTGAACCCGGCCGGTCCTTGCTGAAGGACGCTGTTATTCTTAGCGTGTGTCTCTGGTGACTGTCTCTGATCGTGTCTGTAGTGGACCTGCTGAGCATGCCGATGGCGTGTGAGGTGTTCGACCAGCACGGGCTGAAGCAGAACGAGCAGCTGCTGGACATCTCACAGCTGGTCACCTGTCTGACCAGCCTGTACCAGCGGCTGGAGCAGACACACTCGCACCTGGTCAACGTGCCGCTCTGCGTGGACATGTGCCTCAACTGGCTGCTCAACGTCTACGACACGTGGGTGGAGCACGTTGCACACACACACACACTCTCACATACACACAAGTAGACACAGGAACATGCACAGGAGAGTTATTGTTGTCTTTGTTTTTTGTTGGTTGGCAGTGGACGCAGTGGAAAGATCCGGACTCTGTCTTTCAAAACTGGAATCATCTCACTCTGCAAGGCTCACCTGGAGGACAAATATAGATGTAAGCAACACATGCACACATTCGCTCTCTCACACACACACACACACACACATGCGCACATGCAAACACTTGCTTTTCTAGTCTGCCTCTTGTTTGTGAAGTCTGGCTGTACTCTCCTTGATCTCTGCTACCATCTGGTGGTGGCCGTGTGTTAACACAGAATGGTTGTCTATGGCCTGAAAATAATGTGTAATTAATGTAAATAACTTGTGAATTATGATCCAGATCTGCCTGGAATTTACAAAAATGTTCAACCCACCTCGCTATACAATAGAGTAAAACCTAGAGAGAAACCTCCGTGGCACTCCTTTCTTTCTCTTCCTCGTCCTTCACTTCTCTCCTTCCTCCTCTTGCCTCCTCCAGTCTTATTCAGGCAGGTTGCCAGCGCGACGGGCTTCTGCGACCAGCGGCGCCTGGGCCTCCTGCTCCACGACTCCATCCAGATCCCCCGGCAGCTCGGAGAGGTCGCCTCCTTCGGCGGCTCCAACATCGAGCCCTCCGTCCGCAGCTGCTTCCAGTTTGTACGTGACACACACACACACATTTTTAAGTGTAGCTGTATGAATCAGGAGACACTGCTAATGAATGTGGACCCTAATTGGTAGAATAGTCTGTGTGCTGCAGTATCCTGCGTGTTCATCTCCGCCTCAGGCACACGTTCAAGCGTGCAAGTGTTTGTTTACGTCAAGTTAAATCAGTTTTATTTTTAGAAAGCTTCTCGCAAGCTGCAAGAAGGGCTTTGAAGAGCGTAAAGGACAAAACATCGATAAAAACAAGGATAATAAAAAAAAAGAACAGGAGCAAGAACAAGTACATCACACACACCAGCGAATGGGGCCAGACTCTGTGTGTGTGTGTGTGTGTGTGTGTGTGTGTGTGTGTGTGTGTGTGTGTGTGTGTGTGTGTGTGTGTGTGTGTGTGTGTGTGTGTGAGACACTGCGGGGAACCAAAGCAATGATCTCAGGCAGCTGCATGGATTGTGGATCATGGGAATGGAAGCTGAGGAAAATTTCATGGCCAGACATAAAAAAAAATAAAGAAGAAGAAGAACCCCACAAACAAATCGGACCGAATGAGCACAGTACATCACACACACACACCCACAGGCATTAAAGATGATGAAGTGTGTGCCTACGCAAGCAGCAAGGAAAGGAAAGGAACTAGCCCGACCTTGTAGATCAGCATTTCCTTTATGTTTCCTTATGTTTCATAGAGAAGCGGCGACACGTCTTTGAACCATAAAATCCACTGGATAAGAATCCAGTGTCCAGGTTTTGCTCTCTGAGGATCTGAGTCGGTGTATCATCCTCGATCCGTGACGTGACTGTGATGTTTAAACGACGCTCTACTCCTCTTCTTCCTTCCGCACCTAAACCCTCTGGTGACTTTACTGTGACAGTCTCCTCCCACTTCTCCAAGCTTTATTTTGAAATTCTAGCCGACATGAAAAAGCTTCCAAAAATATGTCCCACTGAATTTTGTGGACTTGTGGGGGAATAGTGGAAGGTAGTTTAACTTTGCATCAGCTGATACGCCTGGGAAGTGTGTGTCAGTGTGTGTGTGTCTGTGGAAACTCCCAAACCTATGCTTTCCCAGAGTTCCTGCTGATGGGGATGATTCACGAGGAAGGCGTTGGCGTGTTCAGGTTGTGTGATGAGTCAAAGACGCAGGAAGTTGAAAGTCTTTTGTTTTGTCTCAGGCCAACAACAAGCCCGAGCTGGAGGCCGCCATGTTCCTGGACTGGATGCGTCTGGAGCCCCAGTCCATGGTCTGGCTCCCCGTCCTGCACCGCGTGGCCGCCGCCGAGACGGCCAAGCACCAGGCCAAGTGCAACATCTGCAAGGAGTGTCCCATCATCGGGTTCAGGTAGGCTCGCCGCTCGCACTTCAATTCAGCCTTTTGTGAGGATTTCATTCGAGGAAATGTACGCCGGCGAACCCCCGTCGAAGGATTTTCGCGAACGTCTCTCCGGGAGGGACGAGCTCAAATTGGAGACGTTTTGTTCTAAAGGATTCCGCTCTTCATCTCCTTACATAAAGGCCAATAAAACACCAAATTAATTTCATTTTCATCCCGAGTCGACGCGGCGAGAGAGAATCATTCTTCTCTGAACCTTAATGTTTCCACAGCCAGCAGCAATCAACCTGATTTAACCGCACACACGTCTTTGTCCTACGGGCTCTGTGAAGTTATGTGCTCGTATATAAAGAGCCCTTTCATTGGACGACGCGTGTTTAAGTGTAGTCATGTTATAGCTATTGCAGATATCCACCACTCATTGTCTTTTTAAGGTGTTTAATGTCTTCTTATTCATCCAAATGTAGTGAAGAGCTGTCAGATAGACGACGGGACTCTGCTCTTTAATATAACAGCCGGAGCCTTAAGAGCGGAGTGAGCGCTCGCCTCGCCGTACTGTCTTTGCTGTATTTGAAAAGGAGGAGAAACGAGGAAGACTGCTCTCCTGGTTCGCTCGCCTGGGCACAGCCAAGTGTTGGTTACTGGCAGATTGATCCAGAAGCTCAGTGTCGGCACCCATGACATCTAAGTTGACCAACAGGTTGTGGAGTTTGGGAACGTGTGACCGCTAATGTTTTGGAAAATGTTTTGCCAAAAGGTTTGTCGTAATCGTGAAAGTTCGAGACCGAACGCCAGAATGGAGAACAGGTCATCATCATTGAGGAACCGATAAAGTTTCGGTTAGTCTTCAGTCTCAGTTTCCTCCTGAGAAATCCAAGACATTCCGAAGAGTATTCCCTGTGATGATCCAGATTTATCCATACAGATATTTTCCGAAAGAAACAATGTATTACGTGCAGCGCTGACTGCAAGAAAAGAGCTAAGTTGAACAAGAAATAGGCGGCTTTCCAGGATTTCCACGTTATCGGTCATGGTTCTGAACATAGAAGTCCGTTCCGTCTCTGGTGGCGTGTAGTGTTGCTACGGTGAAGCTGCGTTCGATCGAACTCGTGCAACCTCGGCGAAGCTTTCTGGCCGCCAAAGAGCCTGTGAAACAATTTGCAGCCTTCATCTAATTCGGCTGCAGTAAAGCAGCTCGTACACGTGAACGATTTATGATCGGATTCTAATGATGAAAACCGCCGTCGTTATGTTTGCGCCCTAAGCACCTTAGAATAGCTGTAAAACCCAAGAGGCTGCTGGGGGATTTCTTTATTTTTTAACTCTATCCTTATTTTCCTCACCTGGTGGAGGGTTCTATAAAGCGAGGCGTGTCCGGGGCCCCTCCTTCGTTGCCGGGGCCCCTCCTTCGTTGCCGGGGCCCCTCCACAGCCAGAGCGGCGATAAAATTTTAATGAAGAGTCCCTGGACAGAGTATAAATTTCTCATTTAGGTGCCGAGCCGAAAGAATTTTAACTACTCCCACCCTGCGGAAAACAGAGCTGTAAATCTTTCCCTTTATTGATTCTCTCCGTCGCTCGGCTCCCTTCCTCCTTTTGTTTACACCCTAATTTCACTCCCACATCTGCACACTTTGTTCCCTTTCTTCCTCCCTCCTCTGCTTCCTCGTGATCTCTCTCTCTCTCTCTTGCTCTCTCTTCCAGGTATCGGAGTTTGAAACATTTCAACTACGACATTTGCCAAAGCTGCTTCTTCTCGGGCCGCGTGGCTAAGGGCCATAAGATGCAGTATCCCATGGTGGAGTACTGCACCCCGGTAAGAGTCTGAGCCGCCTGTTCGCTTCCTCCCATCCGGTATTCCCGTAAATGAACCACCTGGACGGAGCAGAAGTGCGTCCAAGTCTGCTGAAATCAACCTAACGACCATAAATGATACAAAAACAAGTGATCTGATCTGAAATGCGGTTCTACACACAGAGGTGATCTAAATAATCAAATAATATAAATATACATATCGATTAATATAAAATCATAAAAACATTTTAATTTCAAAATAAAATCAAAGTTAGATGGCTCTAACTTTAATATCTATTTCATTTCCTGTTTTATTCTCTTTTATGTCTTTGTTTTATGTCCTGTTTTAATGTCTCTGAATGTCTTTATGTCTCTAATGGAACGCGTCTCCAAGGTGCAAAGTAAAGAGCAAGAGCCTGAAATGTCAGAGAGGCTCTGGTTTTTGGAATTGAATCTGCAAACGTGCGCCGAAATTGTCAAATCGCCACAAATGACGACACGGGCGACTCGTCCTCAGATGGGATTCCACACGGAACGTTCCTGCAGGAGGAACTTCCTCCAGGGAGCGTCCAAAAAAATGTCCCCCGTCATTTCCAGCTATTTTTGTATTGACACACTCAGATGGCATGACGTGCTGGGTGTGTGTGTGTGTGTGGGTGGAAAGTGAAATGGGCTGCGTTTTCTAAAAGGTGTGTGTGTGTTCCTATCCAGTGAACAGAGCTGTCTTTGTTCTCTCTCTCTCTCTCTCTCTATCTCTCTCTCTCTCTCTCTCTCTCTCTCTCTCTCTCTCTCTCTCTCTCTCTCTCTCTGTCTCGTTCTCCCTCTCTCTCCCTCTCTCCCTCCCCCCCTCAGACCACGTCGGGTGAGGATGTGAGGGACTTCGCCAAGGTGCTGAAGAACAAGTTCAGGACCAAGCGCTACTTTGCCAAACACCCACGAATGGGCTACCTGCCGGTCCAGACCATCCTGGAGGGAGACAACATGGAGACGTGAGACTCACTCACACACACACACACACACACACACACACACACACACACACACACACACACACACACACACACAGCAAAAGGACAAACAAGACGTGTTTTATTACAAACAGAGAGACAATCCCACTGATGTGACCTGAATGTGAGCAGGCAGACAAGTTTGTAATTATGCAGAAACAAACAAGACACACACACACACTTACTCACACACACACACCGCTTGTGCACAGTGGTGTTGCATCTGTGTGTGGCTTAAAAAAGAACAATGATCTATGTTTATTCCAGCAAAAACAAAAGTCACATGTTTTTACTTATCAGTACTTATGTTTCAACACACACACACACACACACACACACTCGCGCTTGCACAGACACACAGTCGCTGTCACGCACAGATTCTTGTGTAGGATGAATATGCAACTGTAAATTGTGTGTGTCTAGAGTTTACACCCACTGTTTGTTGTCTTTTGTATTCCGAGTGTGTGTGACCCCCGCCCAACCACCTGCTTCTCATACTGCAGCTCCCATCATGCCTTGCTGTGTCATCATCTCACGTTTTTTTGTCTTGCAGTCCTGTCACTCTGATCAACTTCTGGCCCGTAGACCATGCGTGAGTACACACACACCAAAACACACACACACACACACACACACACACACACACACACACACACACACACACACACACACACACACCGGTCACGTACTTGCACTATCACAAAATCTTTGTCTCATGTATACGTACACTCTCACATATACAGATATCCACACACACATACACTCCAACCCATTTCATTGTGTGTATTCATTGTCTCGTGTCAGGTTGTGTGTGTGTTTCGGTCACAGACAGACTTTTTCCGTGGATCTGGATCAGGATTTTCCTGATATTAACATGTTTGAATACACTCCGTCACCTCTAGATGGTAGCAGAGACTTGAACCCAACTAGACAGCTTCGAAACGTTAAATACACACAAACATGCATTTTGCGGAAGTTTGGCCTTGGTGGAGGTATGTGCGTCTGCGTTGTATTCAGGCTTGGCCCCCTGGTGGTGCAGTTACAGGCGTTCATCATCATTCCTAATGCAAATGGAACAGAATACCAAAGCTCCCTGATAAAGCACCAAGGTGCCTTTCTCACTGGAAGTTTCCAGCCGAACACAAATCAAATCTCCCAAGGACTAAAGCACACAAAGTTGCGCCGTCTCCATGGAGACTCCTGGTTAATGATGTCATAACACTGAGCTTCCCGATTTTTTAAAGAGGCGACACGAGATCTCGCAGCCGCCGCGTCGTTTTAAGCGAAACTTATTATTTACACAGCATCTCATCATCAATCACAGTGTGTGCTTTTGTGTGCGTGCGCTTGTGTGCGTGCGTGTGTGTGCGCTTTGGGATTGTTATGCGCGGATATATGAGCTTTCTCTCTCTCTCTCTCTACCTCTCTCTATCTCTCTCTCTCTCTCTCTCTCTCTCTCTCTCTCCTCAGGCCTGGATCGTCCCCGCAGCTTTCGCACGACGACACACACACTCGGATCGAGCACTACGCCAACCGGTAACGCACCGCTCGCAGCAGCAGCAGTCGTTGTGGCGCCGACTCGCTGGCCTGTAAAAAAAAAAAAAAAACAGCACGTAAAGTTCCTCAGAGACGCCACGCCATCATTCTGCCTGATGTGATTTTGTGAATAATTAATATTTTGGGAGGGAAAACGCTGAGGTGCGGCACATTCCCGCGTCACAGCCGTCTCGTCTTTCCCCTCTGTGGCGCTCCGTGTTCACACAGCAGCGAATTCATTTGGGATCAGTTGTCCCCATTCCTCGCTGCCGCAGCTCCGGGGGAACTTTGGATCAACGTTTTCCCGCCTCGCTTAATGAATCCTAAAGTTCCAACTGAAGGAGAGTGAGAGAACTTTAGTTTGAACGCTGCTGTTGTGTTCACAACACACACACACACACACACACACACACACACACACACACACACACACAGTCCATAGGTCCATGCTCATAAACAACAATAACTGTTTTTCTAATACAGTGAAAATGTTGCGAAACGACATTATGCTACAGAAGTGATGAGGAATGCATCGATGCACGCCGCTGCACCGACATGTCTGCAGTCGTTCCTACGGCGATGCGTTCCGGGTGTGGAGTTGCTTGTCTTACCTAGCGCCTCAGCATGGGGGCGCTAGGTAAGAGTCCATCAGCTCTTACTCACCAGAAACGTGTCTGTGCTTGAGTTTGCTGTGATTCTAACTGCTGAGGCGCAAGAGTCAGTCAAACACAATCAATCAGTCAGCCAGTCAAGCAAGCAAGCAGCTGATCAATGAGTCAGCTCTCGGTTACTTCTTGGCGATGAGGCCGGCGTGAGGTCGGAGCCAGGGGGACGGGAGAGTTTGATCCCTGGCAGAGAGGGTGTGACAGCAGCCAGCGTAGCTGCGGGGCGAGCACGTACACTGACCCATACACACACACACACACACACACACACACACACACACACACACACACACACACATCTGGCCAATTCCAGATACTAAAGCACAGATTAGAGGGAAGGTGGCGGCGAGGAGAGGTAACATAATTAAGCCCGGAGCGAGCGTACGGCTCCGGCGGGGCCGCGGGGTTATCTCCCCATTCTGTAGCTTATGAGTACAAACACGCCGGCCTGGGCAGATGCCAGTCCATCAACGCCCCGCCACCACCCGCCATCCACCCCCACCCCCACCCCCCCACTCGTACACACACTCCATCTGCCTCGCCTCTCCGTGCCAAGCAGAGAGATTCCTTTATATTGTAGCGGCGAGATGAAGCCTCCGAGATCACGACTCGTGAAGGATTTATCGATCCTATAGGCTACAACCGGGAGGCTAATTCCTGGCATCGCTTGGTTGTCACCGTAGTAACAGAGTCATCATCAGGTCATCTGTACGCATCTTCAATGTATGAGAAGATGAAGTCGCTGAAATTCATTGGCCACACGAGGGCGCCGACTCCAAATCTAGTCTAGTGACGCGGGAGGAACATTAACCTAACACACACACACACACACACGCGCGCGTGCACGCGTCGGCCCCTGGCTCCTTTCCTCTCTGTCCTCCGTCTTTTCATCCAGCAGGTGTTAGAATCGTGGGGAATGAGTCACGCTGAATTGAAAACCCAATTCTGGGAGTCAGATCACATTGAAAGTTAGAGGTCACCGCTTTAGACACGAGCGCTGAAAGGCGACACCAGAGCGGCATGCAGGGGGGAGGGGGGGGAGGAGGGAAGAAGGGGGCGAAGCAAAGGTCGCTGCAGAAATAAAGGAATTTCTGCAGATAGTTTACCTGCTGAGGCTTCCTGACTCCAATCAGCAGAGAGGAGAAATCATCTCAGCCCGACGCTTTAACGTTCTTAACAAGACGCCGTCATTGTTTGCTGCTCATTCACAATCGTTTCCATGGAGATGAAGGTTAGGCGGGTGCGTTCGAAAACGTTTGTCATGTCTGTCGGGGCTCTGGCAACCGCCGCCAGAAAGCCGACATGGTCGTGTTTGTCTTCTTCTTGGCCACTGACTGCTTCTGTTTCTTCCTCCTCCTCCTCCTCCTCCTCCTCCGCAGGTTAGCGGAAATGGAGAACCGTAACGGCTCTTATCTGAATGACAGTATCTCGCCCAATGAGAGCATGTGAGCACCCGCTTCCTTAATGTTTGTTCCTTCCTCTGTTTGTGTCCTGCACACTCACTGATTGCACCCCATGTGTGTGTGTGTGTGTGTGTGTGTGTGTGTGTGTGTTGGCCCCTCTGTACGGTCGATTTCCAATGATGTGTGTGTACACGTGTTTGTACACGTGTGCGCCATTCCCAGCGTATCAAGCAAGTGCTGGGGCGATGTACACACACACACTCAGTATTGACCATACACACGTGAAAAAGCAAAATTCATGAACACGTCTAACTCCTTCTGCTCTTTAAAAAGAAGCAAACACGCTGTGTACACGGTGTCTGAACATTAAGTCATAATAAGTAAATACAGAGAGAGCGGCAGCAGGAAACGCACCCCGACCGGCAGCTGCTGAGTTGTGGCGGCGGGTCAGAGCCGGATGTAAATCAGTGGAGGTGGCGCCTCGGCAGAGCGTTACGCGTCTCCATTTCACTCACGACGATCTGCGGGTGCTAACGAGTCGGCGACCGAGCCTCCCAGTAACGCCAGGCGTCACCAAGCCCGCGGGCGAATCGCAGATGTGCGTCGATAACAAAACCCTCAAACAGTTTTGAGGCCTGGAAATCTAAAGTAGAGACGAGGTCGTGTTTATTCTCTCTATATTTTGATCGCCTGTTCCAGCTCTCAAAATCAATGAGTCGGCTGCATATCAGGAACCGATCACTTTGATTGATACGGCAGGAATTTAACGTACAACAATGACGAACTTCTAGTAAAAGTGCAGCGGCGTCTAAACACATCCCGGGGGCCATTTTGCATGCGAGTGTGTGTGTGGCGCCTGCAAGCACGCACGCACCCACGCACCCACGTTCGCCCGTAATGAGATTTGCTCTCTCGTTGACAAATGTTTTTGGAGGAAGATTAGTTGTTCTCATGCGGCGAGACTCCTTTAGTTTCCTCAGCCGACGCCCCAAATACCTGACCTAATTAAAATCCTCCCAAACACCCGCGGGCCGACTGCACCATCGCTCAAAGTTGGCGGAGCGCGGACGATTGAATTGCTCCAAAATCGGCGTTCCAAAGGAGCCTCAGGAACAAATGCCTCGTTCCTCCCTGCTCTCTGTTTTAGATTCACACTCACACACTCCTCTGTTGTGCCCCGTCACACACTTGCTGATTCCCTTTTCCACCGTCTGTGTGTGTGTGTGTGTGGGTGGATGATTGTGTCATAATTTCCTCCTCAAATATGTGTTTGACCATCAATGGCATGTGCTTGTGTGTGTGTGTGTGTGTGTGTGTGCGTTTGCAGCGATGACGAGCACATGTTGATCCAGCACTACTGCCAGTCTCTGAACCAAGGCTCTCCTCTCAGCCAACCACGCAGCCCCGCCCAGATCCTCATCTCCATGGAGACGGAGGAAAAGGGAGAGCTGGAGCGGGTCCTCAATGACCTGGAGCAGGAGAACAGGTCAGCAAGCGCACACACACACACACACACACACACACACACACACACACACACACACACACACACACGCAGGGATGTTTCCAATATGATACTTGTGTGGATCTCATTTTGGTTGCAAACTCACCACAGGAAATTGCAGTCCGAGTACGACCGACTGAAGAAGGCGCACGACCGGAAGGGCCTGTCGCCGCTGCCGTCGCCGCCGGAGATGCTCCCGGTGTCGCCGCAGAGCGCGCGTGACGCCGAGCTCATCGCCGAGGCCAAGCTGCTGCGACAGCACAAAGGGCGACTGGAGGCCCGGATGCAGATCCTGGAGGACCACAACAAACAGCTGGAGTCCCAACTGCACAGGCTGAGGCAGCTTCTGGAGCAGGTACACGCACACACACGCAGGAAGAGCGCCACCTGCTGGCCCAGACCAAAACGTGATAAGGACACGTTGTGCTTTTTGTTCTGTTCCCTCAGTTTTGCAGGGAAGCCCTTTACTCTTCTGTATGTGTGTATTGGTTGTAATGGCGCAGGCTCAACCAGCAGGGGACGACAGAGACCAGCCAGATATCAAATATTGCATTCAGCAGTGTTGTTAAAGTGATAATGTGTGTGTGTGTGTGTCGCAGAGCTCTTTAATTTATGGTTCACTATCAAGAAGAGATTGTCCACCAAAATGATGGCGGCTGTTAAAAGTGCCCTTGAGCAAGGCGTTAAAAACCTCAGATCCAAGTCCAACAGTAAACATAAATAAAGGTTAAAACTCTCTGCAGCCACACACACTAACTTCTTTTATTATCATTTGTTGTTTGTCTGGTGCGCGCGTGTGTGTGTGTGTGTGTTAGACGGATTCCAAGGTGAACGGTACAGCTCTGTCCTCTCCCTCCACCTCCTCCCAGCGCTCCGACTCCTCCCTCCCTCTGCTCCGCGTGGCAGCCAGCCAGACCACTGATACAATGGGTACACACACACACACACACACACACACACACACACACACACACACACACACACACAGTCCCATTTAAACTGTAAGACATAGCTCTAGTATTGTTCACACTCTCCAAACATAAATAACTCAGTTCTGTGCCTTGTTTTCACAGTTATTGTCCGATATTTACTCACACACACACACACACACACACACACACACAGGCCTTAAACGCACCTCCCTCCCTTCCTGTTTCAGGCGACGATGAGCTCTCCAGTCCATCCCAAGATGCATCTGGGCTGGAGGAAGTGATGGAGCAGCTCAACAACTCCTTCCCTCACAGCCAGGGTACACACACACACACACACTCACACACACAATGCACAATTTCTGAAATTTTCTCCAGAGAGCTAAATAAGGACGACTTTGGCATGTTTCTGTTTTTGAAGTCCTGACGTCTGCAGACGTTCCTCTCCTCTCTCTCTCTTCCTGGAAATGATCCAACTGATTTTTCTTATCTTCTCTTTCTTCCTGTCTTCTTTCCGTCCTTCTCCCCATGAGCCAGGAGGGAGAAGGGGACACCCATGAGAGGTCAGTGGCTCATCTCTCACTGCCCCCCCTTCCCCACACACACACACACACACACACACACCACCCTCTCGTCCTCTCCTTCCTCGTCTTCGTCTGCGATTTCCTTTCCTTGATCTGACCTCTGTCACTCCACTGCTCTGTTTTTCTTACAGTAGGAATGCAAATCGAGTTTGTGCTGTACGACGGTTTAGCCTGCAGTGTGTGTGTGTGTGTGTAACTCTTTGTGTACAACTGTTCCAACATTGGCATAAATTGTCGTAGTACAGAAGATTAAGACAACATTAACTGACAATTAAAGGGCTATTTTGCAATTCTGGAAATGTTTGGGGTTCACTTAAAAGGTCTGGATGTTCACCTGGACATTTCAGGGTCAAAGGTCACAGGTAAAAAAAACAAAAAACACTTCTGAGGTAAATCTGTGTCAGACTAAACTAAAGTTCACACAGAGGAGCTTTGCCAGGCTGTCCCATGCCTTCCAGGGATCCATTCAGCAGTATGTGTGTGAGTGTGAGTAGGTCACTGTGTGTGTGAGAGAGTGTGTGTGACGGTGTGTGTGTGTGTCTGCTGCAGCGTGTCCCCTGACCCTCCTCTCTCTCTCTCCCCTCCCTCCAGGTCCCAGCATCGGCAGTTTGTTCCACATGGCCGACGACCTGGGCCGTGCCATGGAGTCACTGGTCAGCGTGATGACGGACGAGCAGAGCGCCGAATAGCACGAGGCCCCTGCCCATCTGACCCCGCCCCCCCACCCCTGAAGCCCCGCCCCCTACACCCCTCCCTCTTTACCTACCTACCGCATGCTTTTTATAGTCAAAACAACTGGATCAGAAACAGTTTACAGAGAATATATAACGTCTATTTTTGTGAAGGGTTGCGGTTGAAGCAATGACGAGTTAAAAAAAAGACAAAAACGAGAAAAGACAAAAAGATTATAACAACTTGTAGATTTCAGTAGTTTCTTAAAAAGTCCAGAAGTTGTTTTATTATTAACAGAGGCTGATTTTTAAACTTCTATGCAATTGTATAAAACTAAGAGTGTGTGTGTGCGTGTGTGCGTGCGTATGGTGGGAGGGGACTTGGAAAGACAAGATACGAGATAATTGTCTTCTGTGTCGATCGTATATTTGCCATCTTCTTTGTAATGGGGGCGGGGGAGGGGAACGCGAGGAGCATTTCAGACATTTCTATAAGAGAGGATGATTGTAAACATAAGGGTGCTTTCTAAAGAGGAAAACGTCTTTCTACACCAGAGTTAAACTACTGTCGAGGTAATGCAGGCATCCTGAATCTTTACAGTACGTCGTCTGTGACACTGTGTGTGCGTGTGTGTGACTTTGTGTACGCTTGTGTGTGCGCGTGTGTGTCTGTGTGTGTGGTGCCTAATTTCCACATGACATCACAGCTTCTCTTTTGTTTTGGCTTTGTGTCGACACACGTTTGAAATGGTTTATCCAGCTCATCCGTCCATCTTTCCGTCATTCGCGTGTCCCTCTAAACAACACGACAGCAGAAGCGGTCGTCCTCGCTTTCCTTTTCCACGCAGCGTCCGAAGTGCGTAAGCAGATGTCGCCAAAAGGCCCAATTCGGAACTGACACAAGCCAACAAACGCACAGTAGTCAGTTACAGTTTTTCTGTGGCAGTTTTCAATTTGTCCAGCAAGGGACAGCATTAGGCTTATGGCACAAATAAACTACATGTGTGGTGGGAGCTATTACATACTTGAAAATCAGTAACCTTGAACTCCATTTAACACATTGACAGTAACGCTGCGTAACGGCACAGCAGTTCAGACAACAGGCGCGCCTTCAAATAAGCATCGTCTCAATAATACATGCACATCCCTGATTTCCTGGGAAGTTAGACAATTAATTACTTTGTCAAACTAATTCGTCCACCAAACAAAACCTGTAGTCTAAATTGTAATTTTGTACTCCAGTGCCAGAGTAACAGTCTTTACGTTTGTCTTTGAATGAAAGTTCAAAGGGTTTTTTGCCGGTATTTGTCTCGTGTTCAGTTCTGCATTGGGCCTTCGTAATCTTCTTGATTAGTGCAAAGGTGCAACTTCATTAGGAATATGCAGTACGCTGCGTTGTTGGTACGGAAGCGGAGGGAGAAGAATCTGAGCACTACACTGTTACAAGGCTGCTAGCTCCCAACTTTACTATCCGCCAATATTCACTTTGAACGAGAGAAACGAGCCGGGCAATGCAACCGCTACCTCGTGTGAATCATCAGTCCGCTCTACTGTACACTTATCCCATAATGCCCTCTGATTGTTTTTAACGTACCGTCTCCAGAGGTGTGAGTCTGAATCTTGGGATTTGCACGCCGCGTTTTCTCGTTTAATTGGACAGAAACCTGAACCTGTTATGCACTACTGTCAGACTGGGACATACTAGATGCGTGTTTTCTGTGTGGAGGATACATTTATTCTAGCAGCGTGTTACATTTCGTCTTTGGTTAAACCGTGTTTTTGTTTTGTGCCGTGTGAGGTGTTACGATTTTAGCATGTGTGACTTAATGGAAATCGGCCATGAGCTAACGTACAGCGCGGCCGCTAGGGGAAGGCGTCCGGCGCGTCGAGTGTAGGCGAAGGCATCAAAGCGCACTTGTTCTTTTTTTGCAGCATGATCCAAGAGATTTTGTTTTGATCCAAGACACTGAATTTGATTTTTTGAGTTTTTCTTCATTTCTAACTTTTGTCTTTCATTCTTCCATCTTTTTCAAATAACACGTCAATACTTCACAACATATCAGATTCCACCAAATATATGCCTTACTACTGTATTATAAAATGCTTTACTGTATATCAATAAAGCACGCAGTTATGTTGATTTGACTCACACTCGCCTACTTGTTTGATTTAACAAAGTCTCATTTCAAGATTTTCAATCATTTCAAGGCACGCAGGGTTGCTATGGTCACTGAAAGCCTCAAAAAGGAGAGAGATATCAAAGCATTTCCAAAAATGTTCACAAATCTTCAATCTCGGGAAGAATTGGTGTCATAATCTTGCAAACAGGTGAAAACAATGGATTTTAGTTCCTGGAAACCCGCCAGTGACTTATATAGGCAAATCTTCATGGTTATTGGTCAATTTTCATTTATATTATATATTTTATTTGTTTATTGGTATTGGGCTTGTAGGATTTCCCCCAAAATCCGATCCCAACAGTGGGAGGAGCCATAGAGCCACAGAGAACCTCACAAATAGATTTCAGTCAGACTCGATGAGGATTTCAGCAAAGTCAACAAAAATGTTGTATTTAAAAAGTGTGAGAATACAAAAGAAAAAAGCTGCGGTTTACAAAAGAGCATGAAAAGCTTGATAATGCACATTTAACCCTTTACTTGTCTGATGTAACAGTTTATTTCCCCAAAAAAACACTCCTACACTCGCCTGAGCAGGTGGCGAAGACGTGGCCGCAGGTGACAGACATGACCACCAGGGGCACCATGAGGCAAAGTCCTGGCCCTAATTTGAATCAAATCCTCAGAAAGGTCTGATCTCAGCTCTGAGCTTCTAATGTTCTTGCTGCCGCTTTGGCCTGATTCTGCAGCGACACATCCCGCTTAGAGTGTGTCGGAAAGACCTCATCCTGTACGCGTACAGCAGCGGGTTGATGGCCGAGTTGGCGTGTGATAGTAAAATGGCCCCGAGCGTGAGCGACATGGGGACCTCGCACTGCGGGCACAGCAGCAGCACGCAGTTGATGCAGTGGATGGGGAACAAGCACACTATGAACAGGAACAGGACCAGGAAGAGGGAGGTGGCCTTGCGGAGCTCCCGGCGAATTCGCACGCTGGGTTTTGCCGCTTTGGCTGTTACTGGGCGGGTGCCGGCGGGCCCAGGTTTGGAGCCAATCCTGCACCCCGGCTTTGTGTAAACAGCAGTGCTCTCAGTGTAAATAATGGACCCAATGCCTGACTCGGTCTGCTCACCCACATCCGCCTTACTTTTCCCCTCATTTCCCTTTGTCTCCTTCTCATTTCCTCTTCCTCTGGCTGTCACAGTCTGGGTCTCGGTCCCTGTTGTTCCCCCAGCTGCTGAACCCTGACCTGCAGCGTCCTCGGTCCCCGTCACGGCCTCGGCCCCAGCGCTCCCGTTGTTGACAGCAGCTCGCTTGGCCTTTGTGGTTCCCCTAGCGACGGCAATGCGACTGAGCTGGCGGCGAACCGTGATGAAGATTTGGGCGTAGATGATGAACATGGCCACCAGGGGCACCAGGAGGCAGAAGAAGAAGTTGAAGTAGACCATGTAGCTCATGTCCACCATGCAGGTGAAGATGCAGTAGCTGGAAAGAGACGCCATGATCGGTTCTTCACATTTCTTTTGTCTTTCGGGTCATTAATTGTATTTTCTTCCCTTTATTACTTCAGTCATTCATTTACTTCCTCTTCCTTCCTCCACTTAGTTCCTCATTCCTAACTACCTGCTTCATCACTCATCTAATCATTGGGTCCATGTAAACTGACATTCTTTTATCCGTTCATTTCATTCTCTTGCCTATTTCCTATTCAATCATTCATTCATTCATTCAGTCACCTCCTTGTTCAGCCATTATTGGATCCATCTTTGCCGTTCCCCTGCATTAACATTCTTTTATCGCCCACCCATGATGTTACTTTCCCGATTTCTACTTACTTCATTCATTCATCCAATCACCCAGCTGCCGCTCCACATCCTCTTACTGTGAGTCCGCTGGTTGCCGTTGCCAGTCCATGAGCGGCACCGTGCCAGTGATGGTGCCCAGCACCCAGGTGAGCAGCAGGGCCAGCCGTGCGTTCCTGGGACTCATGACGCGCTGGTAATGGAAGGGCATGAGGATCGCAACATAGCGCTCGGCCGCCACCGCCAGGAGGCTCAGGATGGAACTCTGGGAGATTGGTACACATCATGGTGACGTTAGTGGAGCTGATGCTGCGGAAAATCCAGTTTGTAATCAAGCGCAGGCTTTGTTTTGGGTCTTCACTCCTACCTGTGTGAGCGCCATCAGGATGCTGAGCAGGATGAGACACAGAGGCAGATTGTAGCGAGGGCGACCCAGGTCAGTCAGCACAGCACAGGGGACGGCCACCAAACCCACCAGGATGTCTGCCACGGCCAGCGACACCTTCACAGACAAACACTCACTTAAAATCCATCCATACTAAACCTGTTGATGACATTTTTTGACACCTTGACTCTCGGAATATCTGATTGGTCTGGATCATCCACGCGCCTCACCAGGAAGTAATTGGTGACGGTGCGAAGCTTCTTGTTCCAGGTGACGGCCAAACACACCAGGAAGTTTCCTACGATGGCCAGCAGGGCTATGATGATCTCCATGGCGATGTAGACACCTTTGAGGCTGGGCTGGTATCCGTACGGCATGTTGGCCGAGCAGCTTGCAGAGGTAGAATTCATTATGATGGAGAGCTTGGGCTTTCCACGGTCATGGAAAACCTGGAAAACAGAACAGGAAAGGGGAAAAACAGAAACAAGCAGACACTTTTAACCCCAAGCAGTTGCCTTAAAACACTTGGCAGCATCCGTGTCATTCAGCCAAATTGGGGAAGAGGTGCGGCGCAGAGAGGAAGAGGCTGGCTGGTTGTTATGAAGCCAGGCCTTTGTGCCGAGCAAGTGAGGGGTGAAATTGTTCCTGATAAGAGAGGAAAACAAAAGCAAACGCACGTACGACGGCACGAGGCCTGCCAAGCCCAGCGTTCACTGTTTACTCTCGCCGATAGGGACTCAAACCTGCAGCCTGTTGCTGTGCACACATGTAAATACACAGTAAATAAACTCCATTTTGATCTTTTTATCTGTAAAATGGGTAAATAAATGTCTGTAATTACTTCTGTGACAGCAAGCAAACAAACTTCCTCTGCTACAAGGTTATTCCATTACAAATTCATTTCTTTTTAGTTTTAGGTTATCATTTGCAAGTTACCTTTGGCAGTTTTTGTGTAATCAGTTGTTGAATGGAAGCGTTTTTAGGACTCTGAGAGACACAAATGACTTGATAAGCTGGGGATTTGAGTCACATGGGTTAAGTTTGACTTTTGTGGATGATTCTAATTCTCTCTGCAATTGTAGGAAAGTATGCATCACCGCAATGACATCTGAACTCAGATTTCAATCGAATAATAGAGCAGAAGTTTCATTTCCACCCTCCTGACATCCCAAATATGTCCTGCATAACACAATATCACTCGGACAGAATCCTGTGTGTGCAGTCTTGCAGATACCTTGAGATTGAGAGGCCGACTCACCTGGATTAAGCTTCTGGCGCAGTCATCAGAGTCACCGGGACGTCAACAAAGCTGTGATGCTGCTGAACGAGATGCATCAGGCTGCGCCGCTGTGCAAACGAGGGAAGTAGTAAGAGGAACACAGCCTGCTCAGATGAAACACACACGCACACACACCATTTCTCCTTCTGTCTTTTTCTCTGCCAAACAGGAGATAAACTCAGACAATGCATTGACCTTCACAGAGCGCCGTAAAGCACGTCAGACGTCGGGCCTGCCGAGTGACAAGCGGCGTTGATGTTGCAGCGCTGCATCAAATGGAAAAGTAGATATGCTTTGACGCAAATCTGCAGGCTGCTACTGACAAAGCAAACAGACGGTGCTGACATGTAAATGATGTCCGCCTGATGCACACTGATGTGATGATACAAGGAGGTAGTGAGTGAAAACATAATGTTCATCAGAGTTGTTTTTTCATCAGGAATGTCATTTATTTTGTGATTAAATGTGACACTGAAAACACACCTCAAACTAACAGGTAAAGTAAAGTAAACAGTTAAGTATTCCAATAAAATTAGATTCAGACTTTTCAAAACATCATATTTGATTGTGAGGAGAATATTTTGTCGTTATATATATATATATATAACATCTAAATATTAAATTAATTAAATGTAAACTGAGTCGATGTTTAACCTGCTCACTGCTGGACTAGACTAGACACTACAGTTTCTCCCCAACGTTCTCAATCCCTCTCCAAGGCCCCGCCTCTTATTTATGTATCTGTTTGAGTCTGACCTTAAGTTTGGCTGCCGTTTGTGCTCTTCATGTGATATCTGCAGCATTCCACCGTACACACACCATAGCAGTGTTTCGTTTGCAAGGGATTCAGCCATCAGGAGATGCACTTGTTCCAGCAGGTCACCACTGAGTCTGGTGCTGCTGCCAGCACTGTATTGTAAGATGAAGTAGCCCAATTTATAATTTTTATAAATAGTATACTATTACCAGCAATATAAATAAAGCATTTTTGAAAGTAGTTTTAATGGGATTTGAACTATTTAATTTTTTTTATTAATAGCTGGTGGCACCACAACAAAGAATGTGTGTGCTCTGAATAACATCCTGCTTGCCACACAAGTATTGTTCAGAGAATTGGAAGTACTCATGTACAGATTGATACCTTGCTTACAGCAGAAACTGCAAAATGTGTCGTCCAACATTTTCTGCTCATGCGCAGTAGCGCTTTTTGGTTCTCTAAACCATCATAGAAATCTTGGATATTAACTACTGGTCTTGTTCGGTCGAATTTTTTCCCGCGATGTGTGATGGCGATTTTTTTTCACAGTGAAATCGCAACTATTTCTCCCTCGCATGCAGAGCAGAGATTTATGTACGTGCACAACGGATTCTTTACACAATTGTATCGTGACAGGCAGAATGACATTCACAGCACACACATCAAACATGTGACTGTAGTACAAAATGTTCTTGAATACTTCTTCAATTCATATTTAGTTTTCTTAATATGGGAAATTCATACTCAGAAAATGCGTCTCTGTAGGTCTTTGTCGGCTGCATGTTCTCACTGAACTCTCGTGTCAGAGGCACCGCAAATGGACTGAAATATTATCAAATGTATCTTTTGTAAAACAGCATTGGCTTTTTGGTACAAATGAACACAGGAAGTTGGAGTGGCTTTGGCCTTAAGCCTCCTGATATTAATGTACATCTATTTACAATAAGATGATAAATGAGAAAAGGTTTAGCTCCTCTCTTGCTCCTGAATTATAATTGCAGTGTGTGTGATCACAGAAGAATCATGACTACATTGTGTCTTCATTTGCATGACATTTGCACTACCTGCCTTCATCTCTGTATCAATGTCAGAGCACGACACCTTCCACCCCAGGCACACTTTATATTCATTATATGGAATATCTACTAATATTAATTGGTATTAGTAATTGTATTTATGGATGAAGAATACTAAACAAAGAGCTTCAATTTGTATATTCTCCTTTATTAATGTCCTTTATTAGAATTGTTTCACACGCATTTTGAGACCAGAGTGCAGATAAATCCCACTGGATGTGCAATATTCCAACTTCATCATCAATACATCACAGATCAGTGAGAGAGTAAACAGAGGGTTAAGTTTTTATCTTTTACAGCTCAAACTTTCTCTACAGCCAAACCATCCTGCGACAGCTTTGAGATGAATCTCAAAGGGGGTTATGGGTGATGGGTAGGGCCGGGGTGAAGGAGGTGAAATATCAGGGGAAGAAGTTACAAGAGGGTCAGCGAGAAGAAGTAAAGGTTTCATTGAAGGTGAGGAAGGTTAGGGTGCTTTGCTCTAGTATCCATTAAGTGCCTCCTGGCTCCAGAGGGCGCTATACTAACACAACTACGTTTATTCTTCCAGGCGAATCACGTTTTACTTGGAGTGTCTGCTGAATCTGGATAGAAGCAACCTGAGTCATATCCTCCACACGTTACGTCTGTAGGAACTGAAGAACTCAACTCTCTTCACACCTTCCAGAGGATCTGTGATGACAAAGAGAGGGAGAGATGAAGAACTGTGGACACAAATGTGTCTCAGGTACTCTGGAATTGTCTCTCATGCACAGAAAATCAGACTACAGAGGCGGATATTTGGCTGACACAAAGTTAAAGGGTTTATAATATGATCTGGATGAGCAGCAAACAATTTAGTGAGTCTAAGAGTAAAAGGAAGGAAGATGAGACTGGATCCTGACCTGTCAGACAGATGAAGTGAACGTGATCACCACAGTCTTGATCCTGCCACAGGAACATCATATTTGGGTTCATGGCACCGCAGGGACTGGTGAGCTGCCAAGGGGAGTTCCTTTCATCCCAGTTGACATAACTCAGGGACTCACCGGACATCCAGAACCACCTATCGTCCATCAGGCCCCTATTGAATAGAACAACAGACCTCTGAGCTATAAATAATGTAGTTGTGGATGTATACAAACACATCAGCAGCTGGATTAGGACAAATGAAGACGCAGGTCCTTCCTGTCAACATGACAGTTCGTTGTGTGTGTGTGTGTGTGTGTGTGTGTGTGTGTGTGTGTGTGTGTGTGTGTGTGTGTGTGTGTGTGTGTGTGTGTGTGTGTGTGTGTGTGTGTGTGTGTGTGTGTGTGTGTGTGTGTGTCTGTGTTTTCAGACAATGCCTCTAGGTAAACTCTGATTTGGTAGAATGGTTTCCTTCGAACTGTTCTGAATCCAACCTGACCTATTTAGGAATGAAGGTTTCTCCCTTCATCCTTACTATTCTATATCAGAGTACCTGCGCAGTCCCAGCCAAAGGAGTTCTGTGAGCGGGAAGGTGGCGTTACCCAGCACCTCCTCCACCTCCCTCTGCTCCTGCAGGCTGTGGATGGTGAGCAGGTCCCAGTAGAAATCTCTGCAGTAGAACAGGGCGTCCGACCAGCACAGCTTCTTACCCACCACCACCACGTTCCTCTGCCCAACCACAGCAGTGAAGGAAGGTGGAGGTGGGACCTCTTCTAGAAATGTGGACAACAGTACACCAGTCACACTCATCAGTCTTTGTTATCTACATATCCTCACATAGGACTTTAAAGTCAGACTGCTTCTGGACGTAGCATCAGATAGCTGCTCATCACTTACCACCGTACACTTCAACCTCACTTAACACCAAAGTTTTCCCTGAGCCATGAATGTACACGTTGACAAACCGTCCTTCCATCCCTCCACACTGAAAGGTGTGAGTCTCTCCAACTGGGATGGAGGAGATGATAGCACACCTAAAGCCAGAGAGTGAAACTTATTACAGGGTTACAGAGATGATCCGTCTACTGATCACACCAACCTGAACTCAATTATTAAGATGAATGAACAAGACAGACAGAGGAGGAATCACAATCATCTCCTGCAGGATCACCTTGGGTTGGTGTTGCCGTTGTTGTCTGCTGAGTTGCCGATGAGGATCTCAGCACCGTCGAGCCACTCAGGATATTTATTTCTATTGGTGATATTGATGTAACTGATCCTGTAGACACCTGGTAGGTTCAGTCTCCACCAAGGGTTGGCCTGCCTTTCTGTACGGCTAAAGGTCCCAGATGGGTCTGTGTCCCCATCATTGGCATTTTTAGCAACAGCTTGATAATAGTCTGATGACTGTTCTGCTTTTCCGTTTCTTGCCACGTTTGTTAAAGAGGCGGCTGGAATGTGAGAAAACAGACATTAATGCTCCAAACTTCTACTGACAACATAGATGCTTTCAAGCATTTTGAATATTGAACAAAAGATATTCGGGCAATCTGTATTACTAAAATTCTGAAGATTTTATAGACATTTGATTTTAATCATAGCACAGTTGACATTGATTGAGAATAAGTGACTTGGTCAAAACACACAAATTCTTTTGGAAGTTGTTACAAAAGATGAATCAGGAGGATCTTTAGTTAATGTATTTAATGTTTACTGTTGAATTTAGATGTGAACCCCAGGAAGACGAGCTGAGCTTTATGGCACAGTTCATGGGGATCCTAGAAATAAACAAACTTACCTGCTGAAAATGATACAAGCCATAACTGGAAGACAACGCCTGAGAATGAAAGTATGCCAAGAATGTTTGAAAAATAATCATTACATCTTAACATCAAAACTGCATATTTCACTCAGCAACATATCAGAAAATATTTAATTATGTGAATCCTTATCCTAGTTGTTGCATTTATGGCTAAAAGGGTGATCTTGATAGACTTCTCTCAACTCTGACTTCCAGCCTTGGGATTAAATCTCGTTTAACTCGTTGGTTAATCAAACATGTGACTGTAGTACAAAGTGTTCTTAAATACTCCTTCAATTCATATTAAGCTTTCCCAAAAATGGGAAAATCGTACTCACAAAATGTGTCTCTGTAGGTCTTTGTCGGCTGCATGTTCTCACTGAACTCTCATGTCAGAGGCTCAAACAATGGACTGAAATAGTTTGTCTGTTTCTTTCACGATGTTTCAAAGATTCGAGAAGGATGTAAATATTTTTGCATTTGACTCATGTTAATGAGGGTGTAGCTCATTTACCAATCAAAGATATTTTAACTTGATGTATGTCCTTCCTGGACACCAATTTCCCTATTAATGAACTAAAACGTCTGCAACTCTCTGGAAAATCACAACACGCACACAGAGACACAAGCACATCAGAAGTCACAAAATGCTGCGTGGACACGTGTGATTTCAGATTTAGTGATTTGCTCAGCAGCACTTCAGCATGCTTAAGTCCTGACAGCAATACATCTATCCATCCTTTTTCTATCACCGCTCATCCTCTAGTGCTTCGCGGGGTCGCTGGAGCCAATCCCAGCTGCTAATGGGCGAGGGCGGGGTTCACCCTGGACAGGTCGCCAGTACACCGCAGGGCACACATACACAACAACATTCACACTCACATTCACACCTACGGACAATTTGGAGTCACCAACTTAACCTGCATGACTTTGGACTGTGGGAGGAAGCCGGAGTACGCAGAGAACCCATGCAGCCACGGGGAGAACATGCAAACTCCACACAGAAAGGCCCTGGTCTCGTACCCACAACCTTCTTGCTGCAAGGCACAGGTGAAAGCAATGTAGATATTGATAATATTGATTGACATTCCTATCAAGGTTAGTACCGATTTGCTTAACGCCGTGTTTCCATGGTAATCCCATGAATGCTATCAGTTTACTTTGAATGACATCCATATTATCAAATGTATCTTTTATAAAACAGCATTGGCTTTTTGGTACAAGTAACAAAAACACATGAACGCTGCAAGTTTGAGTTGCTTTGGCCTTTAGCCTTCTGATATTAATGTACATCTATTTACAATAAGATAATAAATGAGAAACATAGCTTTTGAGGTTTAGCTCCTCTCTTGCTCCTGAATTATAATTGCAGTGTGTGTGCTCACAGAAGAATCACGACTACATTGTGTCCTCATTTGCATGACATTTGCACTACCTGCCTTCATCTCTGTATCAATGTCAGAGCACGACACCTTCCACCCCAGGCACACTTTATATTCATTAAATGGATAATCTACTTATAATTAATTGGTAATAGTAATTGTATTTATGGATGAAGAAAACTGATCAAAGCTTCAATTTGTATATTCTCCTTTATTAATGTCCTTTATTAGAATTGTTTCACACGCATTTTGAGACCAGAGTGCAGATAAATCCCACTGGATGTGCAATATTCCAACTTCATCATCAATACATCACAGATCAGTGAGAGAGTAAATAGAGGGTTAAGTTTTTATCTTTTACAGCTTGAACGTTCTCTACAGCCAAACCATCGTGCAACAGCTTTGAGATGAATCTCAAAGGGGGTTATGGGTGATGGGTAGGGCCGGGGTGAAGGAGGTGAAATATCAGGGGAAGAAGTTACAAGAGGGTCAGCGAGAAGAAGTAAAGGTCTCATTGAAGGTGAGGAAGGTTAGGGTGCTTTGCTCTAGTATCCATAAAGTGCCTCCTGGCTCCAGAGGGCGCTATACTAACACAACTACGTTTAACCCCCATGTTATAATAATGTTTTACTTGGAGTGTCTGCTGAATGCAGCCTGAGTCATATCCTCCACACGTTACGTCTGTAGGAACTGAAGAACTCAACTCGTGTCACAGCTTCCAGAGGATCTGTGACGACAAAGAGAGGGAGAGATGAAGAACTGTGGACACAAATGTGCCTTAGGTCCTCTGGAATTGTCTCTCATGCACAGAAAATCAGACTACAGAGGCTGATATTTGGCTGACACAAAGTTTAAGGGTTTATAATATGATGTGGATGAGCAGCAAACAATTTAGTGAGTCTAAGAGTAAAAGGAAGGAAGATGAGACTGGATCCTGACCTGTCAGACAGATGAAGTGAACGTGATCACCACAGTCTTGATCCTGCCACAGGAACATCATATTTGGGTTCATGGCACCGCAGGGACTGGTGAGCTGCCAAGGGGAGTTCCTTTCATCCCAGTTGACGTAACTCAGGGACTCACCAGACATCCAGAACCAGTTGGCGCGCCTCAGGCCCCTATGGAATGGAATAACGGACCTTTGAGCTATAAATGTCTAGTTAGTGTAGGTTTGGATGTGTACAAACACATCAGCAGCTGGATTACGACAAATTGAGGTTGTGGGTTTTAACTGCAGCAGATTCCCATGAAGACGCAGGTTCTTCCTGTCAACATGACAGTTTGTATTGTGTATTGTTGACCTTTGTGAATTTTGAAATTGGTCACATGTCAAACCACAGAGAAAGCTTAGCAACCTCTTTCTGTGTGTGTGTGTGTGTGTGTGTGTGTTTGTGTGTGTGTGTGATTTGGTGGAATGGTTGCCTTTCAAATGGTCTGAATCCAACTTGACCTATATAGGACTGAAGGTTTCTCCATGTCTAGATGATCTTTGGAAGCTGAACCTTCATCCTTACTATTCTATATTAGAGTACCTGCGCAGTCCCAGCCAAAGGAGTTCTGTGAGCGGGAAGGTGGCGTTACCCAGCACCTCCTCCACCTCCCTCTGCTCCTGCAGGCTGTGGATGGTGAGCAGGTCCCAGTAGAAATCTCTGCAGTAGAACAGGGCGTCCGACCAGCACAGCTTCTTACCCACCACCACCACGTTCCTCTGCCCCACCACAGCAGTGAAGGTCGGTGGAGGTGGGACCTCTTCTAGAAATGTGGACAAAAGGACACCAGTCATTCTCTTCAGTGTTTGTTATTTAGGTATCCTTACTTTGAACTTTAAAGTCAGACTGCTTCTGGATGTAACATCAGATAGCTGCTCATCACTTACCACCGTACACTTCAACCTCACATAACGTCAAAACCCTATGAGCACCATGAATGTAGACATTGACAAACCGACCTTCCATCCCTCCACACTGAAAGGTGTGGGTCTCTCCAGCTGGGATGGAGGAGATGACAGCACACCTAAAGCCAGAGAGTGAAACTTATTACAGGGTTACAGAGATGATCCGTCTACCAATCACATCAACCTGAACTCAATTATTAAGATGAATGAACAAGACAGACAGAGGAGGAATCACAATCATCTCCTGCAGGATCACCTTGGGTTGGTGTTGCCGTTGTTGTCTGCTGAGTTGCCGATGAGGATCTCAGCACCGTCGAGCCTCTCAGGAAATCCATTTCTATTGGTGATATTGATGTAACTGATCCTGTAGACACCTGGCAGGTCCACTCTCCACCAAGGGTTTAAACTTGTTAAATAGGTGCAGGACCCATCCGCGTAAGCTGGGTTTGTGTTCCCATCAATGGCTTTCTGAGCATTATCAGCAGCTTTTGTCTGCACTGCTTTTCCATCTCTTGCCACATTTGTTAAAGAGGCGACTGGAATGTGAGAAAACAGACATTAATGCTCCAAACTTCTACTGACAACACAGATGTTTTCAAACATTAGATTATTGAACAAAAGATATCCAGGAAATCTGTATTACTGTTATTCTGAAGATTTTATAGACATTCAATTCTAATCATAGCACAGTTGACATTGATTGAGAATGAGTGACTTGGTCAAAACACACAAATTCTTTTGGATGTTGTTACAAAAGATTAATCAGGAGGATCTTTAGTTAATGTATTTAATGTTTACTGTCGAATTTAGATGTGAACCCCAGGAAGACGAGCTGAGCTTTATGGCACAGCTCATGGGGATCCTAGAAATAAACAAACTTACCTGCTGAAAATGATACAAGCCATAACTGGAAGACAACGCCTGAGAATGAAAGTATGCCAAGAATGTTTGAAAAATTATCATTACATCTTAACATCAAAACTGCATATTTCACTCAGCAACATATCAGAAAATATTTAATTATGTGAATCCTTATCCTAGTTGCTGCATTAATGGCTAAATGGGAGATTTTTATAGACTTCTCTCAACTCTGACTTAGAATGGAATCTCATTTAACTTGTTGGTTCATCAAACATGTGACTGTAGAACAAAGTGTTTTTAAATACTCCAATTTATATTTAGCTTTCTAAAAACGTGAAAATCATACTCACAAAATGCGTCTCTGTAGGTCTTGGTCGGCTGCATGTTCTCACTGAACTCTCACGTCAGAGGCTTCACAGTGGACTGAAATAGTTAATCCGTTTCTGTCATGATGCTTTAAAGATTCGCAAAGGATAAAAATATTTTTGCATTTGACTCATTATAATGAGGGTGAAACTCAAAGATATCTTAACTTGATGTATGTCCCTCCTGGACACGAATTTCCTTATTAATGAACCATAAAGTCAACAACTCGCTGGAAAAACACAACATGCACACAGAGACACAAACACATCAGAGGTCACAAACTGCTGCGGACACGTGTGATTTCAGATTCAGTGACTTGCTCAGTAGCACTTCAGCAGGGTGAATGCTTAAATCCTGACAGCAATATTGATATTGATAATATTGATTGACATTCCCATCAAGGTTAATAGCGATCTGTTTAATGTCTTATTTCCATGGTAATCCCATGAATGCTATCAGTTTACTTTGAATGACATCCATATTATCAAATGTATCTTTTGTAAAACAGCATTGTCTTTTTGGTATACATATCAAAAACACATGCTGCAAGTTTGAGTTGCTTTGGCCTTTAGCCTCCTGATATTAATGTACATCTATTAACAATAAGATAATGAATGAGAAACAGAGCTTTTGAGGTTTACCAATAATAATTCCAATATGTGTGATCACAGAAGAATCACACACACTGGAATCACAAATTAAATGTGTGTTCATTTGCATGACATTTGCACTCCCTGCCTTTATCTCTGGAGATCATTTTTTATATAGGAAGAGGGGAAAGAGGAGAGAGAGAGATAGAGAGAAGGATGGAAGGTTGTATTATCACTACTATTGTTGTTAAACTTCATACATAGACCCTGAGGTAGAGTACAAGTAGATTGGAATTGCAATGATGTCATAGGTTACATACAGTTCTTACAGGATGATGGCAAACAGCAATGTAGGCTAGTACAAATCGCATCATAGGTTGTGATAGAGAGAGAGAGAGAGAGAGAGAGAGAGAGAGAGAGAGAGAGAGGGAAACAGAAAAACATGTGAGAACATGTGGTTGTTGCGTACTGGACCCAGGGGGTAGGCGTTTACGAATTTAAAGTGTTTCCTGAATTATTACCAAATCATTAGAGTATTAAGAACAACAGGGTTCTTGGTGAACTGAGAGATCTTGGTCGGGAGAGAGACGAGTAGATCAGGGCAGTGGCGGAGGAAGGGAAGGAGCACGACGAGGAGCACTGCCTTCATCTCTGTATCAATGTCAGAGCAGGACACCTTCCATCCCAGGCACAGTTTATATTCTTTTATGGAATACAAACTACTATCTATTAATTAATAAATAGAATTAGTATTAGTAATTGTATTTATGGATGATGAATACTGACCAAAGTGCTTCAATTTGTATATTCTCCTTTATAAATGTCCTTTTTTAGATTGTTTCACACGCATTTTGAGACCAGAGTGCAGATAAATCCCACTGGATGTGCAATATTCCAACTTCATCATGAATACATCACAGATCAGTGAGAGAGTAAACAGAGGGTTAAGTTTTTATTTTTTACAGCTTAAACGTTCTCTTCAGCCAAACCATCGTGCAACAGCTTTGAGATGAATCTAAAAGGGGGTTATGGGTGATGGGTAGGGCCGGGGTGAAGGAGGTGAAATATCAGGGGAAGAAGTTACAAGAGGGTCAGCGAGAAGAAGTAAAGGTTTCATTGAAGGTGAGGAAGGTTAGGGTGCTTTGCTCTAGTATCCATAAAGTGCCTCCTGGCTCCAGAGGGCGCTATACTAACACAACTACGTTTAACCCCCATGTTATAATCATGTTTTACTTGGAGTGTCTGCTGAATCTAGATAGAAGCAGCCTGAGTCATGTCCTCCACACGTTATGTCTGTAGGAACTGAAGAACTCAACTCTCTTCACACCTTCCAGAGGATCTGTGACGACAAAGAGAGGGAGGGATGAAGAACTGTGGACACAAATGTGTCTCAGGTCCTCTGGAATTGTCTCTCATGCACAGAAAATCAGACTACAGATGCTGATATTTGGCTGACACAAAGTTAAAGGGTTTATAATATGATGTAGATGAGCAGTAAACAATTAAGTGAGTCTGAGAGTAAAAGGAAGGAAGATGAGACTGGATCCTGACCTGTCAGACAGATGAAGTGAACGTGATCACCACAGTCTTGATCCTGCCACAGGAACATCATATTTGGGTTCATGGCACCGCAGGGACTGGTGATCTGCCAAGGGGAGTTCCTTTCCTCCCAGTGGGTGTAACTCAGGGACTCACCGGACATCCAGAACTAGTTGGCGCGCCTTAGGCCCCTGTGGAATGGAATAACGGACCTTTGAGGTATAAATAGTGTAGGAGTGGATGTATACAAACACATCAGCAGCTGGATTAAGACAAATCGAGGTCGTGGGTGTAAGCTGCAGCAGATTCCCATGAAGACTCAGGTTCTTCCTGTCAACATGACAGTTTGTCACAGCTAGAGCTTATGGATTGTAACTTCTGTTTGATTATTATTGCCTCTTTAATGGCCTGTAGTTAACCTACCAGATGGTTGCCTGGTGGTGCAGTGGTGTTATTAATGGCACCGATATCAAACTAATGAGAGTGAATTATCTCGGAGATTAGAGGAAGGCCTGCACAGAGGGAGTTTACTGTGCAGGCACTTATTTGCAGTCCAAAACTTCCCCCTGATGTTTCCTAACTACAGCTGCTTACACCCAGCTCTCTTTAAACTCCATTATGAATGACATTGTGACGCAACTCAAGCCAGACGCTGTGTGCTAGCTCTGCTCCAGCAAAAACAGTTATGGGTCCAGAATAAGGAATCACAAGATGTCCCAGAGTGAGCATCCCTGGTTGGTTTGCACAGATGCTTTTTAACAGCTTCTTACCCACCACCACCATGTTCTTCAGCCCCACCACAGCAGTGATGTTCGGTGGAGGTGGGACCTCTTCTAGAAATATGGACAAAAAGACACCAGTCGCACTCTTCCGTCATGGTCATTTACATATCCTCACTTTGGACTTTAAAGTCAGACTGCTTCTGGATGTAACATCAGATAGCTGCTTATCACTTACCACCGTACACTTCAACCTCAAGCAACGCCACAGTTTTCCCAGAGCACCACGAATGTACACGTTGACAAACCGTCCTTCCATCCCTCCACACTGAAAGGTGTGGGTCTCTCCAGCTGGGATGGAGGAGATGACAGCACACCTAAAGCCAGAGAGTGAAACTTATTACAGGGTTACAGAGATGATCCGTCTATCGATCGCATCAACCTGAACTCAATTATTAAGATGAATGAAGAAGACAGACAGAAGAGGGATCACAATCATCTCCTGCAGGATCACCTTGGGTTAGTGTTGCCACCCTTGTCTGCTGAGTTGCCGATAAGGATCTCAACATCATCAAGCCACTCGGGATTGTCATCGGTATTGGTGATATTGATGTAACTGATCCTGTAAACACCTGGCAGCGTCACTCTCCACCAAGGGTTGGACAGCTGTCCTGTAAGGCTACAGGGCCCAGATGGGTCTGTGTCCCCATCAATGGCCCTCTCAGCCATAGCGGTAAAATGGTCTGACTGCCCTGCTGTTCCATCTCTTGCCACGTTTGTTAAAGAGTCGGCTGGAATGTAAGAAAACAGACATTAATGCTCCAACCTTCTACTGACAACATAGATGTTTTCAAACATTAGATTATTAAACAAAAGATGTCGAGGAAATCTGTATTCATAAAATTCTGAAGATTTTATAGACCCCAGGAAGACGAGCTGAGCTTGCTCATAGGGGTCCCCCAGATAACCAATCTTACCTGCTGAAAATGATAAGAGCCATAACGGGAAGACGCCTGAGAAAAAAAATATACCAAGAATGTTTAAAGATAAACACTACAAATTAAAATTAAAATTGTATATTTCACTCAGGAACATATGAGTGAAAATATGTGATTTTGTCTTTTCAATCTTTTTCCTAATTGTTGCATTAATGATTTTTTGGGAGATTTTTATTGACTCCTCTCAACTCTGACTTCCAGCCTTAGAATGGAATCTCATTTAACTTGTTGGTTCATCAAACATGTGACTATAGTACAAAGTGTTCTTAAATACTCCTTAAATTCATATTTTGCTTTCTAAAAATGGGAAAGTCTTACTCACAAAATGCGTCTCTGTAGGTCTTTGTTGGCTGCATGCTCTCACTGAACTCTCACGTCAGAGGCTTTAACGATGGACTGAAATAGTTCATTCGTTTCTGTCACGATGTCATGAAGATTCGCAAAGGATGTAAATATTTTTGCATGTGACTTATTATAATGAGGGTGTAGCTTAGGGGTCTCCAACCTTTTTTCCCCTGAGAGCTAATTTGACAAAATAAAAGTGTCTGAGAGCTACTCATGTTTTACAGTATAACATTTTTCCACATGGCTGATTATCCACCCAAACCAGCTGAATAAGCGAAATGTTGATATCCAACACTCACATTTTGAATCAAAAAGATCTACATTCAGCAACATGAGCATGTTTTTTTCTGTATTTATTTTCAGTGTGTCAAGCTCACACTAATAAATTCACATCATATTAACCACATAGAAAACAAATAATGTTATGACTTATCTTACTATTTTACCGAGAATGAAGGTTCCTGAGTACTACATTAATAAATTTAACTCAATTCAACATTATTTATATGGCACCAAATCACAACAAATGTTATCTCAAGGCACTTTACATACAACGCATTTAAAGATGCCCAAAATTCCCCCATGGGCTGCAACACTTGGCAGCAGTGGCAAGGAAAAAACTCCCCTTTAGCGGGAAGAAACCTCAGGCAGCACCGGGCTCTAGGTGGGCGGCCATCTGCCTTGACTGGTTGGGTATAGAGAGAGAGAAAAAAAGAGAGAGAGAGAGAGAGAGAGAGAGAGAGAGAGAGAGAGAGAGAGAGAGAGAAAGAGAGAGAGAGAGAGAGTTCTCATCTCTACAGGACAGGTTTCCACAGCAACCTGTGAGATGAGAGAACACAGAAAATCCTGGGGAAGAAGTAGAGCTAGTGAAATGCATTGGTAATGCAATGACATGGATATGCACAGATAGAGAGGGGAGGAGGAGAGGGGAGCTCAGTGCATCATGGGAAGTCCCCCAGCAGTCTAGGCATATAGCAGCATAACTAGGGGCTGATCCAAGGCAAGCCTGGTCGACCCTAACTATAAGCTTTATCAAAAAGGAAAGTTGTAGGCCTACTCTTAAATAGACCACATCTGAGAGATGGTTCCACAAAAGAGGAGCCTGAGAACAGAAAGCTCTTCCCATTCTACTTTTGGAGATAGTAGGAACCACAAGTAAGCCTACATTTTAGGAGATCATTGTACCGTACATTCACAGTCATTTACATACTTAATAAAAGAAGAATTGGGAATGAAACAGCTGTGTGTGTGTGTGTGTGTGCGTGCGTGCGTGCGTGCGTGCGTGCGTGCGTGCGTGCGTGCGTGTGTGTGTGTGTGTGTGTGTGTGTGTGTGTGTGTGTGCATAATTGATGTGTGTAACAAAACTAAGTTAATGTATGTTATGTTTACTGAATGTATTTAGATGTGGACCCCAGGAAAACAAGCTGAGCATTATAAATACAATTTACAAATCAGTTTACAAATAAAATAAAAAAATCATACCAGCCAAAAATGATGAGAGCCTGAGATTATTAAATATCTAAATTGTTGAATCTTCATCTGAGTTCTTGCATTAATGACTTTTGGGAGATTTTTATTGACTTTTCTCAACTCTGACTTCGAGCCTTAGTATGAAATCTCAAAACTCTAAAATCATCAAACATGTGACTGTAGTCTAAAATGTTCTGATTAAATACTCCTTACATTCATATATAGCTTTCTAAAAATGGGAAAATCAATATCACAAAATGTGTCTCTGTAGGTCTTTGTCAGCTGCATGTTCTCACTGAACCCTCATGTCAGAGGCTTCGACGATGGACTGAAATAGTTCATCTGTTTCTGTCATGATGCTACGAAGATTCGCAAAGGATGTAAATAATTGTGCATGTGACTCATTAAAAAGAGGGTGTAGCTCATTTACCAAACAAAGATATTTAAAGTTGAGCCATGTCCCTCCTGCACACCAATTTCCTTATTAATGAACCATGACATCAACAACTCGTGAAAATCACATGCAAACAAAGAGACACAAACACATCAGAGGTCACAAACTGCTGCGTGGACACGTGTGGTTTCAGATTCAGTGACTTGCTCAGCAGCACTTCAGCAGGGTGAAGGCTTGAATCCTGACAGCAATATTGATATTGATAATATTGATTGAAACTCCTATCAAGGTTAATAACGATCTGTTTGACATCTCCATGGTAATACCAGCGCAGTCCCAGTCAAAGGAGTCTGGTGAGCGGGAAGGCGGCGTTTCCCCAAATCTCATTTAACTTGTTGGCTCTAAAATCATCAAAAGTGTGACTGTAGTAAGTGTCCTGATAAAATACTCCTTAAATTCATATTAAGCTTTCTAAAAACGGGAATATCATACTCACAAAATACGTCTCTGTAGATCTTTGTCTGTTGCATGCTCTCACTGAAATCTCATGTCAGAGGCTCAGACAATGGACTAAAATAGTTTGAAACAGAATTTTTTTGCTTCTGTCACAATACTAAGAATATTCGCAAAGGATGTAAAGATTTTTGCATGTGACTCATTATAATGAGGGTGTAGCTCATTTACATTCCATCACATTACGGTCATTTAGCAGACGCTTTTATCCAAAGCGACTTACATTACATTACCACCCATTACAGAGGGGGGAGCAGTTCGGGGTTCGGTGCCTTGCTCGGGGGCACCTCGGCAGGGACTCAAACCGGCGACCCTCCGGTTCCCAAGCGGAAGCTCTACTTACTGAGCTACTGCCTTTGAATTTACCATTCAAAGATATTTAAACTTTATGCTTATCTGTACTGGACACCAATTTCCTTATTAATGAACCGTAACGTCAGCAGTGTGATTTCAGATACAGTGACTTGCTCAGCAGCACTGGTCAATGCTTGAATCCTGAGAGTAATATTGATGTCGAAAACATTGATTGACATTCCTATCAAGGTTACTACCGATCTTGTTTCCATAATAATCCCATGAACTCTATCAGTTTACTTTGAATGAGATCAATATTAACAAATGTACTGTATGTCAGTAAAAATGGACATCAATTTTTCCCCACCTTCTATGGCGGTGGATGTGGGTTAGGGTTAAGACTGGAGGCAGGCCTGACATCAAAGGATCTGGCTAGAACTATGGTAACTAAAGGGAGAAAATGAGCAAAAAAGAGGACAAAAAGAACAACAGAATGGGGGAAAACAGAGAAAGAACTACAATGAGAAAATTTGAAAAAAGGGGCAAAAAATTGAAAATTTGAAAAAAGGGGCAAGAAGAACGAGAAATTTTGAAAAAAGTCTCCCCTAGTTTGCTCAGCTTCAACAAAGTTTGTGCCATTGTGTGCTTTTATTAACGATTCAACCGAAAGAAGACCTTTTGTAACCTGAGCCTTGACCATCTCTTCCTTTAGCCGTTCGAGCTACCCTCTATCCAGGCCAGACTGAGCGTGAGTTGCTCTCAACTGCTTCTTCTTTCCAACAAGATCCAGTCACTAAGTCTTGAATCTAAGGAGAGGCCAACCATCCTCTTCAACTTACTCCAAGAGGAGAATTGAAAGTGCACAACCAAAGCTGTCTGCTCACCAGCTTGGACTGCACTCAATTTCAGGCTCAACAAGAAACTTAGATCCTGATATCCAAGTGTCAGCTTTCAGGAAGGATTCCACTTTTGCTCTTCTGGAAGCCAAGTATGCAGGCAAAGAACTGCACTGTCCAAGCCCAGATCCTTTATAGGTCGTTCCTCTCTTGTAAAGGCAGCAAGTAGAGTGTGTCTGTTGCCATTACCATTTGGTAAGCTGAAAGCCTCCTACAGCACAAAGATCAAAAAGTTCTTGATAAAGTGCTGCCTCCTCTTCAGAACCAACTGATACAAGGCAATCATCCATGTAGAAATTATGCAGAATGGTGTCAACAACCTTGGGACTTAACTGCCCCCGGTAGGCTTCTCCACATTTTCTCAATTCAAAACTTGCAGACGTGGCCACAAACAAATGTGCAACAATTCTCTGTTCGATCAGGTACTGACCGTGGTCTCCAACAGGCTTCATATTAATAATCAACCAACAGGTCTATATTAACCCTAAACGTTACCTCAGTTGCAGCAGTGGTGATAATTGAATCAAAGTAGTGTGGTCATAGGTGTGAATCGCTTTGTGAAATTGTACTTATCCATATATCTGTGCCGGAGTGACTAAACAGCGCCCCCTAGAGCTTTAAAGAGAGACTTTAAAAATAAGACACCACACCTGAACTTGGTTTATTTTCTTTTATATGATACATTAAAGCGTGTGTGGTCCGTGACAGAACAAACACACTGAGGTTTTCTCGTTACTCTCTGTAGTCTTCAGTTTCATATAAGCCATTTCTCCTCGGTACACATACTCCTGTGATAAAGCAGCATTCAGTGATTTATTATCAATGACTGACTGAGTCTCTGTGTTCTGTTTGTTTAGTGTGAATTAAATTGAGCCTAGCAGCAGCAGCGACTCACACTGACGGATCTCGCCTTCGTTGACAAGATCTCGCGACAGTTCCGTGAGAAAGTCTGGGAAGACCCGCGACTGCCCTCTGCTGGATTACCCCATACCCGCTGGCTGAACGTTATACTGTCGAATCATAATACCAAAACCAAAGTTAACATTTAACTTCTAAAAAACAAGCTTATATTTTTACAGTTGGAGGCCACTGTTAACAAATAAGTCTAGATGCACCACTGTATACCAATAGTACAGTCTCAATACGACTATGACTGTCCTATGATCTTTTGATATCAACGTAATGACTTGAATTTATATTGTCAAACTGTTCTAATCTCACCAGCACAATTTAGCTATTTTTCTTATCTAATGCACAATCCGCTATGTTTGTTAATTGTTCAACGAAACGGAACAACGCCTAAACATAACAGAGGAAGAAAAACTGTTGATGCAATACTGCTATCCGCCTGAGGAGGGCAGCAATACACCATCACTGTGTCTACTCCACTCCGCAAAACCAAAAGAAGAAGACTAGCCTTCGACTCAGTGTGTTCAAACTCAGCATGTGTAGTTGTGTGTTTACACCCGAGCGGGACGCGTTTTAACCAAACGAACCTTTCTCAGATCCACACCGACACATCCACAAGTGTTTCGGGCGCTTTGGCGTGACGTTACGTGACGCGGTGTGTTTGCGGAAGTGGGCAGACATGTCTGGATTCAGCGCTGAACTCATCGATTATCTGGAGGGAAGGATTTCGTTTGAGGAGTTTGACAGAAGGAGAGACGAGCGGATAGCGAAGGTGAAACACAGGCTTCCATTTCATTCAACTAGTTGATTACAGAGCGATCTAACGTGATAAACCGGCACAAACACACGTAAGGTCCAGATTGAGCTGTCTTTGTCATTTACTCCCATAACCATCTCATTATTTGACTATACACTACATTCTGCACCCAAATCTATTTGTGGTGGGAAGTGCATTTCTCCCCTAAACAATAAGTTACACATGAAACACCTCCACTATCACAGATCAATAAAAGCTTTGGTGTTCATCTGTATTTTCCTCCTCAGTCAGGCGATCAGGTTTCAGCTGAAGATGCTGAAGATGTGGAGGATGAAGCACAGCCCTCCACCTCTACACAACCACAGGTCAAAATAGGTAAATCTCCCCTCGGTCTGGTTGTAGATTATTATTGTTATCGTTATTGAAGTGTTTGCTATGATCGTGCAGCGCTCATGACTCTAATATCATCACACATTGTGTCTGAATGTCATTCTCAGAGGAGGGAATCAGCCCAGGGGTCCAGCTGGCCTTCGCCGCCATACTGGGAGAAACACCAGAGCAGCCATCTTCAGAGGAAGAGGAGGAGGACGATGAGGAGGAGGAGGATGAAGAGGACACGCTGAGTTATGTGGACGCCGAAGATGACAAGGACTACCAAGTGGAGGAGGACCTGAAGGCGGACACGGGGGTGGCGAAGAGGAGGGGGAAAGGGAGAGCGAAGGGCAGAAAGAGGAAGGAAGAGATGGAGATGGAGAACATGACAGCAGGAGACGTGTTCGCCCTGGAGATGGAGCTGAACAGAGAGAACAAGAAGATGATGAAGGTGAGGAGGAGGAGGGCGAGGACATGTAAGGCCATTGTCCCAGCTGTTGTGTGACTGTGTGTGTGTGTGTGTGTGTGTGTGTGTGTGTGTGTGTGTGTGTGTGTGTGTGTGTAGGAGCGACGTTATCGGAGCAAACTCCCCAGGGCTCTGAGAGGCCTGATGGGCGAGGCCAACATCCGTTATGCCCGAGGAGATAAGGAGGACGCTATACTGATGTGCATGGAGATCATACGACAAGGTAATACACACACACACACACACACACACACACACACACACACACACACACACACACACACACACACACACACTATTCCTTTCTTGCTCAAACCCATCCTCCCCCTCCAGCTCCCCTGGCCTACGAGCCGTTCTCCACGTTGGCTATGATCTACGAGGACAACGAGGACCTGGACAAAGCTCTGCAGTTCGGCCTGATCGCCGCTCACCTGAACCCGTCCGACTGCGAGGAGTGGATCCGGCTGGCGGAGATGTCTCTGGAGCAGGACAACATACCGCAGGCCGTCGTCTGCTACTCCAAGGGTGAGTGCCTTTGCGTTTGAGGGGGGGGGGGCCGCCAACCTATTGAACGCCGTCCTTGACTCATCGCACGCCGTTGTCCGCCCGCAGCCATCAAGTACGACCCCACCAACGTGCGCTACCTGTGGGAGCGCTGCAGCCTCCACATGCGCCTGGGCGAGCACAGGCAGTGCATGGACGGCTACCGCAAGATCCTGTCGCTGCTGCCGCTGGAGGACGGCGAGCACTTCATGCAGCTCTCCAAGGACATGGCCAAGTACGTAAGCACACACACACACACACGGCGGGAAAGCTTTAAATTAACAATCATAAGATCATGTGTGTGTGTGTGTGTGTAGGAGTTACTATGAGAGTAATGACCTAACCGCAGCACTGGGTGTGATGGAGGAAGCTCTGGCACGACACCCCAACCTGGTCACCGATGACATCATCAACATAGCCGCCGAGCTTTACATCGCCAACCACCAGTACAGCAAAGCCCTGGAGGTGCCGCTTCTCATATTTAGTCGTCTCTTCGTCTTTTGTTGTGAGGAAACCACGTGTGTGTATATGTGTGTGTTTCCTCCCAGGTATTGATCCGGTTTACAGGCACAGTTCTGGTTGGGGCCGAGGCAAAATCAGACTCCCCATCGCCGTCAGCGCCGTCAGTGTCGTCAGCTCCGTCAACGCCGCCGTCGCAAGAGGAGAAAAAGGAGGAGAAGAAGAGTGAGGAGGGCACGGAATTGGAGAAGGAGGAGAACAAGGCTGCGGAGGAGATCAGTGAGTGGAACTAGGATATCAAATGACTTCAAATCCGTTTTCAAATCCCCGAAGTGCCTTTAGGAATCGCTACAGATTGTTACACGGGGAAAGTCAAAGTCCCAAACAATGGTGCAGTGGATTCTGATTTGAATTGTCTGCAGGGCCGCGTTAGAACGGAAGAATGGGAGGAGACCCAAGAGACGTCCGACTGTGGCAACACACACACACACAAAAGGACCGCTTGATTAATTATTCCTTTAGAAACTAAAACCTCTGGAGGTCTGAGAACTCAGGCAGGTGTTTCCGTACGGGGGGAACAAATCTTCCTCAAAGGGCTTCTTCCTCCTTCAGCTGCGTGTTTTTTTAGCCTTAATTTACATTGCTGTGTGTGTGTGTGTGTGTGTGTGTGTGTGTGTGTGTGTGTGTGTGTGTGTGTGTGTGTGTGTGTCCAGAGGGAACCACACAGGTTGAGGTACCAGACAGCGTCCCGGTGGACCTCAGGGCCAAGCTGATCGTCTGCCTGATCCGCCTGCACGTCTACACACCTCTGGAGGTAAAAGTGCTGAATTCAAAACAACACTGAAACACAAGGGTGACACGGTAACGTTGAACGCCGCCTCCCCACCCATCCAACCACCCGTAGGCGCTGGTGGCGGTGCTGATGGAGCAGAGTCCAGAGGAGATCGGTGATCTGTATCTGGACGTGGGTGAAGCCTACCTGGAGCAGGGCGAGTACCTGCCCGCTCTGTCTCTGCTGTCCGCCCTCGTCATGTCCAACAAGTACAACCTGGCCGTCGTCTGGCTGCGACACGCAGGTCAGGGGGGAAGCGTCTACGTCCACGGGCAGATAAAGCTCTACGGCCACGTCTGAATACCCCGAAACATAAACGCGTGTGTCCCTCGTCCCCCGGCAGATTGTCTGAAGGCGCTGGGTCACCTGGAGTCAGCGGTAGAAAGCCTCATCAAGGTGGTGGAGATGGCCCCGCAGCACCTGGAGGCCCGGCTCTCCCTGGCCACCCTGCAGCAGCAGCTGGGCCGGCCCGAGTGCGCCCTCAAGGCCCTGGAGCCCATGTACGACAGCGAGACGCTGGCCCAGGACGCGTCGGCCACCAGAAAGGCAAGCGTGCTGATTATCTGGGCAACTTAAAGGAACTTTAACCCAACAGAAGCTGTCAGTGTTTAACCTGAGTTTATCTTCTCTGTGATGTGATCGTAGGAATTAAAGCTGCTCCTTCATCGCTCCACACTGTTGAAGACTCAGGGACAAATCCAAGGCTACCTGGACTCCGTGCTCACCATGATTTCCATGCTGCTAAAGGTGAAACACATACACACACACACACACACACACACACACACACACACACGTCATCTGTGCCTTTCTCTCCCTGCTTACAAACCATTTATATACACACAATCTATATGCATGTGTTTGTGTGTGTGTGTGTGTGGCAGGTGGCCATGCAGCGTGCCAAGGTGTGTGTGCGCCCCGTAACTGTGTCAGGTCAAAGTCACCTGAAATTGGTGAAAGTTAAAGACTTGGTGTTGGACGTGGCAGACCAGGAGGCTGCGTACCGGGATAACACACGTACGTACATACCTGTGTGTGTGTGTGTGTGTGTGTGTGTGTGTGTGTGTGTGTGTGTGTGTGTGTGTGTGTGTGTGTGTGTGTGTGTGTGTGTGTGTGTGTGTGTGTGTGTGTGTGTGTGTGTGTGTGTGTGTGTGTGTGTGTGTGGAGCACAAATTTCAGGTGAGCAAAGCAAGAATGTCTGAGAGGAGAGAAGAGTTGAGTGTGTGTGAAGATGTCAGGCAGGGCTTCATGGCGGTTGACGTCTCGTCCCGTCTCCCTGCTCCCCGCCGTCTCTGTCGCCAGGTAACACCAACGTGCTGACTAAAGAGGAATGGTGGCAGCTGCTGGTGTGCTGCATGCAGACGCTGTGTGACGTGCGTCGCTACGAGGAGGCGGAGCTGCTGGTCGACACCGCCATGGAGTTCTACTCCTTCTACGACAACAAACCAAAGAGGAAGGAGCTGGAGTTCTTCGGCCTCTCCGCCGCGTTCCTCGACCATAACTACTACAAGGCCTACAACTACATCAGGTAGGAGAGAGGGGGAGAGAGAGAGGGAGGGGGAGAGGGAGGGAAGGACGCAGGTGTTTGACTTACAGATCGTCAACTGTTGTCCGTCTTTGTCTCTCTGATAGATTGATGCTGATGGAGAACGTTGAACTACCTCAGCTTTGGAATATTTTCAACCAGGTGTGCGTCTGTGTGTGTCTGTCCATGTTGAGTCTGGTCCAGTTTGTCCACACATGTCCTTGGATCCTGGTGTCCTTAATCATCGTCTCCTTCCCTTCCAGCTGACCATCGCCTCCCAGCACCAACGCCACCATCGCTTCTGTCTGCGTCTCCTGTTAAAACACCCCAGCAACCAAGCCCTGTGCGTCCTCTGTGGACACAACGCCATGGTGTCTGGAAGCTTCAAACACGCTCTGGGTACACAACACACACGCGCGCACACACACACACACACACACACACACACACACACACACACACACACACACACACACACACACACACACACACACACACACACACACACACACACACACACACACACACACACACACACACACACACACACACACACACTCACACACACACACACACACACACACTCAAACAAACACAAAGCGATGTAAAAGTCAGTATTGAAACTTTTACTTTGCACCACGGGACAGTAAACGCACATACATACACAATGAAAACATGGCTGTAAGGTGTGTGTGTGTGTGTGTGTGTGTGTGTGTGTGTGTGTGTGTGTGTGTGTGTGCAGGTCAGTATGTGCAGGCCTTCCAGACGCACCCAAACAACCCCCTGTACAGTCTGTGTGTGGGACTCACCTTCTTCCACATGGCATCACAGAAGTACGTCGCCAAACGCCATCCGCTGGTGCTGCAGGTACAGATACAAGCAGGAGTGAGCCTCTGTGTGCGGCACAGCGCCCCCACCTGCTTATTTGTTTTCGTGTGTGTGTGTGTGTGTGTGTGTGTGTGTGGTGCAGGGTTTCTCCTTCCTGTGGCGCTACGTGGAGCTGCGTGGGGAGTGTCAGGAGAGCATGTTCAACCTGGGCCGAGCGCTGCATCAGATGGGCCTGACCCACTTAGCCATACATTACTACCAGAAAGCACTGACGCTACCTGCACAGACACTGGAGGTTTGACACACACACACACACACACATGCCCACACACTCCCCACTTACACCGCCTCACAGCACATTCGCATCATCCCCTGGCCAGCTGTATTTGTTCAGGCTGAGCGACCTGCCTGCGTCTCCGGAGTGTTTGGGAGCTCCGGCTTCTGTATCACACCTTCATCCTCCACCCCCCTCCCTCTCTCTCTCTCTTCTCTCTCCCCCTCCCTCTCTCTCTCTCTTCTCTCTCCCCCTCCCTCCCTCCCGCAGGGCATCGCCGACGACCAGGTGGACCTGAAGAGGGAGATCGCCTTCAACCTCTCGCTGATCTACCAGGCCAGCGGGAACATGGAGATGGCCCGGCAGCTCATCAACACACACTGCGTTATATGAGAGAGGAAGGAAAAAAACAAAAACAGAAATGTGTCATAAGAGTTTGAATTCATATTTATTTCCCTTTATTTGTTGTTTTTCTTTCCTTCATAATAAACTTTTGAGAATATTACTTTGTGATCGTTGTCTTGTTATTCTTACAATGATGTGACAAAAGGATGCTCTCTCTCTCGCACTCTCTCTCTCTCTCTCTCTCTCTCTCTCTCTCTCTCTCCCCACACACACACAACCCGTTGTTCCCTGTATTCCCCTTTGAAACCATACTTCATCAAACCCTAACCTTTTTCTTTTTTAAGTTAAAACTCGAGGTGGAGCTGTGTGTGTGTTTGCTCGGGACCTCCTGGAGCCCCTTTGGGTGCCCTCTGGAGGCCCCATTTCGGGAAGCAGTGTTCTAGAAAGGGGGGGGGGGGGGGGGGGGGGGGGGGGGTTGGTGGTGGGAGGTGTTAAATGAGTTATTTTGATGCTGAGACCAGATCAACACCAGGGCCTGGTTTGGAGAAAAAGTTCAAATCCAACACTGCCACGGAGGGATGGACTTTTTTGTTTTGATTCTTGTTAAAAAGGGGAAAGCGTCTGGGAATACCGCGGAATAACGTGCGCGCAGCGGCGGAAACGGTAGGCGGATGTGCAGCGGTGCAGGGCGAATAAATAAGACATGAACGTCTCTCCGCCGAGCAACATCGCGGGGAAGCAGAAGCGACGCCGCGGAGAGGCAGAAGACACCAGGCGATCATGATTCGAAAACGGGAACCGAGACGGATCTGAAATCGCGGTTCGGGAGGCTGGATTTTCGCCTCGCCGGGACGGACGGGGGAGGCTGGGATAACACCGAGAGGCGGCGGCGCTGCTTCCCGGCTCCGGGGCGCCTGGATCCCGCATTGGTAGCCGATGAGCAGTCGGCGGTTCCCGGGCCGCATGTAGGTCCCGTCGTCGGCCGTGATTTAGCGGCTTTCTTTCCCGGTGCTGTGTCGCCTCGACGGCGGCTTCTCCTCCCCGGACCCTCGGACGTGTGGGTGAGTAAACGGTGTGATGTCAAGGGACGATTCTATTGTTTTGAACGTGACACTGACAGGCTGGACGGTAGCCAACAAGCTACACGCAATTAAAACGCATTTTCCGTTTGCTTCTGTCTGTCTTTGATCGCGTAATTCTCGCGGTATTAATCGCTCCCCAGCGCTGCGATTGATTGCATACGGTCGATCTGATGAGGTAATGCTTTGATGCTTCGCTACTGGCAGCAACAGGAGCGGATACAGGCCCCAATATCATCATAACAAGGCAGGTGTGCCATGTTTGACCCGCAACAGCAAGTGGAATGTCACAACGAAGAGAGGACTTTGGACACGCACACGCACACGCACACGTACACGCACACACACACACACACACACACACACACACACACACACACACTACTGTCAGAGAATGTGAGTAAATCAGATCATGGTTTTAATGTGCTCTCTGTCACACACACACTCTGCTCATCTCCTCCTACTTCCTCCCTAATAGCCTCCTCCAGCTCTGACCCCCATTATAATCTGTATGTGATGATCAACAGCATGTACTCGGTTTAAATGTGGAATGAGACTCATTACCAGGGCAGGCTGCTGTTTGGGCTGAAAGGTGGTTGCTACCCCATTGCTCAAGGGCACTTCAGCAGGGCAGATAGCACAACACCCTCCTTCAGTCAAATACAAGGGATATTCTCCGGCGCATAGGGGGCTATTTCAGACTACAAGGCCTGGTATTGACCCGTTATCTGACACCGCTGGCATCATGTGCGCACCCAAGACACACTGAGCTCCTCTGGATCTGCACCCTGACCGCCTCTCATCAGCTGCTGCGCTCTGGGAGTGTGGAGTGTGGAGCCAGTGGTCTTTCAGTGTGAACTAACACCATGTCCTACTTAACAATCAATTTATTACCACTCCCAGCGGAGGTGCCAGGAATGGACTGATTGCAAAGCTTTTATGAAAAGTTGACATTCCGTACATTAACCTCACGTGATGAAATTCCAGCCTTGCTTCCTCGGATATATGATCAATTTTAAGACTCCACCCCTGAACAACACTTAATAACTAACCACTCCTTCCAAAGAAACGAGTGTCCACTAGCATTAAGTCGTCACTCCCGTCTCTATGGTAACAGCTGGGATCACAGCTGGGCGGGTTTTAGGACGTCTGGGTATTGACAGACTGTGAGGTGACCTGGCGTAACCTTGTGTCGACATCTGGGATGATCAGGTTGGGGAGAATGGAGCAGGAACACCGTCGTCTCTGCTTCACCAAGTGGGACGATTTTTGGTTTTCACAAGAATGCACTCAAACACACACACACACACACACACACACTGGCACAGAGGAATGTGATGGGTGTGTTGGGGACAGGAAGCTGTCGCCTCTGACGGGACTGCCTCATTGTTCTCCAATCACGCCAAAGCTATTTCAGGACAGTGTATGTGTGTGTGTGTGTGTGAGAGAACAGTCCATTCCTGAGTTATGCCACAGTTAAAGTTACACACTAAATCTCCGCAGTAACATTTTTCAGAGGTTTGGAAACATCAAATTAACTGAAACTCTATGCTGTAGCTTTACATTACATATTGCATCTTGCAGCTTTAAACCCTCCACACATGAATTATTCAGCAGTTCAACCAGAGCCTTCAGTTTGTGTTTTACCCACAATCCCTTATTTTGGTGTGTGTGTGTGTGTGTGTGTGTGTGTGTGTGTGTGTGTGTGTGTGTGTGTGTGTGTGTGTGTGTGTGTGTGTGTGTGTGTGTGTGCGCGTGCGTGCGTGCGTGCGTGTGTGTTATCCAGTGTGTGGTCCGTCTGTGTGTGTGCCAGCATCACTGGCTGATATTGATGTCAGTGCCTGGCTCTGTTTTCACCAGGTTGTGTGTATATTTAGTCGCAGAGTCTCACCACTTATAAATAACCCTGCACACTTGAAGCTGTTGCAGGAAGAAAAAGAAAGTGTCCGTGTCACACACAGATCCACGCCGAGCCGCCGTTACACACAGACGCTTCCTGTTTAGATGCGCCAAGAACCAAGATGCACCAATACTTCTACAATCTTTCAAGTTTACACACCTTGGCCACACGTCTCTGAGGATACACAAGCTGTGTTTAACGTTCTCAACTACCGCAAAACAGTTTCTACGCTCCTTAGAGGTGAACTTTGTGGCAAGTCGATAAAAAGAAGTCATTTGGATCTTCCCGTAATGGAAACATGATGTGTCTTATTTCCTGGTGGGATCGCTTCCACAAATCTGGTATGTACTGTACCTTTAAGGATGCACTGTTTTGAACTTTGGCGGTCTGTGTTGGGTGCCATCATGGAATCAATGACTGTACCTTTAACCTAATAGATAATGATGTCACACACTCGTATCGAAGCCATCGCTCAGAGGGCTCGCTCTCTCTCTCTCACACACACACACACACCCACACACACAAGTATACGCGGAGTCTAAGAGACTGTGGCAGTGGGGCAGTGATGAGTCAGCTCTGATCCAGTCTACTCAGTCCATCAATCCACTTACTGTCTCCTGTGTGTGTGTGTGTGTGTGTGTGTATGTGTGTGTGTGTGTGTGAGAGAGAGAGAAAGCCTGCACCTCTACTCGTGACTTGTATGTGTGTGTGTGTGTAGTTTTACAAGTATCTATGTGGATGTATGTATGCTTGTGTGTGTGTGTGTGTGTGTGTGTGTGTGTGTGTGGGTGAGTGTGTGTGTGTGTGCCTGACTTCACAAGCAGCCCATTCTAAGCAGAACCACGGAATGCTCTGCTGTTACCCTTGTAACCTTTGTGAGCAGTGGAGAACAGAGGGGGTCAAAGGTCGCGTGTCAGTGAATGCAAGCGTGATGGAGAGAGGGGCGGAGCTAGAGACGGGGGAGCCAGGGAAGGCTGAGGTTTAGTCACATGCCTGAATGCTAATAGACCAGCTGAGCTTGAATTCCAAACAGCATTGTAAATTGCGAGGAAAAGGGCACAGGGCCGGCCCTAGCATTCAGGGGGGGGGGGGGGGGCACCGTTTCCTTTTAACTGAAACGGTCTCAGGTTAATGGCAGATGTCCTTCCACCATGAACAAAGACTTTATCACACAAACAATCGCCGGGCAACACTGCATCACGTCGGTCAGTCAATCGGTCACTGAGGTCTCCAGCTGTTGATTGAAGCCGCGTTGGTAATGCGGCGGGATTAAGGAATCATTCTGTCAACTGTAAATCCCCCCCCCCCCCCCCCCCAACCATTCCCTGTCTTAATTCCTGCTGCTGAATCAAGGACATTTTCCTCCTGTGTGTGTGTGTGTGTGTGTGTGTATGTGTGTGTGTGTGTGTGTGTGTGTGTGTGTGTGTGTGTGTGCATTTATGATCACCATAATAATCTCAACAACAAAGCGTGTGTGTGTGTGTGTGTGTGGTAATTCACATGGCCCTGAGGTTTCACAGTGTTTTTGAAAGTAGAGAGAAAAGAGTGTGTGCGTGTGTGTGTGTGTGTTTGTGTCAGTTACTCTTTCTCATGTCAGCACTTGACTCTGCGCCTCTGTAATCTTGTTGCTGGGATTAAGTTGATCTGCTTGCCTCTGAAATGAAATTGGAGAGATAGTTAGATCATCGAAAATCTGCTTATGTACCCTCAGAAGATCAACTCACCGATTTTCCGCGGTGTCAAAGGTCAAGGAAGTCTTATCACCTTTGTTTACATTTGGGCCAGGATTTGGACGGGACCCCACCTGCTGAGTTTCTAGCTTCCATGAGTTAAAATCGGGGGAAAGCATTAAACCTGTGTAGAAGTGCAGGTCTGCTTTATTTCCCGGCAGGAAAAACGGAAGTGTCACGCTCTTTCCATCTCTCTCTCTCTCTGCCTCACTCATACACACACACACACTATCAGCAGCAGCATTTCACACAGCTAATTTAGAGGATGGTGTGCGTGAGTGTACGTATATCTGAGAGAGAGGGAGAGAGAGAGAGAGAGAGAGAGAGAGAGAGATCATTAGGTCTGACGTGACGGAAGCCAGGACATGGGTTTGGCATAATCACCTCTCACCATGGCAACTGTGTGTGTGTGTGTGTGAGAGAGAGAGGATAATGAAGCGACCAAGGTATGGACGGCACTGTGTGTGTGTGTGTGTGTGTGTGTGAGTGACAGAGAGAGAGGCTGTGATTTAGTTTTTGTGGTGTAATAAACAGAAACTGTACAATGTTTTCCTTCATTCCAAATGTGTTTTCATATGACGTCTGGCACCACTTATTGATCCTCCTCCCTCTTTTCACCTCCCCTCCCCTCCTCCTCCCCTCTTTCCCCCTCTCTCTGTCCCCACCTCCCCTCCTCTCTCCATCCTGTTCTCTCTCCTCCGTAGGTCTTCCTCCATCCCTCCTCTCCCTCTGGACCATAGGAACACCGTCTCCCTTCCTCCCGGGAAAAGACGAGCTGAAGGATTACCGGATCGCCTTTCATCTCTCGCCCCTGGTTTCTCTCCCCTCCCCACCTCGCTCCCACCCCCTCTCATTTCATAATGGGTGCTGAGATGATTCAGCAGGCACCCTAGTGCCCCCGAGCAAACAGCCGCTCTGCGCTCGACAAAATGTAAGGGTGTCGCAGAGGGATGAATCCACATTTACGGCGGCAGTCGGGATCCTTTCTTTCCTTCACCTGATATGATTGACTGATCAACGGAGAGAAAAAGAGAAAGAGGAGGGAACTCTGGATGACGAGGGCCAACTCCAAAGTGCCTTGCCCAAGGGCGTGACAGGAGAGCCAATGGAGTGAGAAGTCTGGAACAAACAAAGCTTGTGTTTTTGTTTGAAATCCCAGTGGACAGAGAACTTCCTGTCTCACGTTCCTGTCATCCATCCATCCCTCGCTTCCTGTATTTATCATGTCTTCCTTCCTGCTGTTTGTTGCTTCATTTATTGCCGTCTAGTGGGCCGTCATCTCTCTCTTCTTCTTCCCCTCCTTCTCCTCTTCTTCTCCCCGTTTTCTGTCTTTTGCCCTCCTGACCTCCATCATTCGCCCCTCCCTCGCAACGGCCGTCCTCCCTCCCCGCCCCCGCCCCCAGCCTTCCTCGCCCTCCACCTCTTCCTCCCCATCTTCCCCCCACCACCATCATCATCCCCACCATCACCACCACCTTCACCATCCACAACCACAGCCGCACTCCCACCACCACCACCACAACCTCTCCTCCTCACCTCCTCTCTTCTCACCCCCTCCGTTCTCTCCTCCCCCGTCGGCGGTAACCATGGCAACCGCCGCCACCGCCTCCTCCTCCTCTTCCCCTTCTTCCTCGTCGTCGGCCAACGGCAGCGCCCGGGAGCACTTGTTGGCGGTGCGCCGGCGCACCCCGCACACCCGGCCGTACACGCTGGGGCCCGAAAACCTGCGCAGCCTGTCGGTGCAGAGCGCGAGCGGGGGTTCCTCGTCTGTGATGTCATCGGGGTCACAGCCCGAAGCGGCCGTGGGACTCCAGAGGGCCAATAGCGACACGGACCTGGTGACGTCGGACAGCCGCTCGTCGCTCACGGCGTCCACGTACCAGCTGACCCTGGGCCACAACCACCTGGTCATCTCCTGGGACATCAAAGAGGAAGTGGACGCCACGGACTGGATCGGCCTTTACCACATCGGTGAGCAAACTCGCACCCACTTCCTCTCTCTGAAAGAATTCCAGATTAGTTTTGAGTGTTTGAGTATGGAGGGTGGTGTGTGTTACTGTCAGCATGCAGGACATTTCTTACCCATGTACATGGAAGCAGCAACACACACCTTTTCACCATTATTCTATTACATTATTGCACAAATACAGTGAGAGCTTTGTGGACCTCCATGATGGTGTTGTCTCCCCTCCTGCCTCCTGTCTGTCTCCCCTCCTGCCTCCTGTCTGTCTCCCCTCCTGCCTCCTGTCTGTCTCCCCTCCTGCCTCCTGCCTGTCTCCCCTCCTGTCTCCTGTCTGTCTCCTCTCCTGCCTCCTGTCCGTCTCTCCTCCTGTCTCCTGTCCGTCTCTCCTCTTGCCTCCTGTCTGTCTCCCCTCCTGCCTGTGTCGTCTCTGTCTCTGCCCGTTTTTCTGCATTGCTGTCCACACGTCTGTCTGTGCGTGTAGCAAACATTTGCTTTAGGATTGTGATATGATCGCACTTTACACAAGGTTAGGACTTGTAAATTCTTCTCCTCAAGGTTAGAGCATTACATCAGCCGCAATGGTGCTACATTAACAAGCTAATGGACTGTGTGTGTGTGTGTGTGTGTGTGTGTGTGTGTGTGTGTGTGTGCGTGTGCGTGTGTGTGTGTGTGTGTGTGTGAGAGAGAAAGGCAGTAGGTTGATGAAAAATGTTGCTGACTCAGTGTACGTTGCATTTAAATGCTGTGCGTCTCTCTCTCTCTGCCTCGCTCGCACTCGCTCTCTCTCTCCTTTATATTTAGCCACTGGGACGATGACAAATGTTAGAGTAATGGATCTAATATAATATAGAGTTGTTAGTATTGGTTATTGTATTTGTATTCCTTTCATTTTGGCCTGAGCTCTTCCAAACAGCTGATCTCACCCTGTAGTTTCTCAGACGCAGATGAGAGCGAGCAGCGAGTGAAATACACACCTTTGGCACAGAGAGAAAGATGATCCCTCCATTTCCATCCCTCCATCCACTCTGCTGCTCTTTGGACGTATTGACCCGGTTGGGGGGGAGGCTGGGTTGTGTGTGTGTGTGGGGGGGATTTCTGGGGTTTCTCTCCCCAGGGGTGTGTACTGATTCCAGCCTGGCTGTCGGCCATCTTCCCCCGGAGCCGCCTGAGCTCCATAACTTCACCATGCTGTCTGACCTGTGTGTGTGTGTCTGTGTGTGTGTGTGTGTGTGTGTATGTTCCTGTTTATAGGGCTTGGATGCTTGCAGGGTTATCAGGTCAGACAGGTATGTGTGTGTGTGTGTGTGTGTGTACGTGTTGGCGCACATAATTATTTGTCATCCACAAAGAGTCAGGATTTATCAATCGTGACCTGGTGGGACAGAGTGCAAGGTGTGTGTGTGTGTGTGTGTGTGTGTGTGTGTGTGTGTGTGTGTGTGTGTGTGTGTGCGTGCGTGCGTGTGTGTGTGGGGCTAACAGACGTCAGCAGTGATGTAGTGGGACTCGGGCCATTTGTCATCCTTCACACAGGATCTGCAGATAAATGTTTGATGAGGCAACAGGCACAGACAGATGTGTTTTATGACCAGAGGACCAGAGTTTCCCTTCAGATTTATTCCTCCAGTCTGGGAACCGGTGACCTTTAAGGTTCCCCGTGAGTCTGAGTCACGTCCCAGGATTCCATCTGTCTCCTTATGCCGCAAAACTGAAGGGAAAATGTCAAAAACTATCAAAACTACAAAGCCAGTATTTAAAGTGCTAATGCATTGATGCAGGATTCTATGTTCCAAACAATTGAATCTGATTTTACTTAACTTAATTGTGTGTGCGTGTGTGTGCGTGTGTGTGCGTGTGTGTGCGTGTGTGTGTGTGTCACAGATGAGACGTGTGTGGCCAATGTGTGGGACTCCAAGAATCGAGGAGTGAACGGCACCCAAAGAGGACAGATCGTGTGGAGGCTGGAGCCGGGACCCTACTTCATGGAGCGTAAGTCCATCTCAAGGGACCTGTGTGTGTGTCTGGGGGGGGGCAATGATATGGACATAAATGAAGTGTGTGTGTGTGTGTTCTCCCCACAGCAGAGACTAAGGTCTGTTTTAAGTACTACCATGGAGTGAGTGGAGCCTTAAGAGCAACGACGCCTTGTATCACCGTCAAGAACCCTGGAGTGCCGGTGCGTATGTGTGTGTGTGTGTGTGCTTTTGCGTGTCACATTGGGTAAAGTCACAGCTCATTTACTCACACTGCTCCCCTGTTGGTTGGTCAGGTGGGCAGCAGAGGCCAAGCTGACCAATCAGGGGCTGAGCTGTGTCGCAAACTGGTCAGCTTCACCCTATCAGGTGAGCAGATTGTTGTTACGTAGTGAAGCTGTGTCTTATTGGACGTATTGGACACACAGACACACACGCTTACACGCTTCCTGACTTTTTCCCCGGCAGACCTCCGGGCGGCGGGCCTGAAGAAGGGCATGTTCTTCAACCCCGACCCCTACCTGAAGATGTCCATCCAGCCCGGCAAGAGGAGCGGCCTCCCTAAGTTCACCCACCACGGCCAGGAGAGACGATCCTCCATCAAAGGCAACACCACCAACCCTGTGTGGCACAGCGAGGTCAGCGCGCACACACACGCACACACACACACACACACACACACACACACACACACACACCAAACTTTAGAGGTTACAGGTATTACACGGCTGCAGTTGTGTTTTCTCCTGCAGAAGTTCACCTTTGTGGCTCTGATGAGTGACATGTTGGAGATCGAAGTGAAGGATAAGTTCGCCAAGAGCCGACCAATCATCAAGCGCTTCCTGGGTCAGCTCAACATCCCTGTGCAGCGACTCCTGGAGGGGCCGACAGCTGAGTGAGTAAACACACACACACACACACACACACACACATTCGACTGGTACGTTTACATTTCAATTTTGATCTTGTGTGTGTGTGTGTGTGTGTGTGTGTGTGTGGACAGTGATCACCCAGTCAGCTACAGCCTATGTCGACGCCTCCCTACGGATCATGTGAGTGGGCAGCTAATGTTCAGAGTGGACATCACTTCCATCGGAAACGAAGGTGTGTGTGTGTGTGTGTGTGTGTGTGTGTGTGTGTGTTTATGCTTGGTTCCTAAAGGAATATAAGTTTGTAATGTATCTTTCTTCTTCTCCTCTGCACTTAGAAGCCTCCCCACAGGCGGTGGGAATCAGCTCGGGCGGCGCCGTAAATGGAGATCCTGGTAGCCCTTCCGACGATGAAGACCTCCCTCACCACTCCTCATCGTCTCGTGTCACGCGCGGCTCCTCCCCCTCAGGCTCTGACGAGGGCTCCCTGTTTGTCAACGGTGCTTGCTTCTGTGGTGATGACAGTGTGTGGCGGGATCCTGGGCAAACGGGGGAAGAGGATGTTGTTCCTCTGGCTCTGGGCGGCCACACCCATCGGCAGGTGTCGCTAAATGACTACCTGGATGCCATCGAGGCTCCTAGGAGCCCCGGTGACCGGTCGCTGCCGGGCCCTTCGACAAAACTCCGCTCCAGCTTCCCGACAGACACGCGACTGAACGCCATGCTGCACATCGACTCGGATGAGGATGAGGAGACAGGGGGCCAGAACAGGGAGCAGACACAGCCGACCACAGACTCATCAGCTGGTACGCAGACGACTGTGAGATCAGACACATCTGACTCCCAACAAGGAAATGAGGGTCCTAAAGGAGAACCGGTGCAGGAGACTGACACTGAGGCTGGGACGGCGGTCACCAGTCAAGCTGGCGCCACAGCTGATGCAGGATGTTCTGATAGTCCTCAAGAAAACAGAGCAATTGCTGAAGCTGCAGGGGCTGGAGGCAGCAGTGCAGACGGTGCAGGAGCTGCAGCAGGAGTGGAAACGCAGCCAGGAACATCAGCTGCTGCTGGGACTGCAGCAGGAGGCGGAGACGGGGCCGAGGCATCAGCTGAGTCTGCAGCCACATCAGAAACACCCACAGAAGGGTTATCGCAAGCATCGGGGGCTGAGGCGGCTGCAGTAGCTGCCCCCAGCCAACAGGTGGAGCCTGTGGGGGAATGTACCTGCCAGGACCGCAGCAGCATGGCAACCACCAACCAGCTAGCCTGCAGCCCTTTACTCAGCGTTGCTCAGCTATCACCCATTCTGGTGAGCAGAGTCCAACATGTCGTCACATGAAGGTGCTCCACGCTGTACTCCATGCTCAAGGGCGGGAGGAAGCTAAATAAAGGCCGCCAACGTCTTTAGAAAATAAAAATCCTCTCTTCTCCTCTCCTCAGGAGGTGCAAATAGGAAAAGAAGTTGCTCCTAAGGCAGAGGAGGAAGGGGCGGAGTCATCGAGCAGTGAGACAAACGGGCCTGTGACAGCGGCGGCTGCTATCTCTCGGGGTGCAGCCGCCCAAGAGGGCGGGGCTGAAGCTGGTAGGTGTCTTAGACAGCAGGTCGTTGGTTTGGGGTGGCATCTTGTCCCCTTTTCTTTTACTCCTTGGTCTCAAAGTGTTCTTTATTCCAGGAGCCAGAGCCAGCAGAGGGGATGGCGAAGAGGAGGGGGAGGAGGGCGGGGAGGTGTGGAGGAGGCGCTCCATGCAGGCCTCCGGAGGCGCCGACCAGAACCGGGAAGTGTGCGGCGCTCAAGACGCTCAAGCTGGGACGTCGGCGGAAGGAGAGATGGGTGAGATGGAGACGAGATCACATGAGATTTGAACGTGACGTGCTGCAATACAACAAGGTTTCAGTCATAATGTGTGAATGTGAGGATGAATTCATGCCTGTGTGTGTGTGTGTGTGTGTGTGTACAGGTGCCACGGGTCAGGTTAACGGCCATCAGTCTGTCCGCTCCCTGCCTTCTGTCCGCCATGACATCAGCCGTTACCAGAGAGTGGACGAGTCGCTACCACCCAGTGAGTGTGTGTGTGTGTATTTAAGTGTGTGTAACAGAGGCCCATTGGAATGTTGGTAACCATTAATGTTTGGACCAATTGAAAGGGCAACATCCACCTGTCGTGCTAAAATCTACTGTGTGTGTGTGTGTGTGCGTGTTTGTGTGTACCAGACTGGGAAGCTCGTATCGACAGCCACGGTCGGATCTTCTACGTGGATCACGTCAACAGAACCACGACTTGGCAGCGTCCCACGGCTCCTCCAGCGCCACAGACCCTCCAGAGGTCCAGCTCCATACAGCAGATGGAGCAGCTGAACCGCAGGTTGGAAAATACACACACACACAAAATTAGATATGAGCTAGTTAAGGTTCCTGAAATGTGACAAAATGGATGACGGTGATAATTTAACGTACGGGTGTGTCCAGGTATCAGAGCATCCGCAGGACGATAACCAATGACAACAGGCCAGAGGAGCAGCCAGCCAATGAGCTGCCGGCAGACGAGCCTGACATGCACCCCTCCATCCCAGGTGCTCCTCTCAAGTGCATTATGGGTCCTGACTATGTTGTCATTTTATTGCCACACCATCTGAAACGTGTGTGTGTGTGTTGCAGAGCTGCGCAGGGACAGCACTGTTTCTCAGTCCAGTTCCAGGTCTCGCCTCACACTGCTGCTTCAGTCTCCCAGCGCCAAGTTCCTCACCAGCCCCGACTTCTTCACTGTGCTGCATTCCAACCCTGTAAGGACACACACACAAACACACACACACACACACCCACTCCTCTTGCCTTCCAGGGACCTACTAACTCTTCTCCCCTGCTTCCCTCTCTCTCTCTCTCTCTCCACGTCAGAGTGCCTACCGAATGTTCACCACAAACACGTGTCTGAAGCATATGATCAGTAAGGTTCGGCGGGATACTCACCACTTCGAGCGTTACCAGCACAACCGTGACCTGGTGGCGTTCCTCAACATGTTCGCCAACAAACAGCTGGAGCTTCCCAGAGGCTGGGAGATGAAGCACGACCACACCGGCAAGGTGAGCGCAGCACGAAGTCTGCAGAGTGAGAGGGTGAATCGTTACGGAGATGTTTACGTGTGTGTGTGTGTGTGTGTGTGTGTGTGTGTGTGTGTGCCTGTGCCTGTGGGTGTGCCTGTGTGTGTGGGTGTGCCTGCGTGCGTGCACAAGCAGCCTTTCTTTGTAGACCATAACTGCCGTGCCACCACCTTCATCGACCCCCGGCTGCCTCTCCAGACCGCCCGGCCCCCGAGTCTGCTGGCTCACCGGCAACACCTGACGCGCCAACGCAGCCACAGCGCCGGAGAGGTCAGCCCACGGCGGCTGGTGAGACACACACACACACACACACACACACACACCCTTGTGCGTGCACTCGCAGACGCATTTACCCTCCACCTTTCTCTCCAGGGGGTTGAAGACCCTCGTCACGCCGGCCCCCCCGTCCTGCCACGGCCTTCCAGCACCTTCAGCTCTGCCAACCGCGGGCAGTGCCAGGAGGTTGTGCCAGTGGGTCAGTATGAACACACACACACACACACTCATACCAACTTTTCAAAATATCAATAATCATACTTACTGTACATGCGTGTGCTCGTCTTCTACTTTTCTTCTAGCGTACAATGACAAGATAGTGGCGTTTCTCCGGCAACCAAACGTCTTCGAGATCCTGCAGGAGAGACAACCTGACTTCAGCCGGAACCACTCACTCAGGTACACACACACACACACACACACACACACACACACACACACACAGGAAATTTTGCGATGCTAATATCAGCATTTATTGCGGTTTAATGTTGCTATGACAACAGGGAGAAGGTACAGCTGATCCGCACAGATGGTGTGTCAGGATTGGCCAGGCTATCGGGAGACGCCGACCTCGTCATCCTGCTCAGGTGACATGTCCTTCTTCCCTTCTTTCCTTCCTTCCTCCATCTTTCCGTCCTTTCTCCCTTATGTCATCAGTCATGTATCTGGGTCACTGGTTGATGCAATTCTGTTTGTTTGTCTCCTCTCTCCTCTCCAGTCTGTTTGAAGATGAGGTCATGTCCTACGTGCCCCCTCACGCCTTACTTCACCCCAGCTACTGTCAGTCACCCCGGGGCTCGCCTGTCTCCTCCCCACAGAACTCGCCTGGTAAGAGAAGGACACACACACAACCACTTTGCACAGATTGATTGAAAATGAATAGTGGCCCTGAATGATTCTCTTCTTCTTCTTCTGTCTGTAGGCACTCAGAGAGCCAATGCCAGAGCTCCAGCACCTTACAAGAGAGACTTTGAGGCCAAGCTACGCAACTTCTACAGGAAACTGGAAACTAAAGGCTACGGCCAAGGACCGGGGAAGCTAAAGTAGGTAGACCGTGTGTATGTGTGTGTTTGTTTTCCTGTGCACATGTGTCTGTTGGTGCTTTATCTCACTTGTGTGTGTGTCTCTTAGGTTGATCATCCGTCGCGACCATCTGCTGGAAGATGCCTTCAACCAGATCATGTGCTATTCCCGTAAAGACCTGCAGCGCAGCAAACTCTACGTCAGCTTTGTCGGGGAGGAGGGGTGAGTATCTGGGAGGGGAAGGGTAGTAAGAAAGAAAGGTAAGTGTTGAATCTATTAAATGTATGTGTGTGTATGTGTGTGTGTCAGGTTGGACTACAGTGGACCGTCCAGAGAGTTCTTCTTCTTGGTGTCCAGAGAGTTATTCAACCCTTATTATGGTCTGTTTGAATACTCTGCCAACGACACCTACACCGTCCAGATCAGTCCCATGTCGGCCTTCGTAGACAACCACCACGAATGGTGAGATATGCTGCACACACACACACACATACACGCACATTCACATTTTTTGAAGTTCACCCATAATCCTTTGCAATCCGTGTTCCTGTTTGCATCTGCTTCAGGTTCCGTTTCAGCGGTCGTATTTTAGGCTTGGCTCTGATCCATCAGTATCTGCTGGACGCCTTCTTCACCAGACCCTTCTATAAAGGCCTGCTACGCATGTATGCACACACACACACACACACACACACACACACACATTTTAAAATGTGTCATAGCCTAATGTATTCTGTTATATTCCTCCACCATTTAGTCCTTGTGACCTGAGTGACCTGGAGTATCTGGACGAGGAGTTTCATCAGTCCCTGCAGTGGATGAAGGACAACGACATAGAGGACATGCTGGACCTAACTTTCACCGTCAACGAGGAAGTCTTTGGACAGGTCAGACCGGCCGAGAGCGCCTGTGAGATAGACAGGGGGCGCCATCCCTTTAAATGGATCAAGCTTTATTGTGTGTGTGTGTGTGTGTGTGCAGATAACAGAAAGGGAGCTGAAGCCAGGGGGCGCCAACATCCCCCTCTCAGAGAAGAACAAGAAGGAATACATTGAGCGGATGGTGAAGTGGAGGATAGAGAGAGGGGTGGTGCAGCAGACGGAGAGCCTGGTCAGAGGCTTCTACGAGGTCAGACAGAACATTTCACTGAATTCTCACTTTCCCATCTTAATGCAACTCTCCATGCGCAGTTTGGGTTTTAATGTGTGTGTGTGTGTGTGTGTGCCCTCCTAGGTGGTGGATGCCAGGCTGGTGTCAGTGTTTGACGCCAGGGAGCTGGAGCTGGTGATCGCCGGCACAGCTGAGATCGACCTCGCGGACTGGAGGAACAACACCGAGTACAGAGGAGGTACAGGCGATAGGAAAGGGGGGCGATAGAGGGGGAGCAACAGTTACATTACACCAACGCTACCAGCTACGCTTTGTCTGTCGTTCATTCACATTTATTCATTTAGGTTACCACGACAACCACATTGTGATCCGGTGGTTCTGGGCGGCGGTGGAGAGATTCAACAATGAGCAGAGGCTACGGCTGCTGCAGGTGTGTGTGTGTGTGTGTGTGTGTGTGTGTGTGTGTGTGTGTGTGTGTGTGTGTGTGTGTGTGTGTGTGTGTGTGTGTTACAGTTCATGTCCTCATTCATCTCTCCATCTGTTCCCTCCCTCTGCTCGACAGTTTGTCACCGGGACGTCCAGTATTCCGTACGAGGGTTTCGCATCCCTGCGAGGCAGCAACGGGCCGCGCAGGTTTTGCGTGGAGAAATGGGGCAAAGTCACCGCCCTGCCCAGAGCCCACACCTGCTTCAACCGACTGGACCTGCCGCCGTACCCGTCCTTCTCCATGCTGTATGAGAAGATGCTGACAGCCGTGGAGGAGACCAGCACCTTTGGGCTGGAATGAGCCCCACCCCTCACAATCACCCACACATACACACACACACCCTGCATCCAGCCACCCCACTCGCCTCTCCGATACCCTGAATCTACCCCTCGATGACTGCCAACGATAATGGATGAAGGCAGTGATGGACACACTGGACGAGCGCTCTGAAATCTGGATTAAAAATTCCATTTAGGGAAGAAATAGCCTCCAGAGTGACCTTATTTCGTTTGCACACGTCTCGCACCGACTTAGTGATGTGCACGTTCCTCCTTGTGCAGCGTGAGGAGTAAAGACCTGACCCTGCACAGCGTTGAGGACAGAACCAGAACCTCAGAACACTAGAATGGGAGAGTGGGACGGTTGACACAAAAACTTTTGGATGACTCGGATTGTAGATGGTTTGGAGCGTCATCGATAGACTTTGATCCCAGTTTTGGGCCGGACGCTGAAGAAGCATAAGGGCCTCTCTTCAATGTATTGACGTGGAGCCCCCTCATGGCCAGTTTTAGTAACTGCAAGGAGTCGACTTTTCCAAATTCTCTGGCTTTTTCCAGTGACATTTGCCTACAGCTGATTTTGGAGTCTTGGATGAGCTTTGCTATCGTTGTTACAATATTTTCATCTACAAAGTGATTTTCTAATCATGTGGCAGTGAGATGTTGTGATTCAAGTGGGGTTTTTTTACCAGATCTGGGGGCGATTGGTAAATGAAACCTTGTCCGTTATGTTTGAGATTTGGCTACCGAGGTGATTCTTTTGTGATTTTTGTTCTGATTGGATCATATCCACACACACTCTCACACACACACACAAACACTCGTCCCTTTAGCTTTGACCCAGTTTTATGTTCCAGGCTTCGTTGGACTAATTTACCTTGTAGGGGTGAAACTTTACAGCTGCAGGATCAGGTCGGATTAATTTAAGGTGCCGGGAGCTCATTAAATAATATATCAATCGACATGAACATGTTTTATTCTTGTTATAGTAATATATTTTATTTCCTCTGAATATTGTCATTGCCTTGTTATTCACTTTATACACAAATTTTGGAGTTTTTTCTTACACTTGTGATAGTGACCACTTGTGTACGTATTTCTACAGCAGAAATTCAGTTTTTGATTTTGACTGTAATTGTTTAAATACTGAATCTATTGTATCACAACGTGCAAAAAACACTCCAAAAAAAAATCTTCCTTCAGATAACAGCATGAATGAATGAATGTTTCGATGGAGACGAGTTACCGTCCTCTTCACACACATTCCCCCTGCACGATGAATGTAAATGCGACACACAAGCACACTGCCACCGTGAACTAAGACCACACACACACACACACACACACACACACACACACACACACACACACACACACACACACACACACACACACACACACACACACACACACACACACACACACACACACACACACACACACACACACACACACACACACACACACACACACACACACACTTTAAAATCTTAACGGATGATTGTGAATTCAGGTGTTGATTGGTAACAGTGCGCTAAGACTGGATCAAATAATACATGTTCCACAAAACTCTGGTACACCGCCCACTGTCTGTCCAACCAGAATGTACGTACCAAAGTTTGAGCCTGGACCGGCTGCCTCACGATTAATAACCAATCACTCTGTACAGCTCACCTCACTTTCAAATATGAATGTGTGTCGTCACTCCTGTAATAAAATGCCATCACCGGCGACCGCCTGCCCGTTTCTGTGTTCCTGTCGGAGGCGAACGAGGATCTGACAGCATCTGAAATCGTTCAAGTCTGGCCACTGGTCCACTCTCTATGCAAGCTTTTTGTCTCCATGTAAAGAATAAGGTAATAAAAAAGGAAAATGGCAGTTTGTGTACGGCCTCTTTTAATGGATTCCAAAAGTTGTTCATGGATTTAAATGAACAATTGTGAGCATTTTGGTACCGGTCGGCCTTTCCAGCCAAAAATCTAAATGGGGTCAATCCTCATGCACCCATATAGGCCCATTTGTACCCATCTAGATCTCCTTTAGCTTCCGGCCGTTTGTGATTTATTCACAATAACCTGAACTGAAAACATAGGCGTCTCCTTGGTTTGGTGTTAAAATGTGGCTATTGAAGATCGTGAGGAGAAGAAAATCACTTGTCTGGGAAAAAGTCTGCATTCACGTGACTTTATTTACTTAAACCCCTCATACTCCGTCAAAGTGAAAGAAATACCAGTGCTGTCCCCCCAAAAACACATTATGATACCCAGGTACATCATGTGGCTGCAGGTAAATATGACAAACAGTTTGCATAGAAGCTGCTGCACCACAATAACTCAGATGAGTGAAATGGCATGTGGACCTAAAGGTGTTCAGATGAACCACAATCAGGGTTTCTGCTCCGCCTGCAGGCATGAAGGCAAACATGACGACAGCCAGTACCTCCTAACATTAGACTGCTCTGGACCAGATCTGATAGCATTGGCGTGGACCGGTCCAGCTGTGGGGATTGCATGGATCTGTGTCTGAGTGGAGGGACTAATGCTCACCGTCTGTGACCGGTAAGCTGCTGGTTCTGACTGCTGGTCAGTGGAGAACGGTGGCTCGGGCTGAGCAGACTTGCGACGGTGTGAGCGCTGCACAGAGTCGATGTAGATGTCCGAGGAGCTGCACAGGAGAGAGGACAAGTGTTTGACTTCCTGTGATCACAACAGGTTGATAGAATACACACACACACACACAAACACACACCTCTTGAATGACGTCTGAAGTGAAGAGGAGGAGGAAGAGCTGACAGGCCAGGTGTGTGTGCGCGGGCTCCTCATGGTCACATAGTCATCCTGAGGCAACACGGCTGAAACGCGGGCAGGAAGTGGTGACATTAGCATGTAACCCAGCCCTTCCTCCTCACCTGACTCCAATCCCTCCCTCTCATTGGCTGGAGCACTGCTGCGGTCTCCTATCGCCACGGCAATCCCCTCACTGACATTGTTCTCCATCAATTTACGGACTGGTCGGTCCATTCTCATTTCCATGTAGCTTCCAGTGTCGAGTGTGGCGCTGTGCTGGGATCCAACAGGGCTGAGAGGAGGTTTGGGCTCTGATTTGTCTTGTCCGCTGGGCTCTAAAGGACACTGCGGAGGACTAGTTGGGATTTCAGACCGTCCAGGGCTTCTGGACATTGGAAATAGCGGAGACACAAGTGGTCTCACCTGTCCCAGCTTCTCTCTGTAATTGTGTCTGCTGCGTTTGGAGGCCAGAAGTGCTGGAGGACGGTTTTGACTGATGCGGTTGGAGTTTGGTGACTGACTGAAATCCGGTAGAACTCGCAGTGCCCTCACCGTCTCCCGGACAACCTCGTGCATGTGCTGGGCCAGAGCTGGGTTACCTGCAACGACACACAACAACAGGGCAGCTCATGTTGAGAGGAACGGAAACCCTGCAGCGGAGTATTGATCAGAGAGACTAACATACCTCGGTCCATCCAGATCTCTCCGGGCCCGGTCGGTGCCGACCTGCCGAGCTCCAAGAAGAACAAACCCTCTGAGTGTCCGAACCGCCGCACGCTCAGCAAAGGCAGCGTAACCGACGGCAAATCGCCGCACACGCCGACTTTCACCAAGATGAGAGACGTAGATGAGAGGCAGAGCCGTGTCTCGCCTGCCAGGGATTTGGAACGGCCCAGACCTCTGGCCTTCACCGTGACAGGCCAAACCTTACAACAAAAAGAAGAAGAAGAAGAAGAAGATCAGGCTATTCTCATGTTTTTCTTTCTTTTCAAACCTGAATCATATCAATTCCATTCGTTCTTCATCTGTATGATGTGAAAGACAAACCGTTCTAACCTCTTTGAGGATGGCAGCAGGAGGCAGAGTGCAGTACCCATCATCGTCTTCATCAATACCCTCTCCATGCTCTTCATCTCTCCGCTCTTCCTCCATCAGCTTCTTAATGGCCAGGTACCACTGATCCTGTTCCTGCTGGTCCTCAACCACCAGCACTATGGTCTGATTCTTGGCATACAACGCCACAGTGTGGCCTTTCATGGAAACGAGATTCCGGCTCACACCAAGGCAGCACCGCAGGTAAATCACACTGGGAAGTTGAAAAAAAAAAAGGAGTTGACCTTACTATCATGGCTTTATTCTGAGGCTTTATTTTGACCTAAATGTGCTCACTTTTGGTGTCTCTCAGATCATTTGAATAGAATTTTACCAACCCTTGCTTGCTCGGCCCAAACAGAGGAGCTTTCCCTGCAGACTTCTCCACGACTGTGAATTTCTCCTGGCTCTGGTACCACTCCAGCCTGCTCGGCCCAGTGTGACTTCCTGCTCTCAGGGCAAAATATCTTCTGTGGTCGCTCTCCATCTTTCCCAGGTATCCCTGTTTCACCACGTCGCCCTGCGGCCGCGAGCAGGACATGAAGGCTGCGGCCAGAGGGAAGGGAGCGGTGGAAGTCTGGCAGGGGAAGAAGAGTTCCTCGTAGAAAGGAGGCGGAGCAATGTGGCTGGGTGGGTCGGCGAGGGGAGGATGGAGAGACGACGGCCATGTTTGTGTGGAGCGGCAGTTGGGAGAGGAGAGGGGGCAGCTGGGGACAGGGACAGGGACGGGGACAGCTCTCGAAGACTGGACACATTGACTGCGCCCACCTGACATCTCGTTCATTTTGAGCCAAAAACCTTCAGCACAAACTGCCTCAAATGAAAAAAACAATTGAACTTGATGTTTACCAATTACTACAAACAAACAAGAAGAAAATCGCATTCTAACACGACTTGTCAATAAAAGTAGTCAAAGTCAACCCAACTACAAACGCAATTTTATTTATTTATTTATTCTGAAGGGTAAAAATAGGGCTTAACTTAACGATACTACGACGAGCAAACAGTGTAATTAGTGCGTCACGTCGCAATTTGTACCTGGAAAACAACAAAATACATCCGAGTTTAAACGTGAATACTCCGAGAAAACCTCGCAGATAATCTCACCTTTACTCAGGAAGCTTTGTTTTCCAAACTCACGTCCTCTGTCACACACACGAACACGCAAAAACATACACATACACACACGCATACATATACACACACAGAAACACAACTTCGACCTTTTCACTCCTCAGGTGTTTCAAGGGGTTCATCACTGCTGCCTTCACGTTCTCCTCGTAAACCGTAAACTTGACATTACTTTAGTCGAAGGAGTCTGAATTTAGTTTGTTGTTAAATAGAGCTAATCTAAATGAACTCGTATAATTTTACTTTAAAATGTAGAATTTTACAACTGTTTTGAGAGCATATTATATATATCTTTAATGGAAAAAATATAGTTTTATTGCACAGTAATCATTACAGATAATAAAAAAATAAAATGACGTGCTGTGTTTGTGGATTCTTGCATGCACTGAGAAGGGAAGAGAGAAAGAGAGGGAGGGCAAACGAGCGAGAGAGAGTGTGTGTGTCGTTTCCTCTCAACTGGCAGTTTGTTGAAGCATATCATCTTCCTACAGCAGAACAAGGTCTGTAGAAAAACAATACTTGCTTTTCAAATGTAACAGTTTGTATTTGGTATTACCAGCAGATATCAGTTTAGCGCAAAATTATATTATTTCAAGTGAACAAAGCATCAGAGCTTGTTTAAATGATGCTTTGTGTATTTTATTGTTGAATGGGGATTTTTGAGTTTCATACCCAATATAATGGAGGATTTATTGAGATATGAATTCTGCTTGCCTAATAAGTCATAAGTGCAATAATGCGCATGGATCAATCTTTTACACAATAGAGGGACTCACACCAACTTCCTGATCGCATTCTTTTTGTCCTTCTGTTTAACACACACACTCATTTGTTGAATTTGATGAATGCAAATAGCGAAAGTAGAAAAGTAGCAAAAAAGGTCAGTCACTACAATCTAAATTGCTTAATTCATCCCTATTATTTTGTGTCCTCTCCTTGTATGTCTCCGACTCCAGATGCCAGTGACAGAAACACTCCTCGCCCTTCTGCCCTTCTCTCTCCTCTGGGGGGGCCTCTCTCAGGCCCTCAGTTGGGCCGGTCTCTGTCAGGCCCTGTTTGTGGTCGGTACGGCACTGGGTGCTGTGGTTACACTTTGGACGGTGAAGTTGTTGGCACGTCACGCCTGGTACACACACAGGCTGTCCTGCTTCAGCACACCTCCCACACACTCCTGGTTGATAGGTCACCTGGGCCAGGTTTGACACGCACACACACACACACACACACACCTAAACCTGCAATGACAATGACAGTGCAATCACATGGTGAAACAGTGTGAAAGTGTGAAATGGAACCACTGTTTCTCAACATGATGGTCTGAATTGCAAAACACCTTCTCCTTTTCAATAAGTTTCCTATCAAATACTGTTCGGCTTTGTTTGAGCAATCACTTTACCTTCCTGTTGGGTCTTCATCGTCAGATGCAAAACACAGAGGAAGGTCTCCGTCAGGTGGATGACTTGGTGCAGACGCACAAACACTCCTGCAGCTGGTTCCTCGGCCCATTCTATCACTTGGTCCGACTCTTCCACCCAGACTACGTCAAACCTCTGCTGATGGCTCCTGGTAGGCCAACTCACACTCTGATATCACTCTCCTTCCTTGTCCAAGATATGGGCTTTGCAAGTTTTCTCTAGTTTCAAAAATCGATGACCCGCGGGTCAACATTTTTCCAATATTTTCAATATTCCCCAATTTGCCCCAAATTCACACAAATTTATGGCATTTCTGCCTGGATGCTGCGTCTGAAATGTTAGCTCTCTATCTCCTTCCTTGTCCAAGATATGGGCTTTTCAAGTTTTCTCTAGTTTCAAAAATCGATGACCCGCGGGTCAACATTTTTTGAATATTTTCAATATTTCCCAATTTGCCCCAAATTCCCACATATTCATGCCATTTCTGCCTGGATGCTGCGTCTGAAATTTTAGCTCTCTATCTCCTTCTCTCTATCTACTCTGATATCATGGTGGAGATGAGTGTTTCTCCTTCTCTACCTCAATTTATTCCTCACTCCTTTCCTCCATCCAGCTAGCATTACAGTGAAAGATGAACTTTTCTATGGACATCTGCGTCCATGGCTAGGTGAGTAGCTTTCATCTACGTGAAGGTTTTTCTTGATTGGAGTGCACGTTTCACAACTCTGATAAAGATGGCGTTCACGTTCTATGAGAATCAAAGGTAGAATTTCTGATCAAATATTCAATAACAATTTCAATATTCTGCAACTTTGTATCACACATAGTGATTACAAGTACTGATTACAGATTTCCAACCTGTCTTTCAAACCATCTCTCTCTCTTGTGTCCCAGGACAGAGTCTTCTGCTAAGCAACGGAGAAGAGTGGTCTCGCAGGAGGCGGTTGCTTACGCCGGCTTTCCATTTTGACATTTTGAAAAACTATGTCGCCAGGTTTAACACCTCAGCTAACACCATGCATGTGAGACGCAAACACACACATTGGAGCCACAAAAATGCCATTTACAGCTGCTGCAGGGGCTCAACGATTAACATACATGCACAACCTTCAGTGATGGTGCTGTTGGATAGATACTAACAGCACACTAATGCAAATTTCACTGTTGTCTAATTCTCAGCAATTGTTTTGTTATGGCCCCGGTGTTGTATCCTCAAATTCAGCAACCTGTTTCATTCCATGGCTGCGATACAAAGAAAAAAAGCCTTGACCAAAATTTCAATGATCTCCGATCCTATCCAAAATCTTCAGAATACATACTGTGCCCTCTTTCTCTCTCTCTCTCTCTCTCTCTCTCTCTCTCTAAGGATAAGTGGTTGCGCCTTATGGCAGAAGGTCAGACCAACATGGAGATGTTTCACCACATCAGCCTGATGACCCTGGACAGTTTACTGAAATGCGCCTTCAGCCACAGCAGTAACTGTCAGGAGTAAGTACTTAACCGTAAGTACTTCACCGTCTTCTACTCTGGGCACTTTAACTCTCTCTCTCTCTACCTCTCTCTCTTCCAGGTCTACCAGTGAATATGTGTCAGCCATTGTGGAGCTTGGTAACCTGATAATAGAGCGCCGCCAAAGGATTTTACACCACTGGGACTGGATTTACTGGAGGTCAGAACAGGGTCGGCGCTTTAAAAAGGCCACAAGCATCGTACACAGGTATGCTACAGGTTCTTACGCATACTTGGTCGTATCAGATAGGTGGAGGGTTGTATTGTAATGTATAGGTTTCCGTAAGGCCTTTGGTGTGTGTGCAGGTTCACAAGGGATGTGGTTCAGCAGCGCCGTGCCCTCATCAACCAACAGAGGGAGACCGAAACACAATCTGCCGCTACAGTTGTGCCGCAGAGGAAGAAAGACTTTGTGGACATAATCCTGCTGTCAAAGGTAAGAGACAGAAAGAAGATGACAGATATGCTGTGTGTGTTACTTCATTTCAGCTTATTTGATGTGTGTGTGTGTGTGTGTGTGTGTGTGTGTGTGTGTGTGTGTGTGTGTGTGTGTGTGTGTGTGTGTGTGTGTGTGTGTGTGTGTGTGTGTGTGTGTGTGTGTGTGTGTGTGTGCGCGTGTGTGTGTGTGTGTCTGTGTGTGTGTGTCTGTGTGTGTGTGTGTGTTGTAGGATGAGGAGGGACGAGGCCTAACAGATGCAGAAATTCAAGCTGAGGCCAACACCTTCATGTTTGCAGGTGAGAGCACTGAAAGCTGCAGTATTGTGTGTATTATATCAGAACAGTTAACAGATGACAGATGATATAATGGACCCCTCCCACTTTACTGTAACCCCCACCCCCTTGCCTGTTAGGCCACGACACGACAGCCAGTGCCATTTGTTGGACGCTGTATAATTTAGCAAGCCACGCCCTCTATCAAGAGACATGCAGGAAGGAAGTGATGGATCTGATGCGTGGACAAGATGCACAAGAAATCCGGTGGTACGGATGCAAAGACACAAACACACAAACACATCAAAAAAGCTGGATCTTTGCTTTGACATCACAGAATTACAGGTGTTTTTGTATGCATCCACACTTGCAAATGTCTTGGTCCACAGGGACGATCTGTCCAGTCTCCCCTTCACTACCATGTGCATCAAGGAGAGTCTCAGACTCCACTCACCTGTTCTGGCTGTCACCAGGCAATACACGCAGGACATGGACCTGCCGGGGGATCGAACCGTGCCAAAGGGTCAGCGAGACAACATGTCTTCCTTCAGCCAGTCCCTCTTTCCTTCCCTCTACTCTTCCCTTATTTACTTCCCTTTTTGAGTCCTGCGTCATTTCTGACTCACTTCCATTGTTGTATCTTTCCTTGCAGGTGTAATCTGTTTGGTCAGTATCTATGGAACACATCGCAACCCCACTGTCTGGACAAACCCACATGTAAGAAATGATATGCTCTTACTTTTCTTGTCGCTTGGTATGAGTCTGTGAAGTGTGACTTGACCAATCGCTCTTTGGCAGGACTTTCACCCTCTGCGTTTTGACCCAGCCAACACAGGGGGGCGCTGCACTCATGCCTTCATTCCCTTCTCCTCAGGGCCCAGGTACTGAGTCTATTCGTTGCTGTTGAAATAGGGAATTTATGGAAAACACAGAAAGTTAAGCTGACAGCAATTGTGTGCATGTTTTCAGGAACTGTATCGGTCAGAAATTTGCCCTGGCAGAACTGCGTGTGGTGGTGGCTTTGACCCTGCTCAGGTTCCGTCTGACCCCAGGGGTGAACCCCGACCCGAACACCACATCTGGGGATGTTCGCCGTCTTCCCCAAGTTGTCCTGCGTGCAGATGGAGGCCTGTGGCTGCAGCTGGAGCCTCTGGCCTCGAACATGGATCACCAGCAGGATGAATGATTCCTCTGTTCAACTGTTATAGAAGCTAATAATAGAAACGTAAGCATTGTTGTAATTAATGCATTTAATGTAATTGGATGAATTTGGTATATATTATGTGTTGAGTGTTTGTGTGTATATGTGTTTTAAGTTACTTTATTTTTCATTGAAGCAAACATTTTACATGACAGGTCGCATAGTTATAGGACATTTTGGAGATCACTTTTTATACAGAAAGGCGAGAGAGAGAAAGAAACACCAATTATACAGCTAGTGTTTTATACAACCATTTACATTGAGGCTGAATGTATGTTTTATCAGGAGTGAAATAAAAAATATAGAGTAGAGATTTTTTTATTTTTCTTGTTACTATTTGTTTTTATTGAAGCAAACATTTTACATGAGTGCGCATACAGGTATAGGACATTTTGGATATTATTTTTATACAGAAAGAGGGGGAAAGGAGAGAGATAGAGAGAAAGAAGGAAGGTTGTATTATCATTACTATTGTTGTTAAACTTTTTTCGTAGACCCTGAGGTACAATAGGCAATATGAGATACAAGTAGGTTGAAGTTGAAACAGCAGGCAGCCACAGCCGCTGGAGGCTGTGAGAGCATGACACAGTAGTGCAGAGTCCAGGATGGCATCAGTGATGTTGATGCGATGATCTCATAGGGTAAATACAGTTTTTACAGGATGATGTCAAACAGTAATGTAGGCTACTATAAATAGCATCATAGGCTGTGGTGAAGAGAATAAGAGAGGGTGGTTGTTGTGATATTTATACGCGTTTCTTCCGCGCTAAGGGTTCGATCTCGCTCTTGATCGTGAAAATGACGTTGAGGAAGATGAGGGTTTTTCGGTGACTGCTGCTGTTCAAGAGCGCATTAATGCCAAATGTCAGAGGAAGATCATTTGAATATATTAACTTTAAAGAATATTGAAGGTGTGAAAAAGGGACAGAAGAGAGTTGCCACCGTCAAAATACTGTACAAAAAATACAAAAAAAACAAAAAAATAATAATAAAAAAGCAGTGTTAAGTAAAACAGGAATATGCAAACTATAGCACAGAAAATAGAATAAAGGGAAGTTAGTTGCCTCAACAAGGATATTACAGTAATGGAATGAAGAACGAGTCACTCTTTATGGTTAAGGCGCTCGACTCCTCAGTATTATTAGAAATCATGTCCTTATGTTGAGAAACTACAAAGTGGCCTTCATTCTAAACGTGATACAGTAGAAAAGAGCACAACGTTCAGAAAAACATCAGAGGTACAGCAATTACAATGAGCTAACAGGAACAGAAAACAGTATATTATTGAATAGAGACCCACATGAAAAAAGGGACAGAATAAACCAGAATAGAAAACGGAAAGTAGATCAATAAAGTAGAAGAGGATAGAGAGAATAGAAAATAAAGGATTATAATAGAGATGTTGTTCTTACATTGTACTTGTGACTCTTAACACATAATTTAATGTTAAACCACTCATTTCGAAGCAAAGGAGGAGGTTCAATATAGAAATGTTACTTCAGTCATGGGCATCGCTCAGAAACTTTACTTTCATCACAAAATCAAATTTATTTCTCCAGATTCAATGAATTGCACACAAAGAGAGAGCAAACACACACACACACACACACACACACACACGGGCTGTGAATCTGGAAGAAACTTTAGGGACTTTGTTGTGGACAAACTGGTTGCTGGGGACAGCTAACCGGTTCGGTGGGGGCAATGTAGCGTGGTTGGGGATTGTGGGTGGTTTGGGACTTCCCAGAATCCTTTGGGGTGGTGTGTTTACTGTTTTACCGTAACTGTGACTAGCTACTGTTATTCAGACGAACGTTTTCTTTAATTGTTAGTAGTAGTATTTAACGTTATTTACATTTAGATTAAGTTATGTTGTAATAGCTGGTGGCACCACCGGTGAGAGTGTTTGTTTTGGGAAATAGTCGATGCTTGAGACCATAGATTGAAGAGATATTATCATCAAATTCGTACTGTCCCGCCAGTCGTGTCAGAGTTCGTAAAGTTGCTTATTGCGAAACATTTAGTCAGACTCGCCTGAGTGATCACACGTAATAGTACAACCGCCCTCCCACCCTACTTACACACAATGTGCACCCGGTCCGACTCGTACCAAAACAAAACAAGGACGAAACCAAGACGACGGTAGTTCTTTTTTAACGGTTTGTCGCAATTTCTTATCTCAGATTGATAATAGGAAAAAATACAGTTAACGTCTCGTTAACTAATTTTATCGTTTTCGTTTCAAATTGAAAAAGAATGTGAATCACGAACGGTTCACGGATACAAACACAGAACCTGTGAAAAGTGTCACGCTGCAGTAACATCCGCTGGCCGCTGGGGCGGGAGACCGGTTGGGAAAGGGTAGCGGAAATTGAGGAACGTGAGTACAATGTTCTTTCATCAACATGTCTGCTTATCGTTTTTTATACGTACACTAATGAGTCACTGTTTGTTTATGAAACACTAAAGTGTTGTTTGTTATGAGAAATCAACGTGTTGGATTTAAAGGCGTTTTCAGTGTTGTTTTGACGGTTTGCTTTCACTTTCACTTGAGCACGCTTGTTTCAACTCGGTTTAATCTCTCTCTTTATATCTAAACCCAAGTAGTCACATGGTTTGTTGTGATATTTATTCGCGTTTCTTCCGCGCTAAGGATTCTATCTCGCTCTTCATCGTGAAAGTGACGTTGAGGAAGATGAGGGTTTCGGTGACTCTGCCACTGCTGCTGCTCTCCGTGTGCGTTCACTCCGGTAAGTCGGTCATCACAGCTATTATAACACATTTGTAAACGTATTCTCTCTCTATGTGATTATATGTTCAGTCGTCGTGTGTTTGTACGTGCAGGTTGTGTTGCGGTGATAATTGTATCCGAACCTTTTCGTGACCCCACCCATTCTGTGGCCTGAGATGAGACGTTCAAGAGCGCATTAATGCCAAATGTCAGAGGACGATAGTTTGACTGTAACTTAAAAGAATATTAAAGGTGTGAAAAGGGGACAGAAGAGAGTTGCCACCACTACTGTACAAATAATTGTAAAAATAAAAAAGCAGTGTGTGCAGTAAAACAGGAATATGCAAACGATAGCACAGAAAATAGAATAAAGCGAAGTTAGTTGCCTCGAGAAGGATATTACTGTAATGGAATGAAAAACGAGTCACTCTTTATGGTTAAGGCGCTCGACTATTACTACAGTATTATTAGAAATCATGTCCTTATGTTGAGAAACTACAAAGTGGCCTTCATTCTAAACGTGATACAGTAGAAAAGAGCACAAAATTCAGAAAAACATTAGAGGTACAGCAATTACAATGAGCTAACAGAGGAACAGAAAACAGTATATTATTGAATAGAGACCCACATGAAAAAAGGGACAGAATAAACCAGAATAGAAAACAAGGAAACTAAAAGAGGATGGAGAGAATAGAAAATAATGGATTATAATAGAGATGTTGTTCTCATATTGTTCTTATGACTCCTAACACATAATTTAATGTTGAACCACTCATTTTGAAGATAAGGGGGAGGTTCAATATAGAAATGTTACTTCAGTCATGGGCATCGCTCAGAAACTTTATTTTTACAACAAAATCAAATTTATTTCTCTAGATTCAATGAATTGCACACAAAGAGAGAGCAAACACACACACACACGGGCTGTGAATCTGGAAGAAACATTATGGAAAATTTAGAACTTAAGTCAAATCACGCAAATGTTCATCTTGAGGAAATAAGAGTGAAGAGAACCAATCAGTGCTGAGGAAAGGATAGGAAAGAAGTGAGGTAAGTGAGGAAGGTGAAGAAAAGTAGTGTCAGAATAAAAGAATATAGGAATCTTTACCACAACCAGGATTACCAAATGCTGGTGTCACTCAAAGACAACCACTTGTCCATTTTTCTTAGCTGAAGAAGAGCACACCAAGGCAGTCGGCGATGAAATCGTTCTCACACCAGGTGATCCAAAGGTGTTGGGAACAATCTACAGTATCGAGTGGAAGCACGGTGTTGACCTGGCCATGGGCTGGGATGGAGAGTTTGAGGCTTACCGTCAGTTCAGAGGTACAATATGTAAACTGCTAGGTGGCTCAGATGCGATTATGTGTGAAGTTGTTTCCGGTAAAGAACTCCAAACCTTTTTGTGCATAAAGACCGCGGCAAGCTGAACGTTAGCACCGGAGAGATGACCATCACAGGACTGGAAAAAAATGACAGCGGCATTTACACGAGCCGCATCAACCATGACGAAAAGATTCCAACCATGCTCAGAGTTTTCAGTAAGGAGACTATTACACTGCGTATACACACCTGAAGGCTAAAATGACAGCGAATCAAATGAACCTTTTGCTCTGTCGCTGTCAGATCGGGTCCCCAAACTCACTCTAACATATACCCATTTCGACGACCACTATGAGCTCACCTGCAACGGGGACACCACAGGTATCCAGGATCCCACCTACAACTGGAAGATAAACGGAGAGTTGCAGGATCACCAGCATGACCGACAGTTGGTTATCCCACATGTATGTATGCACAACTTCAGTGACTGTTCAGCTCAAACTGTTGATTTGGCAGAAATGTTACAGATATCTGCCCCCTTCCCCAAGAATCCAACTTTCCTGACCACGAAAGTCGTCTGTGAGATGGAGAACCCCGTCAGCCAGGAGCGCAGCAACAGCGTACGTGAGTCATCACATTGTTACAACAGATTGTTGGGTATCTGAGTCATAATTGGGAGGGCTACTCAGCCTTTGGAGGGGTATACACCCTCCAAGTGCCTCCTAGCGCTGTGTTCACTCTTCTACTGCCATCACAGCGATGACACTGTTTTTGGTTATGATCCCGACTTAGGTTTGACTGTATTTGCATCACACATGCATATGAATAACTGTCGATGCACTTGTACAGGTCAGGCTGAATAACCGAACGATAATCGGGATGATGGTGTTCTTCACCTCGATATTGGTCGTTACAGGGACCATCTTCGCACACAGGATGCTATCAGGTGAGGAAACGACGTGCATATTTCTATTTCACATTGGACTGATACGTGTGTCCTCCGGGGTAATCCTCATCTTTGTGTTTCTTGCAGGGAGGTGGTTCTACGAACAACGTAAGAGCCTCTTTAAAATCCTAATTGTCTGAGAAATGAACAGCTAACCTTTGACTTGTTATTCACCGTCTTTGTCGTGATTCCCCCCCTGCAGCGTCCATGCCGTGGACAGCAGGTCAGTAGTTGGAACACGTTCATCTACTATTGTACACCCTTCACCTGTGCTGAAGTTTGTCTCTTATTGTGTCACTGTTCTGTTGTGCACCCGTGCAGAATTCTGGAAGAAGCAGCCAGGAAATGGTACGTTTCAGTTTACGGTATAAGCCTCACTTTGTTTGAAATAGAGAAGATGATGATCAGTTTTGACTGCGGCGATGGTCTCTCCTAGGAGGAAACAAATCCCATGTCCGAGATGCCGCTGATGGAAAAGCAGAAGGTAAATTCAGTCAATGCATGTTTGTCGCTAACATCCACCTTCTCCGTCTATTTTGCCGTCGATCGGTGTCCAGGTATTGTGACGTGATGCTTCTTTTATCACTTGGCAGAGAATGAATCAATGACACTGAAGGAGTGACAGAGGACGTGAGGCCCCTCCCCTGAAGGTCCAAGGCTGAAGCTGACGTACTGTGGGCCGACTTCGAGTTTTAATATCGATATAAAGATTCTTCCCAAAAAACAATTGTTTCCGTAGCTTTGAGGCTGAGCTTGACACGTTCATTACTCACAGAGGGATGGAAAGATTGTATGTTCGCTTACAGCCGACAACTTTGCAACAGTAAGCGAGTTCCTCGTGTGTGCAGAAGTGGACTGTGTAGCATTGCAATTCCAAAGTAGCATTTAAACGTGTTGGTCAAAGTGAAGCAGTTGCTGTTGCTTTAAGGGTTTAATCTGTTCAGTTTTACTCAACAACCCTTTTCTATTTTAAGGTCATCGCTCAGTCGTCCCTCACATGTAGTATTTTGCCTGACTTAGGAATGTGGTTGCGATTTTTTTGCAGATTATTTTTTTTATTTGATTGTTGTAAAATAAAACTCACCGATTGTCTATAACCTGACTACCTTGGTCCCCCTAACAACGCAAACCTCCTTCCTTGTTCCTGATGGGAGACTTGCATGCTTACAGCACCTGATGAATAGGTCATCACATATCCTGATCAATTAACGCCACAGTTCTGTCCCCAGCTTAAGAGAGTTTGTAGCTCTCTTGGCTTTGTGTTTAATGTGATGTTTGGGTGTAAGCTGTATTACATGATTTTATACTGGTTGTATGTAATAGAGAACTGGATTGACCCGAGGCCCTGATAGATTATTCTGCCTATTTTCATCCTCCAGTGTTATCTGTCACTTCTAAGTGAAGGTTGAAGCTGTGGGAATGAGCCACAAGAGAGCAAGTGAACAAAACAAAAGTCAAAGTATTCTCTTCAATCTCTGATCCAACCGGTTGTAGCTTGCGAGCGGACATCATCAAACATTAATATGGTGACTTAGCAGAAAATGCTGTGTGAGGCGTCTCTTCCATCAGCTGCTGGCCTTGAAAGGAAAGACTCACCGCTGTGTTCAGCTGTAGGAATAAGAGTCCAGACGACTGAAGCCCTGCTCGGACAAAACAAACACTGAGGTCTTGATAGATCTTAGATGCCTGCGGGTAAAACAGAGACGTGAGCGCAAACAACAGCTGCATCATCACAGTCGTGTTTACTTACCCAGTCTGTAGTTCCTCATGCTTTGTTGGAATTTGGATCCCGGGTGTTACCGTGCAAGACAGCTACGATCAGCCGGGATCCCAGCTGTGAATTCCCCCCAAAGAAAGGCTTCCAAGACAAATGAAACGATGTGTATCTCTCATTCACAATCTTGATTTATTTGTGAACAAAAACATAAACACCTGCTCTAAGACAAGTGTTTTTATTTTAACAGCATTCAGATTTCAGGTTAATTCTCACCAATTATCAGTTTAAATATAATCCATTTCCAAGATCAGTATTACCTGATATTCAGGTAATACTGATCTACATTGCTTCTAGATCAGACGACTGTCCACTGGCACCCCACTCTGAATGTCTCCAGTGTTTCTACCTGTTGCATTAAGTTTCAATGCATCCCTACACGCCGCAAGCCACCCATGATCCTGCCCTCTCTTTTTGTAGTTTTTGATGAATGTTAAACCGTCCGGCTATTACAAATACTGCAGATTATGGAAACGGATTTTGAGTGTTCTGTGGTCAAACCAATCAAACAATCCAAATTCAACCTCTGAAAATCAAAGCCTACGTATTGTAAACAAACTACAATTAACCGTCAGCTCAAGGTTTCTATACATTAATTCCTTATTGCGCAACATTAGGTGCCGACACTCCTGAAATTCAAAAAAACATACCGGCCCAGTTGCAAGGATAGAATGAGTAATAAAACTACATAATCTCCGACAAAACGTGCAGGTTACAGCAGCAAACAGGCTGGATCAGATGAAATTGAAGTTCTTGTTATTTAAGTACTTGATTCTTTTGAAAATTTTTCTTGAAGTTTTTTTATTAAGTGAAAGAAAGACTTATAATCAAGAGGTGCAGCTTCGCCTCCGCTGCATGAATAAAAACAACCTTTCCTATCCAAAATACTGTGCAGCTCGATTCTTTACATTCATTCGTGGTCTGTGTGAGGTGATTTGTCATGATACAAAAGCATATTGCATTTGTACCTTCTTGTGAAAAAAGGGCAGCTATTGCTTCTCAGTTACAATTAGTTACATACGACGATCCAACGGGTACAAAACTGTGCACAGACCACTAATAGCAACTTGGCTGGTTTAGGCTTAGGTACTGGATGAGGCACTTCAATGATGAACGAGTTGAAGAAATAGCAGCGTCATCGTCATGCTGGTTTAAGTTTAGGCCTACGTAAGGGAAAACCTTCACGCCTTTGTGCTTTGACCATTAGACAAAGGTTCCACCTCTGCGTTTGATGCCACCGGGTCAAGTTCGGTGGGTGTGGCCTGGTCATTGGCACCCCCCTCACCGCAGGCTTGGCTTCTACAGTGACGGATGATGACCACACCAGCACAGACCAAGTAGACGACAGTGAGCACGGCAAAGTAGACGAAGTACACCAGAAACTGTAAGAGACCATTAAAGTGAGAAGAAGAAATGTCACAACACATCTATGCTTTTGTGCTTTTGTGTGTGTGTGTGTGTGTGTGTGTGTGTGTGTGTGTGTGTGTGTGTGTGTGTGTGTGTGTGTGTGTGTGTGTGTGTGTGTGTGTGTGCATCTCTGGATCCATCCTCTACTCTTCTATACGTGGACATTGATGTATACAACATATTACTTCACTTATCCCCGTAGTTTCGTCTCAAACATGCTTCTTAAGTACTGAGCGTCTATGCTTTACCTGAGATCGAACGTCTAGAGCGAGGCCCCTCATGTCAGAAATGATCAGGTTAATAATGGCCTTCAGGATGGTCCCCAAGAAGGTATTAATGCCAAACACCAAGCCACAGAGCTCCCTGGTGAGCGACGATGCTATCTGGAAACTGCGGAGACACGGTAGAACTTAAGATCTGTGGCGATAAGCTGGTCCAGCAGCTCGGCTCTTTGTGTTGGGCACTCACATGGCAATGGGCACCAGGAACTGGTAGAAGCCCCTGAAGACCACGTAGGCTACGTAGCAGACCCAGATGTTGTCTGTGGTGTACATGAGGAGCACCAAACCCGCCTGCACAGCTGTGATGACACCGATGACCAGCTCTGACCAGACGTTCCATCGGATCTTAATGAATCCCGCCGCAAAAGAAGTGAATGCACCTGAAGAAGAGAAAAAGGTTACAAACCCTGAAGGTGTTCAGTCATATTTTCATCTGAACAATCAGGGCAACAATCTGTTCTATCATTACGGATAAACCTAATTCATGTCACGGTGTAATCATTGACGAGCTGTGGTGAATGACGTGAGAGACTTTAAGACTTTTATAGCCGTTTGAAGGGCAATTACTTATGTAATCATGCAATTGCACAGCAATCACATACAATTGATATTTGTCTTGCATTTAGGAGATCTAAACACATGACTGCTACAACATAATGGAGACGTACAGCGGCTACACATGACGTTGAAACTGAAACCCAATTGCTCTACGTAGAACATGAGCCAGTGAGTGTATCAATATATATTAAGTGTCTTTCTTAGCTGCGGAGAAGTTGCTCACTCAGTAAAGTCGAAGCTGCCTCCACTCCCCCGTTGTAAACACGCTTGCTCTCAGTGGGCGTGTCGATTTTGCTCCAGAGGATGTGAACGTAAAACAGCACCAGGTAGTAGCCTGTGGAGTTGAACACCCACCATAAGGACCAGAGCCTCAGGTTGGGCCTCTTCAACACATTCCTCACCTCCGGCAACATCTGCACAAAGATAGAATCCTTCCAGCAGCTCCGACGGCGGGGCGGCGAGGACGGCACGCCTTCGCTCCACGTCATCTTGGCCAGTTCTGCCTTTGTGGCCGAACACATAGGAAGTTCTTTTTGCTCCGGATGCCGCGTACGGTTGAAATACAAAGAGCGTTTAGGCCAAGGCAGGCAAAGCGAGAGGAGCAAGCCGAAGCTGACAAAGGCCAGAGACACGGCGTTGAGGGTGAAGTAGCTGACGTTGCCGAGAGACATGCACAGCTGGCCCAGCACCGAGCTGGTGAACACTCCCATGAGCACCGAGGAGCGGGAGTAGCTGGCCACGCGCTGGTAGAGGTCTGGGCTGACTAGGGAGAAGATGTAGGAGGAGTAGGCCACGCGACAGGCCATGTGCATCCCGTAGAAGAACTCCATGAACTGCATCTCCAGGAGAGTGGTGCCCAGGAGCATAATGAGCCAGATGGCCACCTGGCTGAGGCCTTGAACGACCAGCACCGGTTTGTAGCGCAGGAAGTCTGTCAGCAAGAACGCCGGCACCAGTACGGCCATGTAGGAGTACGACACCACGGGGGTGATCTCATTGGTCACCTGGAAATGACACACAGGTGAAAGAGACACATCAAGAGGACAGACGACGACAAATTCTGCAACTTGCCAAAACCTCAACTATTGCTTCCTGCCACGTGAAAACAGTGAATTGACACATTACATGGAACATCACGTGAATGAGGACTAGTAGGTGTTTATGTACTTCACCCTGTACATTTAAACAAAAAAGCAGGCAGGAGGAATTTAGTGTTAAAGTAACAGAGGTGCAGTGTGGGTTTAAGAAGGTAAATGTTTCACTGTTTTGGCAAAACACCGTCGAAGTATTTAACATTCTCCACTCTCGCAGGCGGCTAGCCGGGTAGACAGTTTTGAGCCTGAGGACATGCACGTGTTTCGCAATTGAACAGATTTTAGTTTGACATGTCACAACAAATGCTTCCTTATTTCCAAACCACTTCAGAAGGAATAATCCTATAAAGTCTCCAATGACCCACTTTGGAGGAATGTGAACTCTGACCACCCTTGTTTGGATTAGCAAACTCCCCAGTGCATTCATCAACCGGTCCTGGATAATGAATAATGCGGTTAAACATCTTCATCACTTGTTTACCGGCCACCATCTACTCTCACTCTTTACACATTCTTAAACCAGTCGCCCAGCTTTCTATTCCTCCACACCAAGCATGCAAAACACACACACACAATGAAAAGATACATGAGTGTGGGATGATTAACCTGCTGGCGGGTGAAGTTCTTCTCAGAGCTGAGTAGGTACGGCGTGATGAAAGGCTCCCCGGGTTTTATCGACGACATGAACCCATAGAAGCACACAAAAATGACGGACAGCTTCCAAGTTCTGGCCTCGTTCGCCTCCTCTGGGGAGTCGACGGGGGGAGACTCGGCGTCTGAGACAGAAGCAGCCATCTCTACAAGTCCTGGCAGCTCTTCACATGAGGACTCCATCTCTCTCCCCGCCGCCTCCAGTCCGTCTCCGCCTCCTGACAAGTTATTGGCGACCATCCCACAGCTGGCCGGTTCCTGGAGACGCCTCTGTTTTGCGCCCGCTGTACTTACAGTGCTTGGTTTGGAATTCAAATGAAATTAGGAATTGAATGTAAAAACTCAACCATTTGGGTTTGTCAAAAACGCACTGTGTTGTTTTTTTCAAAGGTGAGGATCTGTCTGCCTGACGCCAGGGGCTTCATCGATGAAGACAAGGGAGGTCAAATGTGCCTGTAGGAGAACGAGGTGATCTTGGCTCCATCCCCCAGGGTGACAATGACTGAACGCTGACTATAAGGCAGCAGGATATGGAGTTACTGTGGACCTGGAACAAAAACAATGTTAGTCAGACAGAACACAAGTGACATGACTGCAAGACATAATAGGAAGCGTTTGCGGAGATAGATGAAATTGCAATGGCTTGTAATTACTCAGACATTAGGTGATTTATCTTCAATAAAAACTTTTATGAGCCGTTCTTAATATATTCTGGTTTGCAATTCTTATCTCTGCTGAAGAAATGATGACAGATTGGACGTTGAGCTGACTGACTGAGCGTGCTGACTAGGCAGACGATTGATGGCCGATATGAATGAAACGAAATGAAATAAATCGACTGAAAATCAACTCAATGCACAGATGTCTGATGTATAAATGTTTGTGTGTGTGTGTAACTGGTGGTTCCGTGCAAGAAACACTTCGATTCTTCCCGATGACTGAAACTGATTATATATTTGCCACAATTCACAAAACTCCAACATTATAACGGTAGTCGGAAATACTGAGCAGATTGGGACTGGACATGTTCATCACTAAAGTCTCTGGTCCCGTTTTAAAAATTGAGCTGTGGGCTCAGAAATAACGTCAAACTGAACTTTAAGAGAACCCAGGTAAAGTCGTCTCGTCTACGTCTCTGTAAAACGACGTGTCAGGGATTCTACAGTTACATAGTAAACAAGTTGCGCAAGCAAGAGTGGGGGGGGGGACATAGTTTGCACTTTAGGTTGTTAAAAGACAAAAGTACCAAGAAAAGAAACGACAGCAAAATGTAGAGCTAAATTATGTCTGCATGCGTCGCGTTAGCTGCTTAACTCACTGAGCGTTCTCTTATATTTAGCCCAACTCCTCTTATGGCGCTGACGTGAAAGCTGGTTATGAAGTTAACGCTGCGACCGGCCCTCCGTACCGACCCGTTTATATTGTTTCAAATGCGTTACTTACGACTCATTTGAAGCATGGCGTTCTTTTTTCATGTGTGAGGAGTAGCATGTATGTATCCCGCGGTTGTCATTCATTAGACTGAGCAGCATGTATGAAAGGCGCGCAGCGATATGCATGCTGGGAAATGTAGTTGTAGTCACGAATGACGACTTTCCACGTTGACACTGCTACTGTCGGTCTTTCTTTCTTTTCCGTCTTTCTTTCTTTCTTTCACAAAATACAACTAGAGAAGACACAATTGAAAAGCCTTTTATTTCATCCCTGTAATAACTTGAAGTGATCAGACTTTTATAGCTTTTTAATGGAAACTGAAGCGAACGCGTGTTACTGCAATATGAAGTACATCCAGTAGAGGGCAGCAGTGCACCTCAATGGACAGGCAGGCTTTGAGTAATGCATTTGTGACAAAGAAATATACCAAAACATATTCAAAGCACTGATTTTCTTGCATTGCGTTGGTTTGCAGCTGATGTCTTGTTCACATATGAAGATTTGTGTTTCAGCTTTCAAAGGAAAGCCCCGGTGCCATCTGAGGTCTGGGATGTAGACCTGCTGAATCTTGATCCTGACGTCCTTTCCTGTCTCAGTTTCCTCTGTAGAAGCTTTTTCAGTTTATTCCTGAACTTCTCTCCCACGAATGCGTACAGGACGGGGTTGATGCAGCAGTGGAGCAGGGCCAGACCATGGGTGATGGGCAGAGCCGCGTTCAATGATGTCCTCACAGCACAGGTGAAAAGTACCAGCTCTGCCCTGAGGAGCATGTCTGCTACCATTGCCATATGATATGGAGTCCAGCAGAGCATGAACACGATCACCACAGCTATGATCACCCGCATGGCCCGATGCTTATGGAAACCCCGGGTGCGCAGCAGCCTTGCGATGGTGATACTGTAGCAGGTTACCATGATAATCAGCGGGATACCAAAGCCAAATATATGGCGGAACCCTCGTGTCGCGGTTCTCCATGAGGTGGCGCTGCCGAAGTCGAATCTTTCAGAGCAAGTCATCGTGTCAGAGTCTGGTTCTATTCTGAAAGCATCATTAAAGAGGGCCGGCAGTGCAAGAGTACACCCAAGCACCCATACTGAAGCACAAGCAGCCCAGCTGCAACGCTGCTGCCGACTGTTACGAGACTCACTGGCATGCACAATCGCTATATAACGATCGATGCTGATGCAGGCGAGAAAGATGATGCTGGTGTAGAAATTTGCTTCGATGGTCAAGCTGAGGACCTTGCACATGAAGTCTCCAAAGATCCATCCTTGGATTGCTGCAATGGCCCAGAAAGGGAGCGTCAACACCAGCAGACCATCTGCTATAGTCAGGTGAATCAAGTACACGTCTGACGGGGTCAAGGCCCTTCTGCTGATGCCAATCACCCACCCCACCAACACATTTCCTGGTATTGCAAGCAAAAAGGAGGCCATGTAGATGATGCAGAGGGCCAAACTTGCAGTAAAACCCGGAGGTTTAGTCTCACATGATAAAGTCTTTGGATCCGGAATGTAGCGGCTATAATTATCTTGGATGGTATCGTTCAGTAGATCAAACCAATCCTCAATGTCGAAAGTGAACGACATGACTGTATGGAAGACAAAAGAGCAGGTTAATATCATACTCAAATAAACTCTTTTGTCTAACATAAAATCGTAGTGCAGTGCAGACAACCAAACAAAGCTTATTGCAGTTAAAGATCTTAGTAGGTATTACTTTCACTAAACATGTGATATTTTCACTGCACAAATCCATGAGTGAAAACTAGAATCAGTTCAGGCTCTTACCTTACAGTATGCTACCTTGGCCGTAAATCTCAAAGATGGAAATAACTTGACATCCAAAGGCGTCAGAGAGTTTGAACATCCTTATAAGAGGGCAGGACAAGGTGTTTTACACTGATTGGCCACATTTCCTGTTTCCTAACCCAATATTTCATTGCGTGTTTGCGAGATTTTGTAAACTAATTTGTGTAACTTTGGTTCATCAAACCCTCAATTGCTCCCCCCTCTGCGAAGGGTGGTAATATGATGTAAGTCGCTTTGGATAAAAGCGTCTGCCAAAATGATCGTAATGTAATGTAATGTACTTTGGTAGCGTTTTAGCACCATCATCATCAGACATTAGAGCCCTGATATTGTTGTCAGGACAACAACAACCTTCTCCATGTCATTAAAACAAAGCAGCTGATTGTGGACAGCATGTGGAGACGTATTTTAAAAACCTTTGTGCTGTGATACGGTTCTTTGGGTAATCAGCAGTGTGTGGAAAGGTGTTTCACAAAACACATGTAACTTTGTTCTCATTTTTGCATTTGTAATAGTCCAGTAACATTCCGTCAGTTTGTTCCTTCCTAAAAGTGATCGTTTCCTAAGAGATTGGCTGCCAGATTGATTTAGAAAAATATCAAATTTCTTTGTGAGAATATCAAATTCTCTCAGAAACAGAATAAATATACAACCTCAGATTGACCAAGACAAATGTTTCAAAAGCAAAATGAAGCAACAGGTGAATTTCTTTTCAGTTATTTAACAGAAAAGTACTACTGTAGATGAAAGAAATCAAAGATATGATTCACTCGTCTTTTGAGTTGGATGCTCGTGACTAAGATCAGTAAGAATGCATTAGTAACAACAACGTCCTCCTCCTCCTCCTCCTCCTCCTCACGCTACAGTAAAAATGAAGTACCATTATGCAAAACCAAGTCTAGGAATGTGTTACTTCACTCCTCATGTCCCTTTGCTATCATAAATTTCGATGGTAAAGCAGACAGTACGCCTCCAAAGGCTCCAGACTACAACTAGACCGGCCTCCCCCCATCTGGAACAACACCACCCAGCTAGATGTTCCAGTTTTTAGTTTAGAACTCGTCAACCTCTCTTATCTCATTCCGGTCCAGGTCATCTTATACTGAAGAAATATTTAATTTTGAAATTGAAATGGATCTAGAAAAGAAGATCTTCAATCATACACAGAGCATAAATAAATGATAATATTTCTAGGGCAATAAGTGCCTTTGTGTTTCATATTTTTGTGGCAAAGCAATAACTAATTATAAATACAGAATTTAATGAAGAAAGAAATACAAAACACAAATACTACAAAAATGCAAAGAGATCTAGAATGATTTTGCTTTTGAGACAGTTTTCAATAGCTTTAGAACCTCCATCATATATGAGGTGGATGTTATTATTTAGTTTTCATGGAGAAACGTTCAGAAGGTGGTCAAACGTGTTATTACAAATTTATAACCGGCAAAAGTGCGGGCGCCCTTGTTTCACGGGGTCCTGAGTGTGAAATACGCGGAAGTGACAGGCGGAAGTACCCCCGACGGAAGCGCTCTGTGTGTCAAAGGAGGAAAAAATTGGCAGGAATTGACACAAAGAGGTTAAAATCCCGTAGAATAACCTCGCTCTCTCCCCCTTCTCCTCCACACCAGCGATGATTCTGTTAGAAATCAACAACCGTATCATAGAAGAGACGCTGTCGTTGAAGTTCGACGGCGCATCCAACGGGTGAGCGATCATTGTTGCACCTGGCTAGCGTTGCTAACAGCGGCTAGCTTCCCGTTTCGCTCACAGGCGGAGGTGATGGCTTGATTAAGTGATGCATGCGGGGTTATAGATGCGGATCTTTTAGCACTAACGGTGTTGCAAAATCGAGCCACCGAACCGAATGTGTGTGTGGGCTTTCGAACACGGAGACACCCAAGGCTTTAGCTTGCATGCTACGAGCCTCCGTGGCTGATCCGCCCCGAGCTGGGGTGTGTCAGCGCCGGTGTGCTGCCATAAACTGTGACCCTAACAAATATATTCCATGTTAATATATCTGACTATTTGCTCCACTTCGACCCCTTAAAGAGCATACAGAAATAAAACTATTTGAATTTTGTATTTCTTATTTCGTCGCCGAGCTTGAGAGTAGCGAGTTGAGCTATATTGTAGCTAATTTCTTCCCTTTAAACACAGCTCCTTGTGATCCTTTAATATCACATCACAAGCTACAAGTTAACGGCTGATGATTTGCTGCAGAAGTGTTTGTGTCAAACATCCTAAGTAATGTCGCTGACGCCCTCGGGGAACACATTTGCACGGGTAACAGTTTTTGTCCCTACAGTTTTTCGGCGCAGATAACGGAAAGTGCCCGTATGTGTGCTACCCTTTCCCACAGATAATGTACAATTAACGCGCGCGGGGTTCCTTCCGTGGAGGTGATATTGTTATTTATTTATTTATTATTATATAGTCTCCCGTTTCGGTGCGTCAGGTCCAGTTTGCGGCTCTCTGTCCGCCGGCCATCGCCCCTTTTTCTTCCTCTTTCCGCATTCCAGCAGGCAAGCACAGTCAAGCAGAGAGGAGCCTGAGCTCACTATTCTGCAGCTGAACACCGTGTGCTGTCAAAGCTGGGGGGGGGAGGGGGGTTTGAAATACATCCAATCCAATTCACGTTCTATTTTCAGCTGATGTAACCTGTGTGGTTATTGCAAATCCACTTGTCTTTGTCCTTGAAATCAGCACATCCAGCCTTGAATTGATGATTTTGTCGGGTCACTTTCCAGAGTTTAGTTCAGCACTCTTGAATCAATGTTCAAGTGAAGTTTATTTGTATAGCTCGATGTGTCAGGCTCATTATTTAACCAGAAGTATGACAGAGAGATCCACCTGGGTCCTCAAAAGAGAAAATCATCAAAGTGTCATTGCGAAACCAAACGAGTGGCACCAAATCTCCGACTGGGATCACGGCCCGGCTGTCCTTGGTAATCTGCTCTGTGTGTTCTCTACTCTCTGTGGTTTTATCTGTAGGACGGTGTGTTGCACGTGGAGACTTTGCTGCATTTACAAAACGAACGTTGCCCTCATTTTTGACCTCTAGTTTTGTTTCCTCCCTTCAGAACCAAACCAGAGGCTGTGGACGTGACCTTCGCAGGTAAGAATGTTCACATACCAGCACAGCGTTTACGTCTTTTTCATCTTTTCCTGCTGGGACAGCGGCCGTGACCTATGACCCGCAACATGTCCAGCAGTAGTCATTTTGGCGGTTCTTTACGTCCTCTTCAGGCGGTTAATGACCTCTTCTTCGTGTTGTCAGATTTCGATGGCGTCTTGTACCACATCTCCAACCCCAACGGGGACAAGACCAAAGTGATGGTCAGCATCTCCCTCAAGTTCTACAAAGAGCTGCAGGAGCACGGAGCTGACGAGGTGCGAGACACACACATGAGAAATAGGATGTGGACATACTTGTGGTGTTGTCGTTAAAGTGTGTGAATTCGTCAGTTGTGTGTGACTTCCAAAGTCTCCAATTCTCGTCTCTGAATTTTGTTACGTGGTTTCTATCTTAGATTCCATTCGAATCGTTTTGATCGTCTGAGTGTTCAACTTTTGGTTTCATGTTCTACTTTTGATTCTTCTTATTTACATGGAAAAACTTACACACACACACACACACACACACACACACACACACACACATATATATAGAGCAGAGCAGCAGCGTGGCCATGTAAGGAAGAAAGAAAGCAGCTGCCGGGGCTTCTCTTAGAAACAGGAAGTGAGCAGCGCGAGTCACCCCGGGCGAGGAAGTGCTGACTGCGAGCCGGTTTGTGAGCCTTGGCTGCCATCCAGTGTCTGCTCGCTTTGTTCCCTGCAGACTCTCCCCAGCGCAGATGAGAGCGGCGGTCTCTCTGTTTGTTTCGCTCATTCGCAGACGCTCATAAAGGACTCTGTTGTTCTGTTCTGATGTTAGTAAGGAGCGCAGATTTATGATCAATTCCTCGCCGTCACATTTAAGACCTTCAGAGTTGTAACAGAGGAGCGAAGGGTTCATTATCACAATACCTGTACGCCATTCCACAATGACAGGTAGCCATTAAGAGAGGAGCACTGGTTTGTATCTGGGGCCCCTGCAATTAAGCCGATAGAGACCACGCCCCGGCTCCTTCCTGCCAACATAGTGGTCTTTTGTTCCGTCGCTACTACGTGTTGCTATCTCGCCGATCTTATTGTCCATATAGATGTTTGAGCTGTTTCCGCTGAGGCGCCTGCCCGTGCGTCTGTGCGGCGGTTCTCACGGGGCCAAGTTTGACAATCTGGCGCACGTGCATGATCATCTGTGGTGTTCAGAGCTCAGATGAACTCCTCACAGGCTGCTGGAATCTTTTAAGTTTCAGCCCCGTTTCCTCTGTTACTGCTGCATGTCTGTGACTTGTGACTTGTGTTGTCTTCATGTTATCAAATCAAGCTGATGTTCTTTTTACATTCCAGCTGCTGAAGAGGGTCTACGGGAATTTCTTGGTTTCACCTGAGGCGTGTAAGTAGTAAAGCTTCTGCCTGTCACCGACGTGAAATGAGGTGTTAATAGTTTGACCCCAGTGAGGCTCCGATGCTGAAGTCGTCCACAGTCTGTATCGTCTGACTTCTGATCCTCCATCTCTCCCTGCGGCGCTCCTCCTCCTCAGGCTACAACGTGTCCCTCCTCTACGATCTGGACGCCCTGCCCGGCAACAAAGACGATGTCGTCCACCAGGCGGGCATGCTGAAGAGAAACTGCTTCGCCTCGGTGTTTGAGAAGTACTTCAAGTTCCAGGAGGAGGGCAAAGAGGGCGAGTCGAGGGCCGTGGTCCACTACAGAGACGACGAGTCCATGTAGGCATCCGCCGTGGGGGACGGGGTTTAGATCTACGTGGCGCGGTAATCCTCGTTTTTTTTTTTTTTAACTCCCGACTCTGTCTCTCCTCAGGTATGTGGAGGCCAAGAAAGACCGGGTGACGGTGGTATTCAGCACGGTGTTCAAAGACGACGACGACGTCATCATCGGCAAAGTCTTCATGCAGGTCGGTGGCGGCAAACGCGCGGCGCCGGACCGCGAAGCCTTAAGGTGGCGGTGATCAGACTCACACTCCTTCTGTTCTCCGCGCAGGAGTTCAAAGAGGGCCGGCGAGCGAGCCACACGGCCCCCCAGGTGCTGTTCAGCCACAGGGAGCCGCCTCTGGAGCTGAAGGACACGGACGCCGCCGTCGGGGACAACATCGGATACATCACCTTCGGTCAGTGCCCTGCTGCCCCCACACACACACACACACACACAAACACACACACACGCCCTCACTGACAAACCTGCACCTTTCAGACTCAGTCTCATGCTTGGTGTGTTTGTGTTCTGTCCCTGCGTCTCCAGTCCTGTTCCCTCGTCACACCAACGCCAACGCCAGAGACAACACCATCAACCTCATCCACACCTTCAGGGACTACCTGCACTACCACATAAAGTGCTCCAAGGTGAGCTACGGTGGTCCGCACGCCCCTGATTGTCGGAGACGTGTTCTGTCATCGACGTTCCGCCCTCTCACCCTAATCACAGGCTTCAAGCTCTTGATCCCCCCCCTAATAACAGCGCAGCATCTGTTGTAGGCATCGTCGTCGTGTGATCATACAGGTTTTGGCAGTGGCAGCTGTTTTGTGTACGTCGGACAGGAATGAGCTGTGCCTCAGATGCCACTCTAATCCCTTATTATGTGCACTTCTCCTCGGTACTGACATGTGAGAGTGGCTTTGGTGTCGTTTGTTGTCATTCAGATAAAGGAATCGTTCTCTCATGTGCAAGTGCAGACGACCAAACTGGCCAATCAAGCGAATCTGGATCAGCGACACATATTCACCATCAAAACAACATCTGCGTTCAGCGACCTTTGCAGGAATGCAGGAGTACAAAGCTGAAGGAGAAGAAGAAGAAGAATAGAGGGAGATGTGTATGAGCTCACGTCTGTGTCTTTGTCCGTCCCACAGGCCTACATTCACACGCGCATGAGGGCCAAGACGTCGGACTTCCTGAAGGTGCTGAACCGCGCTCGGCCCGACGCTGAGAAGAAGGAGATGAAGACCATGTCGTAAGTAACCGCCCAAAAAGAGATTTGGGCCTGCAGAAAACACCTGAGTTGCGTTTGTGGTCGAAAGTAAAACATGGCCACATTTTCCGTGTTTACCAAAGCCGCGCGGAATGTTTCCCCTCCTTTTTTGCGATAACCCAGAGTTTCCCAGGATAGATCTGTTTTGTCCTCTTGACCGCAGTCGGCAGCTGTAAACCCGTGTGTGCTTTGTAGGTGTGTGTCCGTGGGGAGTTTGAGGTGATTCAGGGTGGAATGTTTACAGGTCTCCCCCCACCCCCGTTAAATCCCAGCACTCCTTCAGACACTCACATGTTATTATGGTTGTAGCCGCAGAGGCGACGCTGAAGCCACAGGCTTTGTTCTGTGGTTAATGTGTAACGGAGGAAGGGAAACGCCGCACGTCCCAGTTTCGATAAGGGACGATTGAAACCAGCTAAGCAAAGAGCTAAGCAGGAGGTTGACGTTACCTGAATGCATCATCTTCTTCAAATCAATCGTGTGTGTGTGTGTGTGTGTGTGTGTGTGTGTGTGTGTGTGTGTGTGTGTGTGTGTGTGTGTGTGTGTGTGTGTGTGTGTGTGTGTGTGTGTGTGTGTGTGTGTGTGTGTGTGTGTGTGTGTGTGTGTGTGTGTGTGTGTGTGTGTGTGTGTGTGTGTGTGTGTGTGTAACATGGCCATGTCTGTGTCCCATACTTTTCTCTTAACACCCACTTTCTGTTGTTTTCCATTTCCAGCGGTAAGACTTTCTCCCGCTGAGGCCGAGGCCCCCCCCACCCCCCTCTTCGTGGACGAGGTCGAGCGCTCTGCACAGACAGAGACTCGGCCGCCACATCGGACAGGACTCCAGGAACAACGCCTCTCTAAAGCCCCGCCCACCACCACCATGAACCCCACCCCACCCACCACCCCCCCAAAAAAAGATGTCCCCGTCTTTCTTTTTTGTCATTTTTTTTGTTTTGTTTGTTTAAATAAAGTTGGCTCTTCTTTACAGGCTGTACAGCTTGATATCATGGAAAAAGGGCATTTCCTTGCTTTGCATAGTTAAAGAGAATTATTAGTCCTATATAAATATATATATGAAAAATTTTTTGATACAATATCTTTTACTCCATTTGGTACTCTTGCTCTCTCCACCCCCCCAATGACCCAGACACACACCCCTCGCCCCCAGCACCGTGCTGTCTCCACGCAATCCCACTCTGCTCTCTTCCTCCCTCTTCATCCGTGCTCTCATGTCATATGTACCATTTGTCAAAAAAATAATAAATCGCTCTTACAAACAGTGCATCTATGGCCGTTTGGTGTTTTTGATCTCAGAAAGAATCGGATCAGTTTGGATGGGATTCATCAATTGTGTGACTTTTGACACAATATTGGAACGATTACAGTCACAGATGATGGAGAGCAGCGGAATGGGAATAATGGAAATTTCCCAGAATACTCTATTTGTTATCATCCACATGGAAGATTCTAGTTAGATAGTTAATTCTATTTAGCCACAAACTGAGTTTACTTTTCAAATATCACTAAGGTTTTGTGTAGCTTTACATTCATCCTTTTCATGACTGAATTGGATGTGTTTATAAGGACAACTGCATCTTTTAGAGCTTTGAATTCTGCTTGCTTATAACATTTGATCCTCTCACATCATTCTTGAGTCACATAGGCACTTTGAGACAACATGCTGCTGGAAACAAGTATTTATTTCACTCACATCAGAGGAAATACAGTGAAACAAGCCACGATTGCTCCATAAACTCAAGCTACAGGCTCTTCATCCTTCATTTCCTTATCATTCTCAGACTCAGAGGAGGACGAAGAAGAGGAGGAGGAGGAAGAAGATAATGAACCCCTCTTTGTTTTGGTTTCAGGTGCCTCTTCTTTGTTGGGGCTGTTGCTTGGCGCCTGGTCTCCATCCTCCGCTTTAGGGGGTTCGGCCTTGTTGGGGGCGGCGGACTTGTTGGTGGGGCTTGTCTCCTGCTTCACAGCGGCTTCTTCTTCTTTTTGATCTTCTTCCACCCTGTCAGGCTCTGGGCATTCTAGAAGAGGGAGAAAAGGGGATGACTCATATTTTGAAGCTTTGTTGGCCTTTGACCTTTAACACCACAGACGACAAACTCCCAGAACGCACCTGCATTTACCATGAAAATGGCTTCTGATTGGCATTCATGTTAAGGTTCATGCGTGTGACTGCATGCTGATGCAACGTTATTATTTGTGACAGAGTGAAGTGAGGGTTAGATTCCAGCTGCTCTCTGGCCTTTAATCAGAACGACAGACATGGGTCAAATTCAGATGCAATCAAGGTTTTTTTTTCCAGCAAGAAAAGGAGCCAATTGGGTTTCCATGACAACATCTGACAGAGCAATTGACCCAGGTCCACCTTGGCTGTAGTGAAACACTTTCGGATGCAGTGATCCAAATCAAGGACTTACCACTCTGTAGCGCTTCTTCTAAAGAAAACTCCAGGCTGTCGGGGAAGAAGAGCGTGAGCGCACCGACACTAGCGTTGATGAAAGCGTCCCGCCCCCCCAAAGTGAGACCCTACCTTTCCTCCTCCGGCAGGGTGCCGTGCAGCAGGCGCTGGTAGTTGCCGATCTCCGCCTCCAGCTTCATCTTGACGTACAGCAGGTCCTGGTAGTCGTCTCTCTGCCGCTCCACCTGGTCCCTTACCTGGCTCAGCTCCGCCTCAAGAGCCAGCACCTTCTGGTTGAGGCGCTTGAGCTCGTTGCCGTAGCGTCTCTCCGTGTCCTTCAGGGTGTCCTCCAGAGAGTGGATCTTAGGGGGCGAGAAAAAGGACACCAAGGTAATGCTGCTATGGAGTGGTCTAGCTTTTCCAGTTCCTAGTTTGTTTTGTTTTATAAGACCGGTTCCAGGTGGCACAGTGTCTTATTGAGAGATCTGTTTTGAAGTTAAATTATAGGTTTGAAAGGAATGCTCATGAACATGGCAGGTTGGTAAACAAACCCGCAGGCACTTCTCTCATTCCTGACATGATAGAAGAATGACACGGCGGTCTTTAATCTGCGCAGGAAGCATTCCTGATTTATGTTCTGAACCAGACGATTTTTGCAGACAGGGGTCAAGTATGAATTTGGATGTGTTTACCCTGGAGAGCATCGCCTGGATGTCAACCTCCACCTGCAGCCTCTGTCGGTTCAGCTCGGTGAGCTCGGTCTTTCCGCTCTGCAGGGCCTCCGTGTTCTGGGCCACCTCCACCCTGATGTTGTCGAACTACCGAGGGAGAAACAAGAGAAATGGTGAGATGAGAGAAGGAGAGGAAAGAGGCGACACACTGACAGGAGGGAGACAGACGCACCTTGCTGCTGTACCAGTCCTCCATCTCCCTCAGGTTCCTCTTGGCCAGTTTCTCATACTGTTCGCGGGTCTTGTTGAGCATCTCGCCCAGGTTGGAGTCCTGTGAATCCATCTGCACGTCCACGTTGGAGTCCATGATCTTGTCACGCAGCTCAGCAACGTCCTACAAAAACAAATAGTGCTGGGAATCACACTTTTATGCTTTTATGAATGCACCACCTCAGATATGGTTGTTGTGGGATGGTTTCCAGCCTGACCTGCTTGTGGTCCTCCTTGAGGTTGGCCATCTCCTCCTTCACAGACTCGATCTGGTTCTCCAGCTGCATGCGGTTCATCTGGGTGTCATCGATGGTTTTCTTCATACCCAGCAGATCCTGCTCGATCGCCCGCCGCGCCTTCTTCTCAGCATCCAGCCTGCAAAAGCAAGAAGGAGAAGAAGCCCGACACTTAAACACAACACGGCTTTCACTATCTCATATGTGATGACTGGAATTACAGACTCATAAGAGGAACTCTGAACACCCACTTAGACTTGAAGTCATCATCAGCCAGTTTGATGTTGTCCAGCTGGAGGAGCAGCTTTGCGTTCTCCAAGGTTTTGTCTTTGACCTGACGAGAGGAACAAATGATGTCGTTAAAACTGAGATAGATAGATAGATAGATAGATAGATAGATAGATAGATAGATAGATAGATGGATAGATGGATAGATAGATAGATGGATAGATGGATAGATGGATAGATGGATAGATGACCTTCTCTCTGAGGGCAGCCAGGGGTTTCTCTATCTCATCCCAGTCTCTTCCATCAGGGGCCCCCCGCTTGGACAGGATGTCCTCGATCTGCTCCTCCAGGTCCCGGTTGTCCTTCTCCAGATGTTTCACCCTGTCCAGGTACCCGGAGAGACGCTCGTTCAGACCGCGCATCGTCCTCTTGTCGTCCGCGGCCGCCTTCGCAGCAGCCGGGGAGGCGGCGGCGGCGGCGGACCTGGGGGGCGCGGGGTCCCTGATGATCGCGTCCGGCTCGTTGCGCAGCACATTGCGCAGCCCATCCAGGGTGGACACGGACGCCCTGGAGCCTCTTCCCCCGGCTCCCCCGAACACGCTGGCTGGAGTTTTCCTGGACATGACGGCGGCTGACGGAGAGGCAAGAGTTGGAGATGGAGGCGCACCTGATCGGGTGGAGGTGCGGAGGACTCAGGTGCGGATTTATACCAGGCAAACTAGCGGAAGGATCCAGCCCCAGTGACGCCATTGGCTCCCCAGTCCGGCACCACTCCCCAATAAACTGTCCCAGAGTGGAAAATCAGGTATTTCATGTTAATCTTTTCATCTTTATGGTGAAATGTCGTACTTGTCCTCTCGGGATTGGACGCGTGTGAGGTTCTGGGAGGTTCCGGCTGGTCCTGCTCGCTTTAAAAGCAGCTGGTCGCAGGTGTGCGGGTGTCTTCTTCTTCGCTGCTCTTGTCTCCGCAGTCCAGCTTCAAACTTCCACAGGTGCAAACATGTCCAAACCTGGAGGATACAGTAGCCAGTCCTATTCCCCGGCCGGCAGGGCGGGGGCGACCAAGAGCTACCCGACCGTCGGGCCCCGCGACCCGGACCTGCTTACCCCTATTAAGCCTCATCTGGACCCGCAGGACCAGACGGCCAAAGCCAAGGAGAAGGACCAGATGGTTGGACTCAACGACAAGTTCGTTGCTCTGATTGATAAGGTCGGTAACAAACCTATTGAATACTTATTTTAAAAAAAAACAAATAATTAACACATAAAACAGTGAAAAAGACGTCAAGGGAATAGAATCGTTGATATAGAAAAATCATACTTGGATCATAAAACCATTAAGGAAATGCATATTAAACATCTTAAAGTAGTGTGTGTTTTTATTTTGCTGTTGGATTCATGAATATAATTCTGTTTTTTTTAATTCTGTTTATTAATGTATTCATGCGTTCACACACAATGATGCACATAACAAACAACAACAATGTAAAGTCCCGCGCGCCTCCATACCATGGTCTACGTAAATAGACATATGGCGCTGTCTTGTGGCAAGAACAGATAACTGCAAGGACCCAATAGGACCGAGCTCTTCTGTTGGTCTCTCATTGAGTTATTATTTATTAGATGTTTCTCTCATTAATTTTCTGTCTCTATCCGTGAAGGTGAAACACCTGGAGGACAAGAACAAAGTCCTTGAGACGCGGCTGAAGCTCCTCAAAGAGCAGGATGACTACAAGGGTGACATCAACGACATCGTGAGGCAACTGGAGAACGAGCTGCTGCAGCAGGTGGATGGTCTGATCAGAGACCAAGCCAAGCTGGAGGCCGAGGTCTACAAGAACCAGGCGGAGGTGGATAAGACCAAGCAGAGGTCAGCAGAGGTCAAGAGGTCAAGGACTGTCAGGGTCCTGGGTTGCTTTGGATGATTCAATTGTTTTCTCTTCTCCTCAGGTATGAAAATGAATTAGAGAAGAAAGCTGAACTGGAGAACGACTTTATCCTCACCAAAAATGTAACAAACTTCATTCACTCTTACACATGGTGAATACTGGAAAACCCACAGGGGAATAAAGTGTGTGTGTGTGTTCTGACAGGATGTAGATGAAGGTCACTTAGGGGCAGTGAAGTTGGCTCTGGAGCTGGAGGACCTGATGGGAAAGCTGGAGTTCCTCAGATTGGGTTTTGATGAGGTAAGCCTGAGACCCGGTGACCCGGCCGAGCTTCAAGTTAAGGATGGTAACGAAGAACGCGTCTCCTTCTGTGTGCTGTAAACAGGAAATAAAGGAGCTGGAGTCGCAGGTCCAGAATAAGACGGTGATCATACGGAACAGCTGCAAACGCTCGCTGGACATGGATGAGATTGTTGAGAACTTCAAGAAGCAGTACGCCGACATGGCTTCTCGATCCAGAGAGGATTGTGAGCTTTGGAACCAGAAGAAGGTGAGAAGTTTTATACTTTTTAAAAATCTTATTCTTGTGGAAAATGTTGGAGAAAAGCATGAGGTTTACCAGAAACGTCCTCTTCAGATGGATGCCATGATCCAGAACGCAGGACAGCGAGAGCAGGATGTGCGTGAGGTGAAGAAGGATATCTCAGACATGCTGCGTCTCATCCAGAGACTCAACGCGGAGCTGGAATCTCTCAGGAAGAAGGTCGCTGTCACACACTCACACACACACACACTCTGAACTGAAAAGACCCAAACAAGACGTCACACCTTCATTTTTGTCCTACAGAAAGAGAATGCGGAGAAGGACGTGGAAGACATGGAAGTGGAAGGCCAGAAAAACCTGGACCAGGCCCGGGGGGACATCGTTCAGCTGGAGGAGGCCTTGAGACGGGCCAAGCACGACATGGCTCGACAGATCCGCGACTACCAGGAGCTGATGAACCTCAAGCTCGCTCTGGACATCGAGATCGCCACCTACCGCAAGCTGCTGGAGGGAGAGGAGCAGAGGTGTGTGTTTTGTGTGTGTGTGTGTGTGTGTGTGTGTGTGTGTGTGTGTGTGTGTGTGTGTGTGTGTGTGTGTGACTCATTCATGCATTCATGTACTACAAACAGAACCACACAAACTAAAAGCTCTTTCCTTTATCTCTCTGAAGGATGGAGAGCCTCACCCGTCAGTCAGGTAAGAGACATTTTGCGTAATTCCATCTATTTCTTAACTAATTCCACATATAGAACACACTTTTTTTTTACCCAGAATGCATTCACTTTAGTTCGTTTTTGGGCCACAGTTCAAAATCTGTCATTATGAAAGGAGAGCTCGTTCCTGTTGCTGCAGCAGTGACTCCCACTGGAGTGGGAAGAATGCAGGATCTGGGCGGGGCTTTGTTTTGTGTGAATGTGGCCGTATAGCTGGAAGTTCAGGCTACATTACCCTTAACCTTGACCCTTAAAACAGGATTTCTTCACTCATATGATGTCGTTCAATTCGGGGGAAAATAACAGATGGACAAAATTGGGGGGAAAAGGGGGAAAAACGCGGAAAAAGATCAAGTTTGTTGTTTTTTAAGGAAAATTCTTTCAATTCCCGTGTCATACAGGAATAACTAAACAAACTTGCGTAGGTTTCATCCACGCCAACATTCTCTGGTTGTTTTGTGTTTGGTGTCTCACTAAAATCACCTCTCTTTCGCTCAGATTATTAAAACAAACCCACCAATCCACGCAATCCTTGCTTGCACGCAGACACACGCTCGTTGTCGAGGCAATGGCCAGCCGAGATGACACAACCCACAGTCCCCAAACCAACCGACCCCGCCAACAACAAACGCCTGCTGATCCGCGTGGAAGTTAAGGCTGGGAAAGTCGTGTCGGAAAGTTCCTATTACACGGACGAATGAGGCGGGAAAACGCATCCTCACACCAAAACTGGGTGTATTGTTTGTTTCTGTTTGTTCTTCTCTGTCTGGAAGTTTCTCGGCGATGTGTGCGACACAAAAACATCTGCAACTGCAAGAATATTTGAGGAATAAGAAATAAAATGGATGACTTGTAGAAATGTGTCTTTATGCCTGAAACACAACAAAGTAACTGAAAGTATTGGTGCTGTGAGGGGAATAAAGAAGGGAATAAAAGGAATAAACTAGACGGAAAGTTGTGACTCCTCCTCTCGGTGATGATTATATAACTGTTGCTGTTAAAGCGCCACCATCAGGTCGATTGTCGTCATTCTTAGCATCGGTAGTGAGGTCATGCCTGCTCAACTTTTGCCGAGTAATTGTAGCAAAAAAGCGTCAGAGAGATTGAAAAGCCAAGATGGAGCTGTGACTCCTGTGGTCAGTACAGCGCCACCTTCAGGACGACGGCTGACCTTCTGCTCCGGATGATCTTCAACCTGCCCGCCAAGTTTCAGAGAGTTCAGAATGAGACAGAGAGTAATTTCTCTCCTCTTCCTCCTCCTCCTCCTCATTTCCCTTTCAGTTTAAAGCTGATGTCAGCACTGAAACGTCCGATTGGCTTCATGCAACGTTTTATCCAAATATGGTGAAAATAGGACTCTTGTGATTTTCACTTCAAGCTGATTTTACCGAACAGAATCGAGATTGGATCCTCCGCGGTCAGTTTACGGCTGAGGCCAGTCTCACGCGTGTTCTTGCTGTAATCTCTCCTCGTGTCCTCTAGATGTCGCTCTCCCTGCATACCTGCGTGCAGATAAACACCGGCGAGGTCAGCTTGGCAGTACAAAAGAGCACCACAACTGTGTATACAAGACGGATTCAGTACAAGAGCCACTTTATTTCCTTTTAATCTATCAACAGTGTGGATTTACATCAGGCATGGATAGAGAAACAAACCCGACAAGCCGCTTGGTTTTGATGGAAATGTCTGAATGTGTTTTCTTGTCAGATGGTTTCCTCAGACACAAAGGCGTCTCTTACACGTCCTCTGATGCCTGCGTCCGTCTCCATCTGTCTCTGAGCTTGTGGAACAGTTTATTGGCCGGCTCCGTGTACTGCCTGTTTGCCAGGCCGAGCATGAGCGGCACGACAGCCATGCTGCCGATGCCGGTGCACGACAGCACGATGTGCGTGGTGGAGCTCCATTTAGTGTCGCTGATCAGGAACGCCACGCACACGTGCATGTAGATGATGTACGGAACCCAACAGGCCAGGAAGGTCAGCGACACGGCCACCACGCAGCGGGTGTAGCGCATGTTCAGCCTCTGCTCCCGGTCCGAGGCCTGACTCCCGCGCTCCACCGAGCGATGGAGGCGGCAGATGTCCTTCAGCTGGCCGCGGGTGATCCACAAAACGCGGCCCGTCATGCCTGCGATGGTGAGAATAGCGGGCAGGACCAGGCCGTACACCTCCAAGTAGATGAAGGCGTTGGGGAAGACGCGGCGGTAAGAACAGCAAGCGGTTCCATTTGTTGAACAGTTCGCCAACAGTGCCCCCTTTTGGCTACCGGCGCAACAGCCGTTCCAATCCGGCGCTGTCCAGTTGTTCCACCCGAAAGCAGGCAGTGAGGCGAAGAGCAACGGCGGCGCCCACAAGATGAGCAACGCCAGGGGAAAGCTGCGATGCATCCACAAGTTGCTGTAATGGAGCGGATTGACGATGCATATGTAGCGCTCGTAGTGAACCATCACCAGGTTGAACAGAAACGCCAGGAAGAGGAAGTTGGGAAAGACATGAGCCACCATGCAGGCGCTGACACTCAGCTCGCGGTTCACGCCCATCAGCGGTATGAACGGCAGCGCCACGCCCGTGCACAAGTCGGCCACCAACAGGCTGAGGAAGAAGTAGTTGGTGGTGTTGTGAAGCTGGCGGTTGCAGGCGATGCCGAGGATGATGAAGAGGTTGGCCAGGATGATGGAGGTGGACAGCGGGACGGTGATGGCGTAGATGAGCTGCTCGCCGGACAGCAGGGCGCGGGAGTCGTTGCAGTCCATCGTGGGCGACGTCTGCGGAAGCTCGCCACCTTACAGCTCGTGTGGACTCCCATCAAGATGCAGGGAGCCTGTGTGGACAGACAAACGGTAAAAAAGGTGCACAAGCTGACATTACTGCCCCCCCCCCCAAGAGCCGTCGCCCCTCCCCAAGGAAAAATGGCTCAAGTGCGGCCCTGGAATTTGGGACAGAATGAATCGTTAATCTGATCCAGGAATGGAAACGATCAAAGAGTGACGCTATATACTGTAAATAGTGTATAAGAAGATTTGTAATTAAACATATATTTTAGTAAACGTGCCACTAAAACCTTCTAATTATTCAGGGATGTAGTTTTTATTCTCCTCCTGATGTCTTCACGGGATAGAAACGTGGCAAATGGAAAGAGGAAGAAGATATAAAGAGAAGAAGAAGAAGAAGAAGCGCGTCGTGGGGCGACAACCGCACGTCACCGCGTTCGTTACATAACAGGCCTAAACGACAACACGTGAGATCGACGACATCGTGCTGCCGTTCAATAATTAATAAGCAACGATTCTGGAATTACAGCCGCCTTTGTGTTTGTCAAGAGTTCAGTCAGTGGTAATTAGGAGGTTTGTACTGTATGTTGTTGTTCTGTGTGTGCGGACCTACAAAACAAACCGCACCCATATATGGCAAATAGATTCATGTCTATAGGCAGATGATGTTGTTTATAAACTCTCTCGCTCTCTCTCTATCACACACACACACACACACACACACACACACACACACACACACACACACACACACACACACACACACACACACACACACACACACACACACACACACACACACACACACACACACACACACACACCTTGCAGTAGGTTAAAGGGGATTTTAGCGGTTGTAATTTTGGCATTTCTGAGTCACAAGATGTTTTTTCTAATGCCTATAAAGTTGGACATAATTCAATGAAAAGGTTTAAATCCATAGAAGAAGAGTGTTTCAAACATCACAGCCTTCATCCTGTCTGGTTTAATCTGCTGCTTTGTGTGTAATTCTCTGCAGCTTAAAGGTTTAAAGGTGAATTAAGCTGTGCAAACATCACATCAGTCATAATTCTACAATCTGTCTCATTTAGAATTGTAATAATAGTCGACATCATCATGGGCGATATAAGGCAGGAATACAACTATGTGTGACTATGAGGGAAGATAAAGCAGTCAAATGATCTTTTACCTATTTGGGATCCGGTGTGGCTGAAGGTTTCTCGTAACCGCCGTGTGTGAAATCCACAAACCCAGACAGAAGCTCCAGAATCCAGCAGGTGCTGAAGCTCCCGCATGCTCAGGTCCTCTGTGGCCCCAACCCTGAGACAGACCGAGACAGAGCAGCAGGGAGGGGGGGGGGGGGGGGGGGGGGGGGGGGGCGTTCCTCTCACAGAGACACTTTAAAGGGGAAGTGAGAGCTGCAGGAGGAGGAGGGTCAGCATCTGTCCCCTGAGCTTTCTGTCTGTTCATGCTGTGGACACGGCAATGACGCTTGACCTACTAAATTGTTGCTTCACTACACCTCCATGAATGGAAGAGGATGGAAAGCTGTTAACACCGCAGCTTGTAAGGGAGAAGAGGACTCCAGGGGGTCACAACAAGAGGTTTGGCCCCGAGATGTGGGACACTCCAGGCCCCAGTTCTTTCTTCATGGTGTCCTCCTCCATGGTGTCCTCCTCCATGGTGTCTTTCTTCATGGTGTCCTCCTCCATGGTGTCCTCCTCCATGGTGTCTTTCTTCATGGTGTCCTCCTCCATGGTGTCCTCCTCCATGGTGTCTTTCTTCATGGTGTCCTCCTCCATGGTGTCGTCCTCCATGGTGTCTTTCTTCATGGTGTCCTCCTCCATGGTGTCGTCCTCCATGGTGTCTTTCTTCATGGTGTCCTCCTCCATGGTGTCCTCCTCCATGGTGTCTTTCTTCATGGTGTCCTCCTCCATGGTGTCCTCCTCCATGGTGTCTTTCTTCATGGTGTCCTCCTCCATGGTGTCCTCCTCCATGGTGTCTTTCTTCATGGTGTCCTCCTCCATGGTGTCGTCCTCCATGGTGTCTTTCTTCATGGTGTCCTCCTCCATGGTGTCGTCCTCCATGGTGTCTTTCTTCATGGTGTCCTCCTCCATGGTGTCCTCCTCCATGGTGTCTTTCTTCATGGTGTCCTCCTCCATGGTGTCCTCCTCCATGGTGTCTTTCTTCATGGTGTCCTCCTCCATGGTGTCGTCCTCCATGGTGTCTTTCTTCATGGTGTCCTCCTCCATGGTGTCGTCCTCCATGGTGTCTTTCTTCATGGTGTCCTCCTACATGGTGTCCTCCTCCATGGTGTCTTTCTTCATGGTGTCCTCCTACATGGTGTCCTCCTCCATGGTGTCTTTCTTCATGGTGTCCTCCTACATGGTGTCCTCCTCCATGGTGTCGGCATCCTTGGTTGTTTCAGCTCAATTCTTCTCATTTAATTCTCCTTAAAACAAAGTCTACCACCAAGCTGCTGTTGTAGTTCAGACGACAAATCTATTTGGCTTTCTGCTCTAAAAGTACATTTCCCTTTTCTCCTTTAAATTGATTTGGAAAGTCAGTCTATACTTCCCCAGGTAGGTTAGAAGCCAAGCTGAGATGGATCTGCTCCTCGTATTTGGCCTCCGGTCTGATCCCAAACATATACATCCATAGAGTGTGTACATCTGGCTTCATAACAGCTGTCACACACACACGTCTGGTATTTAAACACAGCTTTCGGATAGGCGGCCCGGCCACTGACGACGACGAGCCAAACACGGAAGCCTGCTGAGGCGTGGAGCTGGGAGATGGACGAGCTGGAGCCAGATAATGCTTTTAAACACAACGTTCCTAAACCCTCAGAGAGACAAAACGCAGAGGACGCCAAACGACAACATCTTCACCCTGGGAATGGGAAGCGGGGGCAGGTTGTTTCCTGGAAGTCGACGAGCTCCTCGGCAGTAACTGAACGATCTAATCAGGATTATGTAAACATAGCAGGAGGGTGGAATGTAATAGGATTGATCTGAGGGCCACTGCAGCTTCACTCACAAGGGAGAGGAAAACAGGGAAGAGGAGAAGAGGGAAGTGTCCGGAAAAGAGTTCCGAATTCTTCAGAAAATCCGTTTTAAATGAGACAAATATATGTATAAATATTTTCCCACTTTTTTTCCTATTTTGTCATTGTTTTGCCTCCATGCTTCCTTCCTTACCTTTATCCTTTCCTCATCTCTTTTCCATCTCCCTTCTTTTCTCTCTTTTGATACTTTCACTGCTCGAGCTTGTAATCTGTAAGTACGAATGAAAATACAGAATTCCCTCTGAAATCAGCTTCGACCTTTGAACCTCAGCTTTTTACAAGTACGATGATTTTGTCGTGTCTCTGATTTGTTGTTTGCTTTGGCAGCAGCTCGGTCCCAGGCTGTCAACACGGCCGCCGTGACCAAAACAAGCTGCGATTTAATGCAACGCTGAGGTGATAATCCTCCAGCCACTCCTTTGTCTTCACACACACACACACACACACACAATGACCTTTGAAGCCAATCACACACACAGCAGTGATGGATGAGGAAAAAATCTCGTCTCAGCGGCACATTTGTTGTTTTCCCGGCTGAAGCCCTGAGGAGAGATTTGGATCCAGATTGTTGACAGGAAGTGAATGAAAAGTGACATTTTAAATCTACGACCATCGATAAAAGAGCAGATGTGTTACAAAAGATCAGATAAACGTTCTCGATGTGAGGACGCAGCTGCCCGTCTGATATATTCAACCATCACACTCAGTCCAGTCCTGCACAGCTTCACCCTTCTGGACTTGGGACTAACCTGTCTTGGCTTTGGACCTAACTTGAGACTTGGACCCTGACTTTGGACTTGTCGGTCTCCGCATCCACAGTGTGTGTAACTGGACTCTGTGAGGTCACATCCTAGTGCTTCCTGTTTCACAGCTGCTTCTGCTGCTCGATAAGAGATTCTTCACCTCATCAGACCTGTGTGTGTGTGTGTATGTGTGTGTGTGTGTGTGTGTGTGTGTGTGTGTTCTTTTTGTGTGTCCCCTCTGTGATTTATGCCCGCACACATCCAAATAGACTCTGACCGCTCCAGCTGACAGCCCTGGCGTGAGGAAGAAGCTACTTGTGTACAGGAAAACGACTGAAGGTTGTTTTCTACCGTCGCACCAAAAAGGGGGAGGGTGAGAAGGAGCGGCGGGGGAGGCCGGGTGGGGTTACACAAGGGAGGAAGAGGAGGGAGAACAATACGGGTAAAGCAACAGCACAGGTTTGGCCCCCGAAACGAGACTTTTAAACAAGTTTTTTTAAGTGTTTCACAAATACATAACAAAGATAATGGTGGCTTTTAGCAGGTGCTGTAAGGTTAAGTGGTGGGCGGAGCCTAGAGGAAGAGGTTTGGGCCCACTGAGGGGAAACGCCGCACTTTTTTACTTTTCCTCCCCTTTTCAATCTTTTTTTGTATAAAATGCATCACTTTTGATGTAAACTACATCATTTGATTAGCAAACGTATAGAAACAGCGTACGCCATGTTTGATTCATGTTGAAGGCAGCAAGTCAACGTCTTTCTGGATTATGTCCAGTCAGCAGATTTGTGATTGGAGGCCAAATGAACACCACTCAGAGCCTCAACATGGATTCATCGGGATGCAAATTGTGGTTTACAGTATTTGAGTGTTTTCATGTTAACAGTTAATCCAGATCTCTGTTGAAATCTGATTTAGACGCTGATTTCACTTTTCTTGTGGTCCTCTAGGATAATGTAGACTTGTTCGGTCTTCTCAGAGTAGCTACACCGCCGTGCAGAGTGAATTATCCGTCCCATATGTCATTTAGAGAGATTCTAACTAACCGCACAAACAAGTAAACTCGATTTCCTGCTTCCACCGAGGCTCCAGTCGTCCCTGGACTGACTAATCAGCTTGATAGACTCATATCTGATCAAAGATACGGCGCCAAAAGTGAATCAGCCGCAATCCAAACAAGCACGGGAACCGCTTCATCTGGCTGAACGATTTTTAAAGTCTTTCCCAGACCTCCAAATGTCACCGAGCGACCACGGCTGCCCCGGGACATGACATCATCTTATCTAAACTGATAAACAAAAGGCAGAAAATAGATGATTACATGTAAACTCCCGCCTGAGTTGAGGATGAACAGAAACCGCAGACATCAGAGTCGTAAGGATGAGGATGAATTTTAATGGTTTCTAAGAGGGAAGCGTGTTTATTGTGGTGTTATTTACAGTAAAACCTGGTGAGATAACAGCTGGAAGAACTCAAACTCGTTTAGAAACTCTGTTGCTGAAAGTAAAAACAAATTATTGAGGGAAATGAGGAGGATCAGGAGTTTCTTCAGTACAGGTTTGTGTCTCTAAAACATTTCAGGGGGACAGAAAATGCAAAGGGGGCGGCCGAGTCAAACACAGCGACTTTTCTGACCATGAATCACTCTTTCAATTTCACTTTGTTTAGTCTGGTGCAACGGCAAACTCTTGAATAAAAGTAATGAGGAACGAAGATCTGCTCTGAGATCCAAACCAGAGCAGAGTGCTACAGTCCTGCTGGAGGACGTATGAGGAACCTGAGGACCAGAATAACGTTGGAGAACAAAGAGTCCAAACATCTAATTTGCTCTGGCAGAGAGTGTGAATCTGTCGTGCCCTTCCTCCTCTTCCTCCTCCCTCTCCCTTTACCGATCGGGCCTTTGGAGGCAGAAGACTTTCGCCTGGTTGTCTCCGGAGGCGCTCACGGCCAGTGTCCCCTCCCTGTGTGGGCGAGATGGTAGAGGACAAGGTCAGGTTGGCTGAGGTCTGCGGAGGACTCAGTGGACCCCGTTGTTGGTTTGGTAAACGCCTTGCCTACCTGTTGATGGTGAAGTCCAGGATCTCGGCGGTGTGGCCGTGGTACTCGGACACCATGTTTCCTGAGCGGGCGTCCCACAGACGCAGCGCCCCGTCTAAGCAGCAGGTGGACACCACGGAGGAAGACTCCTCCCACTGCAGGTGGACGATGCCGGCCTGGAGGAACACAGCGGACTATCATGTGATGTCGTGCGATAACAGTAGCGTTTCCGTGCCAAGATGTTTCCGTGATCTGTGTTCCATCACAACATACATGTAAGATACTCAAGCAGACACACACACACACACACACACACTACCTCATGCTGGCACTTGTGCCTCAGCGTCTGCGTGGAGAGGTCGTACACGCCCAGCGTGCCGTCCAGGTACGCCACGGCTATCAGAGGCAGGCTGGAGGAGACGAGAGGAGGAAGAAGAAGAAGAACGAGACACATTCAGGTATTCTCTCTGCTGGTTCGGTCCGTTTCTAACCAACCAGATAAATCACGCCACAATTGAAAGCCCCTCTGGCGTCTCCGCTCTGCCTGGATGATGAATCAGCTCCACTTATCGATGCGTCACAGACGTCTGTAGCATCGCAGGTTGAATTTGATGGATCTGATTTAAATCTCAGGACATTTCAGCTACATGTCCACAAACACCATAAATGGTCTGTTGTTGCCCTTCAGTCGATAATGAATAGGTACCTGGCTCCTCATCACACACACACACAGACACACACACGCACCTCAGTGCTCATGTGAAAACGTTTTAAAGGTGCGTCTCTACTCACACATTGCAGAAACCCACAGATTCCACAGAGTTGGATTCCGCGGCGCCTTCTGAGCCTTTGGCCTTTCCTCGCTCAACGGAGAAAACTCCCACCACCTTTAAACACACACACACCCATGAGCATCACAGCGTCGATTCCCGTTCCCCGCTCCCTCCTCTTCCTCCCGTCTCTCACCTTGCCCGTGACGGTGTTGATAATTTTGGCGCGGCCGTCCACCGAGCCCGTCAGCACCAGAGAGCCGTCCTTGTTGCAGGCCAGGCACGTCAGCGCCCCCTGGTGTCCGTCCTGACCTGTCCACAGAAACAGGGAGACTTTGATGAGGATATATTCCTTTTATTTGAACGCAACTTCAACTCCCTGGCGTCCACGCTCACCTTTGATGACGTGGACGGCGTTGCCCTGCTTCAAATCCCAAACACGTACCGTCCCGTCCTCATAACCCACCACAGCTCGTTTACCTGGACACACACAAACATGATTTGCTTTTACTTTAACTTCTGCTCTTTCATTATTAGTATTTGATTTGGAGTCAATCGGGCCTTGCGTCTCTCACCGTCCGGCAGCACTTTGCCGCTGGTCGCCTGACACGCTGGACTCTGGAAGGTTTTGCAGTCTCCGGATGGGATCTTCCACATCCACATGCTGCCGTCATCCGTACCAGCCAGCAGCACCGGGGCGCAGGGGTGCCACTCCAGCCACTGAGGAGGACAGCCAGGTTACACGGGGGCGCAGAGGAGGAGGACGTGTATTCATTTCCTCCCCAAACCAAACCACAAACTCTGAGCCAGAGCATCCACCCACCCACCCGCTGTATTCTCCCATAAATTCCTCAGGTCCCAATAAACTCACACAAGTGCTTACAGATGCAGTAAACACATGCACATGCACATGCACATACAAACACAAACACAAACACAAACACACACACACACACACACACACACACACACACACACACACACACACACACGCAAACACACACGCAAACACTCTGTCCTCACCTCCAGGTCCCCCACCTCTTGGCACCAGATCTCCTCTTTAGTTTGCACTTTCCAAACCTTAATCATGCCGCTCATGTCGCCCGTTGCCACGAGAGACGAGTCGTGGCTGAACAGCGCACACGTCACCGAGTCTTTGTGTCCTGTGGAAGATATTTTGTGAAATTCCTGGCTTGGGCTTTGAGTAAACTGTGCGTCCAAACTGTGTGTGGCGTGACCCCGAGCGCTCACCGGTGCAGGCAAACAGCACCTCGCCGTCGCTCACCCTCCACACGTACGCTTTGTCATCCTCGCCTCCGGTCACGGCCAGGCTGTTTGTCACCGGATCCAGACTGACACAGAACACAGAGCCTGGACAGAGGAAGGAGACGCCGAGTCAGACACACGAGCGACGCGCACACCCACACACACCCCCACCATCCGCCGCCGTGCTACCTGTGTGCTTGGAGAAGGTGAGCTCGCTGTCGTCCGGTTCGGCCTCAGCCTCCATCTCATCCTCCGTCTCCCAGCCCTCGTTGTCGTCATCGGGGTTGTCAAAGTCCACGTCTGCCAAGTCGTCAGCCAAGTCATCTGTGGGTGGCAGAGGGAGAATAAGGGGGGGGGGGGGAGGGGGGGTAAGGTAAGGGTACCCGACTCGCATAACCCTTATGAAACATCCTGCCACACACCGAGTTCACACACCGGTTACGAGCTAATTGAAGCTTTAAACAGACATAGAGCGTATTTCACCCACCTGGACACGGCTCAGTGTCATTCAAATCGATGACTTCTATGATTTCTTCATCTCCGTGGAGCTCGATGGTATCTTGCCCCATGTTGTCCATGCTGTTAGCGGGCTAAACGCTAGCCGGGGCGAGCAAAACCACCGGAAAAGTACAAACGACAGCTAGTTAGCTTGACTGTCAACACGCCACCAGACTGTACGCTAGGTATAGAGTCGCTGCGTGGTTCAATAAAACCGCACTTTCGTCACATTTGGGATCGACGAAATGGCGATGGACACAGGCAAAATGTCAACAAGACTGCGAGCCCATGTTTTGCCTCACATGTTGCTGCGACAGGCGAGGAGAGGCGCTCAATGATGACGAGATCGGGTGTCATTGAGATCTATGTCCAATAGATGGCGCTATTGTACAGAAAGAATAACTAAGATTGACTTTTGACCTGATATTTTGTACATTAGAAAGTTAATAATAATAACACTGATAGTAATAATAATAATAATAATAATAATAATAATAATAACAACAATAACAACAACACCTGAGAACATAAGCAGAAGCATGTAGAATTATGGTAAAAACACCGAGCAATATTAAGTCAGGTAAAATGGCTGAGGTAAGGTAAACATTGTCAGCTCTGCACAAAATGTTAATACACAACAAATGCCTCAGATGTTCAACACATTTCGTCATACCTAATCCCAAAGGACCTAACAATCAACTGTATCCATAATTGTATACAGTACATACAGCAGTGTAAGATGGTTCTTTTTTGTATTTACACTACCTGGCCTATAGAAATAAACATAAAGCTTCATATCAATGCCTTTGCAATAGAACTGGTTCTGTTTTATTGACTATTCAAAGACCTGCAATCAAAGCAAAATATGTTTAGTTGTAGTTTAGGCAGCAGATCCATAAATTAATAAAAGCTGCTACACTGCCCACGTCAGGTCAGTTAATGAACCTGCTTTAATTCCCTTAAAATCCTGCCTGGGCTGACATTTGACCTGTAACAAGATGATCAATGTAATAACACCTAAAAACAAGAAAAAGCTTACATAAAGAGATGTTTAGGGCATAGTTCTGCCACATCAATCATCTCCTAAAACGGGCCAGGTTGTCAGGTTTGTCAGGTTTTTAATATTTATGATATAGAGGAAACATTTCTCCATTCTAAAAAGGAGCTCTCCCGTCTTTATTAATCTCTCCATCAAACGTTCTTCAGCCAGAGACATTTTATGAACACTTAACACAATTTGTCTACTTCAGGTTTCTGTGCGAAGGTTTTCTGTCTCTGACTATATGCTGCTGGCACGGCTCGTGGACTGACTGCATGCCCAAATAAGTTTTACTGGCTGCCGGAGCCCGCCATTTCAATCAAGCCCTCTCTGGAAAAATACAAGCAGCTCATGATGCGGTGAGATGTGGAAACATCAGGCGGCACGTCGTTCAGAGCTTTTAAATCTGCAGTGAGTGAGAGATTTATAAACTCCACGTTTGGTTATGAGTAACGCTGGAAGAGGCCGTTGAACTTTCAAGCTGGAAAATTAGATGACATTAGTTACGACGCCGGTTACTGCCTTTTTTATTTCATCAATCTGTTACTGCTCACATAAAAAGCCTCTGAATAAAGTTGGAAATATTGTTGGGATTTTTTGACATGTTTACAGCATTGGGTAGCAGAGTGCAGACGTTCTGATGCAACAGCTGATATTTTGAGAATGGTGTTTGGCTTTGATCCACGTCTGCAATGAGCTGCTTCTGACCCAATACAGTGCGACAGTCCACAGAGACGCAGAGGAAGGAAGGAAGGAAGGAAGGAAGAAATGGAAGGAAGGAAGGAAGGAAGGAAGGAAGGAAGGAAGGAAGGGAAGAAGGAAGGAAGGAAGGAAGGAAGGAAGGAAGGAAGGAAGGAAGGAAGGAAGGAAGGAAGGAAGGAAGGAAGGAAGGAAGGAAGGGAATAGGAAAAAGTGGGAAGCAAAGGAGGAAACTAAGGAAACTGAAAGAGGAAGTATTCTGATCTCTTATAGCAGAACTATAAATGTAAACAATGTCACAGACTTGATAGGAACGGTGCATTTAGGTGTAGCAGCACCTTGGAGGATTTTTTAGTGCAGCCAGAAGGTTTTGTCTCATGTTTGTTTTTGAATACGCAATCCGCTGTCTATTTTTAACACTCACACATATACGTGCGTGCACACATATACGAGCACACACACACGCGCACACACACACTTGGGTGGGCTCCTCGCTGCCGTCACGCCGACAGCACAGAGTGGGAGCCACCCGTCAAAACAACATTTCTCGGTTTATCACAGCTGTGAGCTGGTTTATGTCTGAAAAAGCAGGACACTCTGGGGTGCTGCTACACACACACATACACAAACACACACACACACAAACACACACACACACACACACATATGGAAATACAACCCCCCCCCAAACCAGGACATGGAGGCATATTCAACTGCTTGGTGCACATTTACAAGCAAATCTCACAAAAGCATGCACGGGCACACACACACAAGCACACACACACACACATACACACACACACACAAAGAGTATCAGTAATAAGGCCTGGAAGCTGTGTGAGAGGTAATTACTCCATGCAGCTCAGTGAGTCTTTGATGGAAAGTTTTAGACTAACTGGCTCGGCTCTGAGAAGCCTCTGCTCCCTTTTTAACAAGAAGCCTTTATGGCTCCGTTTTGCTCTCTTTTCTTTCCTGAACGCTCCAGTTTTGGAGCATCCTGGAAGGATTTTGTGTCCTGTTTATGAAACACAGGAAACTAAACATGTAAGGCCTCATCACATGCTGTCAAATGTCAAACGAGAGCATTTTTGGAGGTGTTTTTCCTTTCAAACCTCTTTATGATGCTGCGGCCGGCCCGCTTTGTCCAGCACGCCGCCGTCTGACTTATGTGGGACGGCGTTGGGTGAGACGACAGCTTCCCTTCTCAAAAACCACTAACAGCCGCTCGTTCTTGCCGCGTGTGTGTGTGTGTGTATACTGCAAGTGGTCTGGTCCACAGCGTGTGTGTGATGTGTCTGCTGTGGTGGCAGGGCGGTAGTTTGCGCAGGGCCCCGGACGCTCACCCCTTGTTGACTTTCCCGCTTTGATTGCCGCTCGTCTTCTCAGCGACGGGGCCCAGAAACATGGGGTATTTTTGGAACGTCATCACTCAGGATCCACTTTTTTTGTTTTGTTTAGCCAGAACCATGTAAGGTGCTTTAGGAAAGGGCTTTTGAAATAATAAACCTCAAGCCCGAATGTAATGATGGCTGTATTTTTAAAATGTGCAGCTCTGGGCAATATAAACCAATCTAATCCCTGCTTTGACATCGCTGCTCTGCACACGCTCACTCTCACACTCACGTATGAGTGTTTTATTTAAGCCTGCGTCATCAGAATCTCTTGGACAAACAATACGGATGCAGATGTTCGAGGCCTATTTGTGCTCTGCGACAGCTGAGGTATAAACTCAGTGTATTTGTGGCCTGCGTGAGTGTGTGAGGCGCTAACGTACGTGTCTTTGGGAATATGACCACAGGGTCAAGCAAGCCAGGACAAACCTATAATGTGATGTATTATAGTTATAGTTTACATTCAGTACATTTTACACCATGCATAACAGTTTCTTATCCTGTTAATAATAATAAAGTTGATCTAAGCTTATCCTTTCTTTCATTAGTATTTACTTTAGGAAAATGTAAAATAAAGTAGATTGATTTCTTGCTTTCAAGCTTTAAAATAAACTTAATTATAAAAAAGGAAGTACAATATTAAGAACATGCATGTAGTACTAGCCTCATATACAGATTTTCCTTATAGTTTAAGGTGTTATTTCTGATATTTGACCATCGTCTTTCCAGAAGGTCATGATTAAAGTGATGGACACAGTTTGCAGGGAAACCACGACACACTTCAGAGAAGCTTACAAAAGTAATACAGAGTGAATCTCATTTGTTGACAGAATTACCACATCAGTATAGATTTTCAGTTTTTCCTTATTTGTCTACATATGTATAATAAATATAAAAGCTTAATCTGAAGCACTTTGGAGCATCATGCACTTCCAGGTTCCCATTAGAGGCTCGTATGTTGAGAGGTGCATGTTTATCACCAGAGGAACATTCACAAATTCTTCCAGATGTGTGTTTTCCAGAGTGGAGGGTAAACATAAAGGATGAGATGAAGGTCTCTTTTGTGTTTTTTAACTCATCTCATGTATCTGCAGCCCGTACACCTCTGAGGTTTGGAGCCCTGAAGAGCTTCCTCAAACACAACCGCACCAGAGATGCCTCCAAGACCGGCAACATTACATAACCGACACTCCATCCAGACAAACCATAATCCTCTGTTGCCATGGATACGGCTGTCCCAGCGGCCCTCCCTTGCGCTCCGAAAGAGGAACGACCTCGATTAATACATGCGAGTTGTAAGCGATCCGGTCGTGGCAAAAAGCTGGCAGCGAGCTAAAAATAAATAATAAAAAAAAAGAAGAAGAGACAAAAAGAAGCTGGGGCAGAAGTGACAGCAGGGGGGGGGGCACGCTCGAGTAAGCATCTGTCTTTGCCGGAGTGCCCTTGAGCACCATGATGAATGTTTGACCCCTGACCTCCCTCAGTGTGTGTGTGTGTGTGTGTGTGTGTGTGTGTGTGTGTGTGTGTGCAATTGTTTATGTTTTTCTCCTTTCAGAAAAAAGCATAAGCAAAAAAAGGGAATTGCAGATTGAGCGCAGCGCAGGAGATGAAACATGCCATTAAGTATAATCAGATCACTATAAATCCTGTGTAAAGCGCCGTGTACACATTATAAGCCATCCCTACAGGAATATTATACTATTGGTGATAATACCTACTGCACGTTAAGCTCCTACAGGAATAATATAATAGAAGCACACTCATGTACTTTGTCATGTTTCCTTCAAGTCCTGGAGCAAAACCTTTTTCCGAAGCTGCCTGTGAACTCCAGCGATCCTTCAAACGGGCCCTTACGTACGGGAGAAAGTGGTTAGCACATCACGCCATTCCAGTCAGTCTGGGCGATGGCGTTCCAGCTTTGCCCGTGGGCGGCTCAGATGCAAAATCAAATATAAGGTAATGGAAATAAAAGCGTATTAGATTAGCGGAGATGGCGGGGAGGGTGTTTCACGTTGCAACCAGGGAGGAATTGGATAAGAGCTTTTGTTTCATTTTGCCACCGCTGGTTATGAGAAATGTTGAACGGAAAGGAATTAATGTTGGAGTAAATGTAAAGCAGCAAATCACCCTGATCATTAGAGTGTATAAAGACTGAATAAAGGCACTCTCTCACTCTCTCTCTCATACATACACACTCTGTCTCTTACAAATAATCTATTATACATTTTCCTTGTATGCTATTATAACTAGAGACAGGCCCTTCATCCCAGTGTTTCCCTGATCGGTTGCAGGCTCTAGACTCGTCCTAATGACACGTAGAATCATATAGGTTTACTTCAGGGTCATTACAGTCATGGCAGATGAAAGCTATGATGTCTGTGTGTGTGTGAGTCAAAATCATGTAATAATAGAAACTCACTATTGACTTTTAAAAAAGACAAAAAAGTTTTAAGATTTGATGTTGAGCTATTTGTTTTTATTTAACAGGAGGAATTCTGTGTCAAAGACCATTTGAGCTCAGAATCAGATCACACACGCACACACACATTATAAGACTACAGAGTGTATGTAGGAATATAATGATGATGGTAGACAACAATCCACAAATCAAGATATAATAAGTGGACACGCTTAATATGAGAACACACACACACTCCTATCAGGTCCATTTACTCATAATACATGGATATGGACGGAGCTAATATTGGAAATAAATACACAAAATAAAGTAGGATAAATGTATTTATTATTTTTGGGAATGTTACAGTGATTTTCTAATATAATAAGATTATAATAATACAGAGGACACACCCTCGGAGGTTTTATTTAATGATTACATAGGCGTAATCACACACACGCACACGCGCACACACACACACACACACACACACACACCACGCTCTATAGTAGATGATCACCATTTCATCCGGCTAACCCCGCCCGCCTCTGCTGAGTGCAGGGGCGCTCCATGTGACGCTGGGCTGGAACCAAAAATCCAGTATGGCGGAATCTGTCAGGAGATGAATGTTTGTCCGAGAAAAGCCCCCGGAGTGTGACATGGAGGAGAAACAAGAGCCCCGCGGACACATGTAGGGACGCACCGCCCGCCCGCTGGCCCGTGTAGGTGAGTGTGTGTGCGTGTGCGTGTCTGTGCGTCCTCCCGCGGTGTCTGTGTGCGCCGAGCAGCCGAGCTTTGATGTTGATATTCGGGGCAGGGATGCGATGCACAGGCGGGATCCATCAAAACAATGTCCGGGTGAACTTTCCGCTCCTCTCCAGGCTTCCACACGCTTCGTTTCGACCCCAAACTTACATTTAAACGTCGGTAGGAGCAATTTAATGCTTAAAGTTCTAGATTGTGTGACACTATGGCAGGCGGGAAGTGTGTGCGTGTGTGTATATGTGTGTTTGTTATGGGGGAGAACGGACAGGCGGTGTTTATGATGCCGATTGTTGCTGAGCTATTTTTAGTGCGTAGCCTGAACGCAGCACGGCTCTGTAGCTTTATACGCCTGTTATTGGCGAGATAAAGACGTGAAATGAAGCTACGGGCCCGTGTGTGTATGTGTTTATGTGTGTGTACATATGTGTGTGTGTGAGAGAGAAAGAGAGTGTGTGTGTTCGATTCTCTGAGTGTGTGAATGGTTCGGGATGGGCGGTGGTAATTCTCTGCATGCGTCAATCTTTTTTGTGAATGGGGGCGGAATACGGGCGGTCGAGAGCGGCGTCAAAGTAACACATTACGCCACATTTCAACTTTGTTTTTAGCCTAGAAAGGGAGTTTAAGAGGTAAGTTCCGGTTATGAGTGTGTAGTTTGAGGTTGCGTGTGTTGGCGAGTGTGTGTTTTGGGGATGAGAGGTTGTGCAGGGGTGAACTAAAGCTTTAGGTGACACAGTAGCTAGCATGATATCAGCGCGAGAAATGGAGATAAAAGCTTGAATCCGGGATTTTTTTGGGTGTTTTTCCATTGTTACTTGTCAGAGCTGAAACTCGTCTCATTGTCTCTACTTTTGTTATTTCTTCCCTTTGGGCTTCAGGGTTCGTCTCCCCAGATCTGTCACCCTGCATCAAGCAAGCACCCTTTAGGGGACAATAGCCTGGGACACACACACGCACACGCACACGCACACATGCCACAATCTAATTCTAACCAAGTCTGTACCATAAAAGAAATGGTTAACCTAATGAGCACCAGTCGTGGGTCCCAGTAATTGGCGGCGAGTCCTCAAAACGCAAGATTAGCATCCTCACAATGTAATGAATCTTTAATACACACACACACACACACACACACACACACACACACACACACACACACATGCCCCGAGAAAGCCCCCCCCCACACACACACACACAGATCTGCAGGCTACTCCTCACACACGCACACACGCTCCTTCCCCTCTGCTTTACCGTCACAAAGCTCATCCAAGTGTGTGTGTGTGTGTGTGTGTGTGTGTGTGTGTGTGTGTGTGAGAGTGTGTGTGTGCGCTGACCGAGTTTTTTTTTGGGGAGGGGGGGGAGGTAATTTGTCCCGCTGGCTGCACTGTCTGTCTGGCCCCTTCTTGTTCTTCGAGGCCTGACCCACCCACCCCCCTGCACACACTCACATACACACACAACCCTAACTCAGCCCAGTGGACCACAGAGACACGACCCCCCCCCCCTCCCAACACACACACCCCGCCCACCTGGCCCCTCAGGCGGGTTTTAGGCCGATTGCCGTGGTGAAGTTGACTCGGCGCTTCAGGCCTGAGCGGTGATGGCGTGTGACATTCGCCCAAGGAATCAGTGTTACTCTCCAAAAACAAAGACAGGCACATTTAATTATTTATAAGAGCAAAGAAAGAAGAGCTCATCATTTACTCGCTTCCTTCTCCCGTAAAACTCACACACATTCACGAGACTACCAGGATCTTGAACACCCCTCCTCCTCCCCAAATCGCTCTCTTCCATGTAAACTGCACCAGCGAGAGTAATACATCATCGTTTTTCCATATTTTTCCCTAATCTCAGTGCGCTCCGGTCAAAAAGAAACTGCGTCCGGGACGAGCGATTTATTGCCCCATTGGTTTACAGCTCCTAACAGGGGGAGCGTGAGGTCGGCCCCTTCGAGGACGCATTAAACCAGAATGAGTTCTCGTCGTGCGGTCTTGGATGTGAACGCTGATAGTATTTCACCTCTACGTTTTTATTTGGAGGAGCGGAATTCCAGGCGATAAATAGAACACTTCAATATCTCAGTGAAAACAAAACACAGCGAGTTCCACCGACCTGGCCGACGTGTTTCTGCGGTTATGGTTCTAATCTCACCGTCCGGAACTCTGTGATCCCTTCTTTTAACGCGTTACATGATGTTTGTGGTACTGGAGGAGAACACAAGTATTAAAAAATGATTCAATCAAGCGTCCAGAAGTGGAAACAACCCAGAAATCACAGTTCATCTTGGTTAGAGGCAACAAATGAAGCATTTGGAGACCCCTGATCCAATTCATTTTTATAGTTGTGCGGTTGTCTGAGCGTTGGACGTGGCAGTATCTGGCTTCTTAATATCTCTGGCAGTGATGCAAACACACTTATAACTGAGACAAAGAGGAAGCGTGTGTGCGTGTTTGTTGACTTAACCTAAAAACCTGCAGCTTCTCCAATGCTCAGCTGTGTGTGGAGTTGTTTACTGTTGTGTAGTAATGCTCAAAAGTTACATAGATAAATTGTCACAAAGTTTAAAAGACACTCACCCCGAGTTAATCAATTTAAAATCAATACAAAACGGCAAACTGGTCATTTAATACACAATCAAATTGCTGACTTTGGTCCTTTCTTGTCTCCTCTGGCAGGTTGGTACTGCTGGCTCTCTGATTGGATGAGCCAAGTCAAAAGGCACATGGGGATTGGCTGCTGCCGGACGGTCGTTTCCTGTTTCCAGCCGTGAGGGATTCTTGCGGAGGGACTACGCGTCGGATGAACCTGAACACACACATACACACCCGCACACACACACAGACGTCGCCGCTTCTGGCAAGATTGCAGCCTCGAGTCGATCACATCTGTCCTGCAACGCACGTCGCACCGCCAACGCTGCTTCGTCTCTGTAGCGTGGACACCGGTCGTACTCGCCTGTCCACGATGACATCGCACAGCCACCGCGGTATGTATGTGTGTGTGTGTGTGTGTTATTGTGATTGTCTGTATGCTTTGTGTGTTTTACTCTCAGTTTTGAAAGTTAATTTTTATCGTCCCACACTGATCTAAATTCTTATGATATGTAGATGTAGAAATGGTCAAATTGAAAGACAGAGTTCCATCGTCCTTTACATCTTGAACCGTATGATAAAGATGAAGAAAACAGGAGGTTTGATTGAGAAATCCCCACCTGTTTTAACTCTTTACAAGCAGAAGAATTTCCAAAGCAACACAAGGATGATGTTAGGGAAAGATAGAAAGTAGATGAAGTTTTGCCGCCTGTAGTCTTCATCATCAAGACGCCTTCTGTACGCTGAAGAAAGAGCAATCCGTCACCTGCCGGGGGGAAACGCGTCCGGAAGCCTCAACAAATTTGTATCTGTCATTTGTGGAGTAATGAGATTTTTTTTCCCTCCGCTCGCATTAAAGAGAAAATCTCGGCGCTGATCCGTCTGCCACGTTGATGTATGCAATGTTTTGATTGTGAAGGCAGACAGATCGCGGCCCGCTAAAACACAATAAAACATCTAATCTGGTCTTATGCATGTTAATTGGCTTGATTTAATATGAATGAGGGAGAAAACGTCCATAACACGCCCTCATTACTGCTCTCCACTCTGACACCTAATCAGCCTCAGCTCAGCAGCTTTGGCTCGCGATTGGAGCGATCTGATGAATTATTCGCCGAGCAGCTGCCAGATGAGAAGGTGAGCTTCAGCTACCTGACAACGTCCACCGTGTTTACTTAGTACTCCTGGGAGAGTGTGTGTATATGTGTCTGTGTGTGTGAGTGTGCAGTATAATTGCCGCAGCTGAGTTAACCGCCGGACCTCCGAGGGGACACGACGAGGGTGTGTAGAAGAACATCCGCCCACATTTTGTCCCTGCACATTTTGTCCCATATTTTATCCACACTTGGTCCACTGAGAGCTGCAGATGTCACACCCTTGTGTTGACGTGTCTGTGCCAGGAGACACAAGTACGCCGTATTGTTGGATCAAAGAAAAGCATCGAATCTTCAAGTTTAACAAACTGAAATTATTCACTTTAGTTCAAATTCAACTATATTTATACAGCGCCATTGGGCATTTAAAAAAGCCCAACATTCAATAAGAAGCCCAACAGCAAGGACCGGCCTCTAGGTGGGCAGCCATCTGCCTTGACCGGTTGGGTTTAGAGAGAAAGCAACAAGAGCGATACAGGCACAGAAGAAGTACGTAAGCTTTGTCACAAAGGAAAGTTTGAAGTCTACTCTTAAACGTAGAGAGGGTGTCTGCCCCCCAGGAGATGATTCCACAAGATAGGAGCCTGATAACTGAAGGCTCTTCCTCCCATTCTACTTTTGGAGATACTAGGAGCCACAAGTAAGCCTGGGGGGGGGGGGGGGGGGATACTGTAAGCACGTTTTTACTTAAATAACGACTAAAATGACTCAGAATGTCACGTAATATTCCCTCATCTGTTTCCGAGCCGATTCAACACAACAGCTCTGTGTATCTTAATGACGCTCATTACTTATTCATCGTGATTCTGTTGGAAGATAATAGACGATAATATTGAATTACTTTACATTGACTTACTGCCCACCCTAATGCGTTGCAGTATAAATGATGATGGTGCTGTAATTCTCCCCAAAGTTTCCCTATCATTTGTCCCAGAGCTCATTTTGTGGCAATATTCATCGCGTATGTTCGCCCGTCTCATCCGTCAACACGCGAACGGAGTGTGTGTCTGTGTGTCTGTGTGTGTGTGTGTGTGTGTGTGTAAGGCTCGGAAACGTTTGGAAACATCCTGAAATGTTTGGAATACTGCTAACCTGTGTGTGCGTGTGTGCGTATGTGTGTGTGGGCAGCTTTGGCCGTGTATCTGCAGGCGAGCGTGCCTTCCCCGCCTGTGTACCACTTTTCTAATCTGTAAATGAGCTTACTCGCACGCACATATTTTGATCCAGGACTTACTCATTTTCTTTATTACAGCGCGACAGTGGGATTTTTAGATTAAATATCATTTACCATAAATCTCCTCCCCGGAAAAGTGAAGTATAAAAGGCTTTGCGGGGTTTATAACTCCCAGAAAAAAAGGGGTCAGGCTGATAAAGGCCTCGGCGTCGGTCCTGTTTTGGTCACGGGCGTATCGGGCGAACAGGCTGAGCGTTTGCCGTGATGTGATTGCTCTGTGTGCTCAGAGCTTTCAGCATATTAGCCAGTGACATTTGCTCTGCACCGCTGCTTAGCATCGAGCTAACACGTCTGCCACGTCCTGTCCAAACAGGGCGGCTTTGCTAAATGTCACACACACGAGGGAGAAACAACTCGGATGATGGCAAACACGCGCATACAAGCGGAATCCATAGGTTTCATTTATAGTATTTACATTATACATTGATATTATAAAAGGCGGAGTTATTGCCTGATTGCCCCTTTAGAAGTTTATTTTAACGCTTACTCAGCAACTTCTGAACTCGATATGCATTCCCATGATGCTTTGGGGCCCCTCTGTGGTTGTGGTTACTGGGCAAGCACCCTTATCAGGTCCTGAGGACAGTGTGTGTGTGTGTGTGTGTGTGTGTGTGTGTGTGTGTGTGTGTGTGTGTGTGTGTGTGTGTGTGTGTGTGTGTGTGTGTGTGTGTGTGTGTGTGTGTGTGTGTGTGTGTGTGTGTGTGTGTGTGTGTGTGTGTGTGTGTGTGTGTGTGTGTGTGTGTGTGTGTGTGTGCGCCATATAGATTAATGAATGAATGAAGTTTGTTTTCTTCATTTCCGCCTCTGAAAGGTCGAGCCACACTCATCGCCTGCGTCTCTACACTCATTTGAGGATGTGCGGTTGCGACATCGCTGGGGCCACAATTGGAAATAAAGAAATAAGTTTAGTGGAGATCCAGATCCTCTTCCTCCTTGGACCGTTATCTCACGGCAGAAGGAGGAAGGTGATGCCACAACCAGGCGCGGCTTTGTTTTCGCTTGAGTCACAGGTGCAAAGGGTTTCCTGGGAAGTCTCCTGTGTTTACCGCTGCAATGAGAACTGGGTCTGCACATGAGTCACACACACACACACACACACACACACACACACACACACACACACACACACACACACACACACACACACAGCAAGGCCGTAGGTGCAGTAAGTAATTATTTGTGAATGGAAAGTTTTAAGTTCACATTTGAATTCACAAGTGAAACATTTTCTTTCCAAATTGGTGTAGAGCCGTCGTAGAAACACAAACGTGTCTGTAGACCAGGCAATAAACTGCGCTCAGATTACATATTTACTGCTTTATTTTTGCCGGGTGTGTGTGGGCGTCCAAGCCATTTACGGCTCTGAACCAGTGAACTTGACTCCGTGCTCCGTTCCTCGAAGGCTGCGGCGTATCTAGGTTACAGGCGCAGCGTTTTTTTTTGTCTGAGCTTGAAAACTGTCAAGAAAACAAAGTGAAACGCTAACGAGAGCGGCCAGGAGGCTGCGTTCGTTTGGGCCGCCAGCCAAGAAGCCAAGATGCGTTTCCTTAGGCTCTGGCCTCCGTTAGCCGCCGCTTCACGTCTCCACAACCCGTTCAGGAACGCCATTCTGAGGAGATTGATTGAAAGTAACAGTCCCCTCCATTCGGTTTATGTCACACAGAGGGTGTGTGTGTAAGGGGACACACAGACCTGTCCAGTAAACGCCGTAAGGTCACACACACACGTTTGTATATCCACGTGTAGTTTTCTCTCGCCTTGTATTGTTAGTTTTTACTGATGTGCCCCATCAGGAACGGGACCCTGGGGTGCCGTGGATGTTCATGGCCTGTTTGGATTTTAGCGGCCGCTCCCGCTGTGCCGCCAGGTCTCGCCCGGCGTGTTTCCCCGCCCTGTCCTTGCTGTCTTACTCCGGACGATGATGATAAAAAGCCAGCGGGTGGTCTCGGTATTTTCAAGGTAATTGTTCTCGTGAGCAAAAGCCGAGCTCGCAACTTTGGGTCTGTTAGAGGAAGCTGCTGAAATAAAAGTCACAGCCGCCGCAGACGTGCGCTTTCCCTCATCGTGACTGACGGCGAGAGCAAAATGTTATTTTCTCCTTAATGTTTATGGGTTTTGAACAATTCCTTTCAACCCTGGTGCCTTCGATCACAGCGGCTGGATACAAAGATGACAGCGGTCGCCCAGAGATTTGGGACATTGACTTGTAACTGGACTATCCTTGGTTTGAATCCCTCACCAACACTTAGCAGCCACCGCAGAGGAGCCCTTGAGCAAGACCTGTTGATAGTTTATGTCACGTTTACTGGTCTGTGGCCCACAACTTCCCGAAATGCTTTCTCTGCATTCTAGAACCTGTGACCCCCTTCCGTGAGTTTTTCGCATGCAATCACACATCATACTGCTTAAATCCAGGGGTGAAGGGGTTAAAAGCTTTCGCTGCAATAAAGAGGGCCCGGCTTATCCCCGAGTCTATTTTTAGAAACGCACACACAAGATATGCACACGTGCACGCATGGCCGACAAACCAGCATTATTTTTTGCTCTCCCGTGTCGATTCTGCCACTAAGTGGTTTGTTGTGTTTGTTGTGTGTCGTGCGGCTAAAAACGGAGCGACACAAGCCTCGCCTCTTTAGTGCGCCGGTCACCGTGATGCAAGCACGAGTCTCATCGAGGGCGATTTCGAACCACTTCTTGTGACACGTCGCTCCAATCCTATAAAGTCCAATTACGAAGTCGTGGCAGATTGCAAAATGGAACTTCAGCGGCGTGTTCTGTTCGTGTTCCCGTGACGGCGCTCGCTCCCTCACCGCACCCAGCCGGCCACCAGACAGCAGGACCGCGCCAGCCAGACAGTCCGTCAGTGCCGTCCTCCCACGTGCCCCCCCGGACTTGGCTGAGGATGACCAGCAGTCCGTCCCAGAACAACTCAGGAGGGTCTAGGCCCCCTTTCACACACACAGGCTCCGCTGTGTCCTTGTGCACATGCAGCAGAGCGTTCACCCTCATCCTCTCCCGTCCCGTCCTATCCCGCCTGTCTCCCCCCCCCCCGACATGCCCTCATGCCCTTTACGCAGGGTGGCTGTCTTGGTACATCAGGACCACTCTGTCTTTAATTGGTCATGCGACGTATCAGAGATGGCAGCGAGGGAACATGAGCTAATGAGAGGAACGGGACGCATCTTTTGTCCCCGTGTCTTTTGTCTTGTCCCGACCCGAGAAACGGGATACACGGTGTTCTGCCAACAAGCTGTCAGCGCCCATTACAGTTTACACCGCTGCCTTTGAGGACTACCCTTGTGCCTTTTGACATGGGAGCTGCAGTTGCCCGGTCGCACCACATGGACGTGTGGCCTCGTAGCTTCATTCTACACGGACGCCATGCTAACGTCGGCCTCGCAAAAGTACCAACGCTCGGTATTCAAAACAGAAATTCAGCCCGGGTGCACCTGTTACTCCGCATCCAGCCGTAGTAGAGTCACGCCGGTTGTTAGTTGTTGTGAGGCATTAGTCGCGGCCACCGAGGCTTCACGGTTTTACCACCAATCTCCTAGCAACAACGTGTGGCGCCAATCGCGGAGGTCCATTAAACATTGGGCTGTGTGAAGATAACGACTAAATGTGTGAAAAGCTCCACTCCAGATTAAGAGACGTAATGAAACATGAAGTGGCTCCTGCTTCTTCTTCTAAACCTAAATGTGCACATTAAAGTACACAGCAGCTGCATCAATTGTTGTTCTCGCGCTTGGAAATCTCTACAAATAAACACAACAAACATCTTAAATCGGCAGACAGATTGCTCGCACTTTGTCGTCCTCACAGAACCCAAAATTCGCGTTTCTCCCACTGCGTCTCGCCCACGCACCGCAGCAAACAAGCGACCGCGCTCTATTGCGTTTACGAGCGCTTCAAAACCTTCGCCGACACTGCGATCAAGGCAATAATTCAATTTCCAAATGTCATGTTTACGCCTTAATGCTGGCGGATATCGAAGCGCGAGACAGACGGAGATTATGAGCTCGCCGATCGATTCCCTAAAGCGTCTTCGTTCGTTCGATTACGCAACAGGTCGGGTTTACTCAGGCCTCCCGTCCATCCGCCGCGTCTTTGTGGAAAAAGGAAACGCTGCCAGACGGCGGATCCGTGTTGTTGTTGGCGCCTCTTAATTTGCTTTGACGTTTGTCTCTCCAGCGGGCGCCAGGCTGCAGATTGCGGTCATGAATTTTTGGGATACTAATATCTCTAAAGTCTCACTTTCTGAATTATAAATGAGCTAATGAATCACACAACAAACCCTCACCCGGCAGACGCAGTCATATTAAATTCATAAATCTGAGCAGCAGTTTCAGCGTTGCCATAACGTCGACACGGGGGAATCTTTTATCTCTTACAACCAACTGTGCCCGTCTGACGCAAACATCTGTGCGGTTGTCGGGGTTGCGGCGTCTCTTGGTTGGTGTATTGACCTGGTGGCTCTGATGCGTTTTGGATGTGCAGCAGATGTGTGCATAGTAATCACCCCTAATGTGTGATTTTATACCAGCAGACAGCTTTCACACTGGAGCGCAGAGAAGCACTTTGACGACGCCCCAAACTGCCGCCGCCGCCGCCGCCGCCGTGCTTTTTTTTTACGACTCACGTCAGACGACTCCGTGAAATTAGGGTCAGATGTTTGTTTTCCCGACTGTTCACGGGACGCTGGGGCTGGTGGTGCCTCGCGTCGGACGGGAGGGGTGGGGGGGGGGGGGATGTTTCTCTTTCATCAGCCGCCGTGACGTCAGCCTGCGACCCAGAGGAAAGAGGCTCTTCAAGGAGAGGCGTGCTTGATTAATCGTATTGTTCCTGTCGGGTTCACCTTGTTCACCGGAGTCACCCTGGACGAAGGCAGCCGGAGCGGAAGTGCGCTGAATGTAATGAGGCTGGTAGCATCCTTCCTCCCTCTCTCTCTCTCTCTCCCTCTCGCTCGCTCGCTCGCTCGCTCTCTGCTACTGTCTGTCTCTGTCTCTGTCTCGGTCTCTCTCTCTCTGCAAACGCCACATTGGCAGAGACAGACATCTCATTTCTCCCACATAACAAAGGCCGCTGTCAGTGTTCGCCGTCCACGCCAAGATGAGGTCAGGGCTCTCTCTCTCTCTCTCGCTCTCTCTCTCTCTCTCTCTCTCTCTCTCTCTCTCTCTCTCTCTCTCTCTCTCTCTTTCTCTCTTTCTCTACGCCGGCACACAACTTCATTTGGAGCTCTCCACCGTGCGGTCAGCTCATTACTCCTGCATCCTTGCCCTCCATTTATTTTACGTCGATCATAACATGCATGTTTGCGACGAGCGGCTGCTGCATTAGCTCGAGTCGACCGACTCCCTGCCCGAGGCGAGCCGAGGCTATTTATAGCTCCCCGTCTCCCGATGCTCGCCCAGTGGGACCGTGAGGAGAGGAGGATGGAGGGAGAGAGAGAGGAAGAAAGAGAGGGAGGGAGGGAGGAAGGGAGGGAGCTAGAGGCAGGAGGGGGCTGCTGGGTAACTAGGCTACATTCAAGATTGATGGACCCTGTTGCCAAGGTATAGTCCTCTGCAAGTGTGTGGTGGTGTGTGTACCGTTTGTGGTTTGTTGCTTCATTATGCTCCCTCGCCCGTCCATCTCGCTCATTGTCTCTCCCGACTCTTACCGACAGGAACATTTGTACACACACACACACACGCATACGGACGTGCTCACACACCTGTGCTCCTCCTCCTGTGCTCCACCTCCTGCCCCCCTCTCCCCCCGGGTGTGTGTGTGTGTGTGTGTGTGTGTGCGTGCGTCTCGGGTGTCAAGTGTGCGGTTTGGAACGAAAGCTTAGACGCTTTGTTAAACTTAACCGCAGACAAAGACGGAGTCGGAGACTTCAGCGCCCGGTTTGTTCCTAAACCTGGCGTAGGATTACTGCAAGCCACAGGTGTCACCATTACATACACACACCTTCACACACACACAGTTGACACACAAAGACACAAATGCAGCTCATTTCCATTGCAAAACACAAGCAGCGTGCGCCCGTGTGTCATTTGAATGAGCCATGTCAGCGGATATCAACTATCACTGGTGTTTGTTTTGGACACGTGGGACATTTTGCGGCGTGAACACCTGTGTGTTCTCACAACGCCTCCTCGCTCTTACATGCGGCCCGCCACCTCGTATACACACACGAGGCCGTAGATGAGACGCTGCATTTGCATGTCACCTGTTGGGAGGTGGTCGCCTTGTTGGTGTTTTTTATCGGACGCAGCAGGCGGCGGCGGCGGCGGCGGCGGCGCTGCGAGAGGCGTTTAGGTAAATCTGAGCTGAGGTTTGGTTTCGAGCAGGACCGAACACGAACGCTTCCAAAGGTCCACGCCCAGGCCCTTGCAGGGACTCACACCAGCGCACACACACACACACACACACGATAATCAGTGCACATTGCGTCCTCCAGCTTTGCGGCTAATTAAGCGTGTGTGCGTCTGTGTGTATGTGTGTTTGTGTGTATGTGCCAGTCTAGTCCGTTGAGAATTCCAGAAATAGATCACGTAGAGTGAGACGCCATCCTGTTTTCCTCCCTTTTATCCCTCCAAAGGGATTTGACACAGGGTTTCATCTCCCATCCAAAGGGATAATTGTGTGTTTGTGCGCCTCAGATGTCTCACAGCCGCGCACACTCTCTCCAGGATGTGTGAGTTGTTTGTGGTGATGCACGTATCCGCTGAATGTATAGTGGAGGCATTTCTGCAGCTGTCAGTGCCTTCCTCCTCCTCCTCCTCTCTCTCCCTCCTCCTCCTCCTCCTCCATCCTCACCCTCTCCCCATTTCCTCCCATTTTTTGCACCATTTGGTTGTTTTTCCTCCATCTTTCCCCCCCTCTTCGTCCTCCTCATCGCCAGTTCTCTCCCCTTACCTCTGTCTTCCCCTCCTCCTCCTCCTCCCCCGTCTTCCTCTCCCCTCCTCCTCCCCCTCCTCCGCCTCCTCCACCCCCCCTCTCTCGCTCTGCTTTTTATAGCCATGTCTTCCCAGGGCTCGGCAGCTACAAAAGCCTTTTCATGTTGCCACTATAATTACAGCCTACACACTCGCGCGCGCACGCACGCACACACACACACACACACACGGACACACACACATGGACATATGCGTACACATGCACCGGAGTGGAGCGTGGCAACGGTACTGTGTCTTTGTGTCTGCGTGTGTGTGCACGCATGTGTGTGTGTGTGTGTGTGTGTCTGTGTGTGTGTGTGTGTTCTGCATGTGCTGTTATACACAAAAGGGTGAGCTATTTTTACCTCTCCCCCCCTCTCCTCTCCTCTCCTCTCCTCCTCGCCATCCCCCCACTCATCCCTCTCTACCGCTGCTGCCAGCCACATTTGCTATGCTGAGCACAGGCACTATCAGTCGAGCCCCAACATCCCTCCTTTCGCACACCGAACTCGCACAAGCACACACGGGGCGCACACACACACGCCGACGGAGGCTGCTCCCTTGTCATCCCTCCGTTACATTTCAAGCTCATTCTAACGCACAAAGGAATCTCTGCAATCTCACCCAGTTTGCGCCGCTCGTTCTGTCAGTAATCATGGATCAGTCGGCAGCCGGGGCGGCGGTAGCGGCACCGCGGCGTGCGCTCGCTGCCGTGCAGATGACTTGAAGCCAATTTGGACTGTGCATGTATTTATAAGTGTTTGACAAGCAGGTGGGTCGCTGGCAGACTGTCTCCATGTTGCGGACCATATTTGAAGCGGAGTGTTCTCTCTCTCCCGCAGAGGGGATCTTGGGAAAGGAGCAGCCGCTGGAGGTTTTGAAGACATCAGCGCTCAACCACATCCCAACAGGTAGGGCAGTATATGTGTGTATGTGTGGGGGCGGGGGGGGGGGGGGAGTGTTTCTGTAAACCAAAGCTGGTGTGCGCGCACTGACGTGATTCCACTGTTAACCACATCCTGTGCGACTTTGCATGCATTGGTGTTCTTCAGTTTCAGTCCAATTATTAAACCCAAGTGCAACAGCTCAGCGTCCTCCAATCCAAAATGGTGAGACACTCTGTTAGCTGTGATCTGATGTATACGTTTACATTTCATCTGTGGGTTTGTTTTCAATGCGTTCTGAACCAAAGAGCTGGATTGGTTTGGATGAGTTTAGTTGAATGGAATTGGAGACCGGAGACGTTTCAATGTGGAGGGACGAGTTTCCTGTGAACCTGTCTCACATTTGTCAAGTTCTCAGCCAAAAAACACACACACACCCACACACACACACACACACACACACACACACACATAACGTGCATCTGCCCGACCCGTTTGCTGCAACTTCCCAGAGGTACTTCGATGTTTCCCCCCCTAAAACAAACGCCGTTCTGTCAAACTGCCTCTCGTGCGCTGACGGGACCCAAAGTGTTTCACATCCCCAAAGCGCCATCTGCAGCTGATGTACCGAGGACATCAGCCAGCGTTGTGTGTTTGTTTTCGTCCTCTGCACCTCCCGTTCAAGTGGGGATGTAAATAACACAAGTGAGGCGGAGGCGCCGGCGAGGGAGCGGGGCGGCAGAGGGGCAGAGGGGCGGGGGGGGGATGAGAGAGGCACAGATGGAGACGAGGTAATCTGCAGGAGAAATTAGTCTGAAGTAATGTATGCATAATGCATAACGCAGTAATGAAGCGGTTTAAGCTTCTTCCTTGTGTTTAATCTTTCACCACAGAGAAGAGTTTAGGTTTCCCCCTCTTAAAGATAATGAAAATAGGTGAAGTGTAGATTGTGATCTTCCTTCCCTGGCCTCTCCTTATGTTTCTGTCCTCCCTCAGTTGGCCTACAGAGGCAGCAGCGAGCAGCGAGCGGCTTCACCCAACAGCAATTACCCAAACTCTGCGGAAGATCAAAAAACAAAAAAAAAAAACCTCTCCGTCGTCTCTCCCTCATCCACGCGCCTCCGGCCACCTGATGAAATATTGAAAAATCACCAGAGCGCCTTCATCGGGTATTCTGGGAATCTGTTGTCTTGGATACAGAGACCGGGGCCTCTGCTCTGGGTAGCGAGTGTGACCTGGGACGCCTTGGTGGAGAGAGTGCAGAGAGGAGCACCTGTCTCAGAGCGTTCGTACTCTCGTCCCCCGCGGCTAGGAATAGACACAAACGGCGAGATATAATTCTACATTGTTAAAACCCCTGATGCTTTGTCATCCATACTTAATGTAATCACACGCCACCGGGTGTGTATTTCAGCACACAACCTCGCTTCTCTCTCTTCCTGGCGTGTAAAGCGATGCTGGATGTACCTGCAGGTGAGATTCATGACCCCCGCCTGGCGAGCAGAAACACCTGAAACGCTCCGTCATTACAGCGCCGCCCGGGTATAGGTGACCTCTCCTTGACAGCTCGGCCTTTTGTTGTTGTTTATCCGAGCCGTATTCTGACCCTCTGACAATGTTGAGAACCGTTATAGATGACTTTGGGTCTCGGGACGGGACGAGGTAGAGGTAGGTGCACGTTTGAGCTCAACTCCTCTGTCGGGCGCTGAGTTTCTACAGAGAGCGGCCGGGTGAAGTGAGGCAAAGTGAAGCAGCAAAGTGACTTTACCCCCCCCGAGTCCTTGCCGTACGTGTTGTCCTGCATTCCAGCTAAGTGTTGAAGTCTCACGTCCGTCTCTTCTGTCTCGCTCGTCTCCTTCCCTCGGAGCGGCGCTGCTGCATGCAGGCTGGGGCGCGGACGTCACCGAGCGCGGGACAAGTCGCTGCACGCCGTTCTTTGAGAGAAACGCGGCTCGCTGCATGTAGACACATCCTCCCCCCCTCTCCTCCCCCCCTCTCCTCTCCCCCCGTCACACCCTCCTACTTCCCCCTCTGCTTCTTCAACGGGAGAGCGAGTTCGACGTGCCGTTTTGGAGCCCGATCGCTATCTGCCGCCGTTGACGCCGTCGCACGAACCCGAAGAAACCCTTATCTCCTCGCCGAGACGTTTGCTCGCATGGAGGCACGGCTCCCCATTCTAATTCAAAGCAGCTACTCCGAGAGCCAGCGGGTGAAAGTAGCGTAGGCAGATGTGCTCCCTACCCCCCCTCAGAGACCAATCAGTGAGCCGACCGCAGCTATTTTCCACCGCCAACAGATGTGCTACTTGTTGCCTCTCCACTCACCCTGCTGCTAAATTTACTGTGAAACCGTGTTCAGAAGATATATGTCCCTCAAGCAGACAGACGGCAGGACGCACACTCCACCAAACCGGGTCTCAAATCGGAGATGACAACCCTCCGTATCGTCTCGGTATAAATAGACGGTGGCGTCGGAGCCAGGAGCGACGCGGAGGAAGCTCTCCAGAAGGTCCCGAGGAAGAGGTCCGAGATTCGTTTCAGGGTAGACGAAGTGGCCAAAGTTGGAGGAAGTTGGGGAAGGAGATGAAGCACAGCGTCTGAGAGGGGGAGGAGGAGGATGAAGGGCGAAAGTGTAGCCTGTAGACGCTCTCAGCCTTCGAACGCGGCTGAGAAATACGTCGTCGTCTTCTACAAGTCGATTTGAGCGATTGAGATGAGAACAGCGGGAGGATGTGGCCAGGGGCGGGGCTTTACAATGCTTTGGCCTTTTTGCTCCTCGGAGTGAAGGACGGCGTGCAGGGGCGTCCTTCTTACAGATGTTGAGGTTAGACGGACTTCAAAAAGCCGAAGGAGCCCGGAGCCCGTATGAAAGCCGAGGGGGGGAAAACGGCAGAGTTGTCTCAATCATACATCCTAATAAAGTAACCTGTGATGTGGAGATTCCCTCTGAAGCTCAAACATTCCTCCTCTACAGCTCGAGAAGACTTTGAAGATGCTCAGAGCAAAGAGGAGAACAGGAGCGGGGGGGGGACGTCAGGTGTCCGTCGTTTCTCTTTGCCGTCTTTTGAAGTGCAGCTCAGATTCTCATTCTGCCCGGGAATGAAAACTTTATTCAGAGAAAATGCCTTCAAACTGTAGTTGAAGTGAAGTCAAGCACCATTAAAGAAGGAAATACTCGCTCCTGTCTCGGTTGATACAGCCCCACACACACACACACGGGCACACACGCATGTTGCATCGTATCTGGCGGCCATCAGTAAACCGAGCTGTGGAGTTTGACGTCAGCGCCCGCACACACAGATTTGCTGATATCTGAGTTTACGTTTGACGTGTAGATGCCAGGCGAGTGTGTGGGTGTGTCAGACGCTTCTTCCTCGCCGGACGTCTTTCATGGTGGAGTGTGTGCCGCGGTGTTGTTAACATTCGTCCCGCAGCAAACCGCTGACGATTCTCACGTTGCAGACCGTCCTCTTGCAAATTAAAAGCAACTCGCCTAAATGCTAAATTGAGCGAGACGAGCGACATGAAGACGAAGGGCGACGTTTTTTTTTACCTGGGAAGCATTTACGGCCCGTACTTCACTCTCCTCTGGTGATCCTCCTCTGGTGAAACGCCCCGGGAGCCTCCCTGTGGGGAAAGTCCTTACTCGGCTTCACCTGAAACCATTTTGCGGTTTTATTTGTTTGGGAAATGCAGGCAAATTCCTGGCCAGGAATTTGAGCACACAGTAGTAAACCACCAGAGAGAAAAGAGGGAGAGAGAGGCAGAGAGACAGAGAGAGAGAGAGAAACAAATAGAAAGGCTGTGTGAGAGAGAGAGAGAGATATTTGATGCACTACAACTGGCGTGGAGGGTTTTCCTTGGCCTGAGAAGCAAAGAAGGCAGATCAGAAAAAAGTGAAGAGCATAAGGAGGGGAGAGAGTGAGAGAGACAGAGAGAGAGAGGGAGGGAGGGAGGGAGGGAGAGAGAGAGAGAGAGCGAGTGTGCTCAGTGTGTGACGTTGGTTCCTGGAAAAGCAGAGGGCTGCAGAATAAACAGCCTGCATGCCTGAGACTGCCCTGTGATGTCACCATTGGGCAAACGGGGGATGAGGGGAGGAGAGAGAGAGAGGAACAGAGAGGGGGAGAGAGAGAGAGAGAGAGAGAGAGAGAGAGAGACGCCCACTGGGTTTAAACAGGGAAGCAGAGCCAGGGGAGGGGATGAGCGCCGAGCGAAAAGTGTCAGAGGAGAGCGAGAGCCGGAGTCGGATGGACGGGAAAGAGAGCGTGCTGTCACTCCTCGCAACGCACGGGTAGGAAGCACTGAACGAGGGAGAGGAGGAGAGGAGAGGAGAGGAGGAACGGTGAGGTAATAAGGTGGAGAGGAGGACAAGGAGAGGCGAGAAAAAGAAGGGAGGCTGCAGGAAGGAGGACGGAGGAGGAGAGAGAGAGCACTGATGGGTACGTTCAACAACAGGACCACTTCTCCCTCTCTCTCTCTCTCTCTCTCTCTCTGTCTCTCCCCCCTCTCTCTCCCTCTCCCCCTCTCTCTCTCTTTCTCTCTCCCTCTCTCCCTCTCTCTCTCTCTCTCTCTCTCTTCCTCCCTCCCTCTCTGTCCGTATCTCTCTCTCTCTTTCTCGCTCTGGCTCGCCATCTCGTTTTGCGTCTCTGCCTCCCCTCTCGCATCGTGCTGGAGATGCCACACCAAGAGAGCGTGTGTGTCTGTGTGTGTGTCTGTGTGTGTCTGTGTGTGTGTGTGTGTGTGTGTGTGTGTGTGTGTGTGCATTTGCGCCATCGGTCAGCGGGCGAGAGTGCCAGGGACTCGATATTTGCAAAAGAACATTTTGTCCGGGGGGGTCCATGTGTTGTGTGTGTCGTAATGTGTGTGTGTGTGTGTGTGTGGGGCATCTATGAGTTATGGGTTTGCATGAGCCAAGATCAGAGGTGCAAGTGCAGTCATGGGTCGCGATCACATCTCCTCTCTAAGGCAGATGAATTGAAGCCTGTTTCTTCTTCTTCTTCTTCTTCTTTTTCTACTTCTTCTTCTTCTTCTTCTTCTTCTTCTTCTCCACTTGGCTGCCACCTGTATGTCGCCGCACATGTTTCCCCTCTGCGTCAGCACAAACCTCAACATGAAGACTGAATATGGAGCCCTTGTTCCTGTCAGTCTCCTGCTCAGGTTGAGTCCTGCTCAGGTTCTCAGGAGTGTGTGTGTGTGTGTGTGTGTCTGTGTGTGTCTGTGTGTGTGTGTGTGTGTGTGTGTGTGTGTGTGTGTGTGTGTGACTCACAGTCCTAATGAGTTGTTTAATCGTTCTCAGATTCTGCGCCGGGGTTCAAAACGCCTTTTCGCGCTCTCGTTGATGTAAACGCATACAGAACGATGCAGAGAGGATGAAGTCACCGCCGCTCCTCTCCTATCCGCTAACGAGCCGCCGCCGCCGCCGCCGCCGCTCTGCTGCCACACTGCGCTGTCGTCTCCTCAGAAAGGAGCGAGGACAGCCAAAACCCAGGGCGTCATTGCACTTAATTAAATACCAGAGCACCTTGTTAGACAGATTCACAAACTGGCACAGAAGAGATTGTAACTCTTGTTTTATTTTGAGAGAGAGAGAGAGAGAGAGATGGTGTGAGGTGGCGGCGGAAGTGAGATGAAGAAGAAGAAGAAAGCAGGGAGGCAGAGGTTTCCTGAGGAGGGAGAAAAGCAAACATGACAATCTCATGAAATGTCAGCGCTGGTGTGCGGCCTGGTTGAAGGGATGTGAACAAATAGAGCAATTTGTAACTGTGGAGGTTGTAAGCACAGACGAGATTATGAGACTCCTGAGGAATCCAGCGCCACTTTACTGACTCATGTGTTGTTGTTCGTTCCCACATGGCGGCCGTCCTCCAGGACCCGTTGCGTGGATGGCTGTGTGTGTGTGTGTGTGTGTGTGTGTGTGTGTGTGTGTGTGTGTGTGTGTGTGTGTGTGTTTGCCGCACGTAAACACAAAGGAGGAAGCGTCCCTTTTAAAAGAGTCGGCAGGTGGGAGCCTCACAAAACCATCTAAAAAGTCTGCAAACCATTTAAGGGATTTTCTTTCTACCAGTTTGTGTGTGTGTGTGTGTGTGTGTGTGTGTGTGTGTGTGTGTGTGTGTGTGTGTGTGTGTGTGTGTGTGTGTGTGTGTGTGTGTGTGTGTGTGTGTGTGTGTGTGTGTGTGTGTGTGTGTGTGTGGAAGTTGCCTGTGTGTGTGTGTGTGTGTGTGTGTGTTGGTGGAAGTTGCCTGTGTGTGTGTGTTGGTGGAAGTTGCCTGTGTGTGTGTGTTGGTTGAAGTTGCCCGTGTGTGTGTGTTGGTTGAAGTTGCCCGTGTGTGTGTGTGTGTGTGTTGGTGGAAGTTGCCCGTGTGTGTGTGTGTTGGTGGAAGTTGCCCGTGTGTGTGTGTGCTGGTGGAAGTTGCCCGTGTGTGTGTCCGTGTGTGTCCGTGTGTGTCCGTGTGTGTCCGTGTGTGTCCGTGTGTGTGTGTGTGTGTGTGTGTGTGTGTCCGTCCGTGTGTGTGTGTGTGTGTGTGTGTGTCCGTGTGTGTGTGTGTGTGTGTGTGTGTGTGTCTGTGTGTGTGTGTGTGTGGACACGCCTGTGGCCGGGCGCTCGGTCATTAAGCGTGTCAGCGATGATGGCGTGTTTGCCTCTTCATTAATGCAAAGTTCCAGGCAAGTATCTCTGGCTCGGTAAACATGTAGGTAAATAATCAACCAATCCACTCCTATTTATTCAGATTGAATGGGGAGGAAGCGGCGTGATTGGAGGACTTCCTGTGCAGTGATTTGTGGGTGGCTGGCCCCGGCTCCAGGTCTGCGCCCGCGCCGCCTCAATGCCATTCTTTGTCAGCCGTCGCCAGGATTCATACACACATAAACACACGGGATTATAAATGAGGCTGAACGCAGAGTTGGTAGTGTGGAGATAAGGACGGGACTCGAACCCCTGACTAGGAGCATTTGTTTTCGATCACTGGTCAAATGAAAATCAATAACATCCTCTTGTGCGTTGCCATGGAGGTGTTTTGTTATGATTGAACTCCTGAAACTTTGAAATGGAGCCGATGCAGAATTCCTGTCTGTGTATGTGTACGTGTGTTTTGTTTGTGATCAATGCTGCGGCGAGGAGCGCGGCGTTATGTTTCTAAGAGCTTTGGTTTAATCCCGTCCAGCTGCACGCCGTCTCCCCTCACAGGTGTCCTCTCAGCCTCTTCTTCTCTTCGTCTTCTCCTCGTCTTCTTTTCCCTTCCTGTTGCATTACAACCCGGCTAAACCAAAGGATGTAACGGGTAGTGAAGCCAGAATGATCTAACACACCTGAGCATCAACCACTAAGGCTTTAATAAGAGCAGAAGTGAGCGCCTGAAGGTGTGATGAGGGATCCCTTTACTCTAAAGGCTCATGATGACAAATGCTAACTCTCATATTCTGTGTGACGTCGTGGGGACAGAGTGAAATAGTTCTATGTCCCTGTAAATTGTCTTTATGTTGAATTATGCAATTTGAAGACTGGACTTAATGCTGCGTTGACTCGTGAAACAGATTTGATCACCAGTCTTGGCCTTGTATTGACTAAATAAGTAATAGGTTAATCAAAAGTAATGGTAAATAGATTCATGAAGTCCCCACAGTTTATGTGTTTATGTTAATTTATGTATTTATGCAAACATAAAAGCAAGTTATTTTCTCTGTCATGGCTCAGCTGACAGATTCTCTTACTTGCTTTTGTGGATTTTCCAAGATGGGCTTTTTATGTCGCTGGCTGCGAGGCGTCGTAACCTAAAATCATCCTCCATTGCTCAAAGCGTCCCAGTCTAACCCCAGACCATTTGTTTCCGTCTCCACAGTGGACATAAACTCGGCGCTGCCGTTACGTCTCCCTCCGGCCGCCATCCCCATGGACCTGCGAGTGGAGCACCACCACCACCAGCAGCAGCAGGTCTCCTCGCTCTCTCCGCCCGGGCAGCAGTCGTCCGGGCCAGGGTCCCTGGGAGGAACGTGCCAGGTAGGCGGTGGCGGCGGATGCGGCGGCGGCGGTGGGATGGCGGCCTCGCTCCGGGAGCAGCAGCTGCAGCAGGAGCTCTTGGCCCTGAAGCAGAAGCAGCAGATCCAGCGGCAGATCCTCATCGCCGAATTCCAGCGGCAGCACGAGCAGCTGTCTCGCCAGCACGAGGCCCAGCTCCAGGAACACATTAAGGTAGATTCCTTTCTGTCTGAAGGGGTTTCGGATTATAAATCTTTTTTTTTTTTGATCAAGCAGACTTGGACGAGCGAGAGCGTCATCATTCAGTAAAGCTGGAAACACACAGCGTGCAGTGTACACAAGCAAATCCAATCAAAGCTGCACATATGGAGAGAGGAGGCAAGCATCCAGCATGAGAGCAGAACGCTCCAAACCTCTTTAAAACTTGAATACACACACCAAAGACAGCTTTTTATTGAATACGCCTCCAGTTTATTCATTCACCGTCCAGCTCCATCAGCTTCCACTCACCAGAGGAGGAGACGCTCTCGTTTACTTTCACTGCGGAAAACTGAGAGAAGCCAAGCAGGTTGATGAACGGATGAGTTCAGCCTGGAAACATGTGATGTCATTAAATGTTTCTATGTTTAAAAGGCTCTGTTGACATGAAAGGTAAACGTCTAGAATAAGATCCAGGCTGCAGGTGGAGAAGGTGAAGCTTTGAGGTGATTTATGTTCCCTTGTTTCCACGCTCTTCCTCCTCTTACCTCCTCGTTTCCTTCGTTCCCTCTACCCTTCTGTTGTCCGTCCCTCATCCTTCCTTCTTTCTCTTCATTTTATTCACAATTTCCTTCCTTCTTTCGACCATTTTGTCTGTCTTCTTCCTTCTCCTCTTGATTGTTTCTTCCCTTCCTTCCTTCCTTCCTTCCTTCCTTCCTTCCTTCCTTCCTTCCTTCCTTCCTTCCTTCCTTCCTTCCCTCATGCCATCTTTCTGTCCTTTCTGTCGCCTACCTTTCCTCCTGTTTAATAATTCATGGCCACCTGCGTCTAACCTAAATACAATCTGCAATTTTACAGCTGGAACAAATCTATTTCATGTGTTTATGCTTGACATAACCGTTGCCCTGTTAGAGCTTGTTATTCCTTTAAAGCAAAGCGTGTTATGTGTGTGTGTGTAATTCCCTCCCACTCGCTGATTCGTTGATTATCGCTGAAACATTTCACATTGTGTTTGGACTCACTGTAGGTCAATACACCTCATGGAATAATGAGGAGCTTTTCCTCAGCGGGACCGTTGAGAGTGTGTGTGTGTGTGTGTGTGTGTTTGGGATGAGGTGGGATGAGCGATGATGTCTGAAGGGCTTCTGGCCTGTGGTGGGGCTGCAGGACCACTCAGGTGGAAGCCAGTGACGCACAGGCTGGCCAGGGAGGCCCAGCCTCAATCAGCCCCATTCACTGTGCCTGTGTACACACACACACACACACACACACACACACACACACACACACACACACACACACACACACACACACACACACACACACACACACACACACACACACACACACACACACACACACACGCATGCAAATGTACACAGACATACAGGTATTAACACACACACACACACACATATTCTCAAATGTCAGCAAACACACAGTCACACGCATGCTCAGTGTGCGTCCACTTTAAGGGTAGAATCGCACACTTAGAAGCTGATATGCACACACTGCCTGGAAACACTTGCCATTAGGGCATGCATATACACACACACACACATACTCGGATGTCTGCAAATATATATACACACACACCTTCCTTCCACATTGGCAACAGGGAGCCCTCGTATAGTAAGAGATATACCGAAGCACTTAAGATTAAAAGGGAAAGTCTTGTTTGTGGATCTCTGTTCTATTGAGCCACAAGGGCTTTGGATGTGTGTTTGTGTATGTGGGTGGGGTGTTGTGTATGTGTGTTGAGTGTGTGTGTGTGTGTGTGTGTGTGTGTTGAGCCTCCCCACCCACTCAATCCCCTATCCCCAACCTTGAGTAAAATAAGTAAACGCTCCGGGCTGGAGGTGAGCCAGTGAGAGCCGATGCTGCCCTGCAGGGGGGGCTCGGGGGATTCGGGGGGTTCGGGGGCTCGGGGAGCTGGGGGGGTCCGGCCTCTGCGTCTCTCCTGAGCCCAAACTCAACCTTCCAATCACCTTCAGCTGCTCATTTCTTCCACATTTGATTTCCCGTCACGGTAAACACGAGCGTGCGTCCCGAGCTGCTCAGCATCTTTACCCGGCCCAGAAAACTCTGCAAAATCGATTGTGAACGGAGAAGGCAGAATTATATCCTGCTACAGTGAAATGATTAAATATGGCCAATTGGTGTGTAATGATAACGCTGTGGGAGGGAGCAGAGAAGACTGTTGATGCCAGAGAGAGAGAGAGAGAGAGAGGGAGAGAGAGGTCATCTTACAGCTGGTGGTTTGCATATGCACACAGCTTGCCTGTTTATTATATATAAGAGAGACATTATAGAGTAATTGGGACTCTTGATTTAGCACTTAAAGCTGCCAAAACGCTTTAAAGTTCCGGGGAAGTTGAAAGCAGGTGATGTGTGACGACTTCCACAACACCACGCCGCACGTTTAATGGATGCTTTTGAATCCAAAGCGAGGATCAAATGGCCGGGAATGAATTTGCACACGGCAAAATCCGACGGCATAATAATATCATACGACGCAAAAGCCTCAGAAACGTCTTTAGCTGAAGCTTCGGTCCGCAGAAGAGAGTGAGCAGATTGGATTGTGCGTCTTTGTGTGCGCGTGTCTTCCCAAGTGAAATTGTTTGTGTTTGTTTAAAGGCTTAAGTCCCTCAGCCAGAGGTTTTTTATTGTATTGCGGCGGCTTTATCGTTCAGCTTCAGAGAGCCGGTTCAGACTGCATCGTCCCGCCTGCTGGCTCAGAGAGACGCAGGATAAAAATGTGAATAAATGTTTAAAGACAAGCAAGCAGGTAATGAATTGATAAACGGCAGGAGGTCTTTAATGAAGCTGATGTTTTCTTTTTTCAAGGCAGCCTGGAAACACACACCAGGTCACACACACACACACACGCATCATGTAGACTCGACACTGTAAAGCTATTCACACATACAACGACACATGACATTTGATTTTTTGTGGTTGTTTCTGTTGGTCCCACAGCAACAACAGGAGCTCCTGGCCCTCAAGCACCAGCAGGAGCTTTTGGAGCACCAGAGGAAGATGGAGAACCACCGTCTGGAGCAGGAGCTGGAGAAGCAGCAGAGGGAGCAGAAGCTGCAGCTGCTGAAGAACAAGGAGAGGGGACAAGAGAGTAAGTCCTCTGTACCAAAACCTAATCCTGTGTTTGCCTGGGACTCTCCAAAGTTACGCCAAACACTCAACACAAACTTTACGGAAAGCTACGTTGGAGATTTCCTCTGAAAAAGCAGGAATATATCAGTTTAAGTGGAATATCTAAGCGAATCTGTCAAGCTTCTCCCCAGGCTGAATGCACAGTTTAAGCTCAGTATTCACAGTACCCCTGCGCGCGCGTGTGTGTGTGTGTTTGCATGTCTGCGCATTTCCATTTTAACTTGGAGAAGGCGTGTGTTTACCGCGGTGAAAGGAGCGGTATTAGCCGGTGGCCTTGGCGGGCGCTAAGCTGTGTTATTGCTGCTGGACGTCTCTCAACAGCTCATTGAGAGCGAGTGGACACGAGTCCTTGAGTGCAGTTTACACACTATATGGAAAGTGGCTGCAGATCCAGTCCCGGTTCAGTGCGTGTGTGTGTGTGTGTGTGTGTGTGATTACCCTCACGTGTGCCGGAACGTGCCAACACAATTTTCTCATAAAATCTTCCTCCTTTCTTTCCCTGCCTTCATGCGTGGTTCAGGGTTCAGGGTTCAGATCAGCATGGGTCAGAAATCAATTGTTGCTGTTGATTGATTCATTGATTCGTCAATTGACGGAGAAGAATTGGGTGAATTAGCTGTTTCCACGCTTTCGTACGTGTGTAAACTTTGGATTTGTGTTGGTGTTGAGACCAAATGAAGCTTTTCCGTGTGTATTAATGTTTTGTACATGTATTTGTGTATTTATGTCACCATTTCTGTAAACAATACTTATTCCGTCGTGACCTCTGGCCTTCCCTCCCCCAGGTGCCGTGGCCAGTACAGAGGTGAAGATGCGCCTGCAGGAGTTTGTCTTAAACAAGAAGAAGGCCTTGGCCCAGCGGAGCCTCAACCAAGGAGGCCTCCCCAACGACGCCCCCTACTGGTACCGGTGAGGGAACGCTTTGCCTTGTGAACAAACTGAGAGACGGCGATTAAGAAGTCGTTCTCACTCAGACTGCGTATGAATAATGTATGGGATCTTCCTCCGTCAGTGCTTCCCCCTCTTCTTCACCTGCCACACCAGCCGCTCTGTGTGAGCCTGGCTGAGAGAGAATACACACTCTTGCTCGCGCACACACACACACCTACACGCGAGGGCAGGATATTGAAACCTGATGATAGCGCCTCTCACACTGAGGCTGCAGCCTTGAATGTTTATTGTAGCGTCAGTGGGGCCTTTTGCAGGTGTGTACACTCGCTGTCTCCTCTTTGTTCCCACACATGCAGTCTTTTCTCTAATGGCGCCCACACGGCTTCTGACTGGAAAGGCAGGAAATAAACGTTTGTCAGGCTGCCGGTACCGAGCACACGTACCGCTCACCTGGTGTGTTTGTCCGCCTGATGGTGGCGCTGTAGTTACCACTCTTATGTTTAACTAGCAGCCTAAGTAGCACAAACCTTTACATGTAGAAGGTCTGGACCAAGCTGGACAACTGCTTTTTTGACATTCCTTCATTTTCCTGTCAATGGCTGCCAAAGTTTAGTGGGCGTGGCTCAACGAACATCACTAACCTGTGAGAGGGACAGAGACAAACCAAACAGTCACACTGGTTTGTCGCCCATATCTGCCTTCCTCTTCCTCCTCCTCTCGCCCCTCAATGACCACAATCGCTGCTTGTCCGGAACACACACACACACACACACACACATTTGGTCACCATTCTGTAGGCAGTGCACAGATGGCTGCGCGGGTCTGCAACCTCGCCAAGAGATGCACACGTTCGTCATGACACGGCGTGAAATTCGGTGGCATGCGCACACAGAGTGATCTGAGTGAGAGTTTTAACCATGTGTGTGTGTGTGTGTATGTGTGTGTGTGTTGGTTTCGTCTACAGCAAAACTCAGCACAGCTCCCTGGATCAGAGCTCCCCTCCACAGACTGGTGTGTCCGCCTACAACCACCCGGTGCTCGGCGTGTACAACCCCCGGGACGACTTCCCTCTCCGAAAGACGGGTACGACACACACACACACACACACACACACACACACACACACACACACACACACACACACACACACACACACACACACACACACACACACACTTATGTTTGGCAGCGACCTGTCTGTTTGCTCCCGGCTTGTGTTTGGAGAAGGTTTTCCTACACGCACACACACACACACACACATACACAGCAATGTCCAGTAGCTCATATGCAGGCTCACGTCTGGTGTAATTTAGATGGCATCAGCGCCGTGCAGCATTAATCACGTCCAAATTGGGCTGTCAGGGTCTCTCAGCTCCCCCCCCGCCCCAAACACACACACACACACACACGAGAGCGTTAGAGTGAAAGCGTAGGCGGATCCAGAGTTCAATAGAGAGCACTTCAGCCACGTTAACGCCGCTCAGAGTAAATCTGCGGCAGGTAGCGGCTGTAGTGCTGCACCGAGTGTGTCCAAGGGTTTTCCAAACAGGAGGAGAGTCGGCACACCGTTCCATTTAAATGGAGGATAATCTCCACAGAGGCAATCACAGCTGCAGAGGGTCGCCTGGCCTGAAACCTGCCCAAGCGCAGAGTCAAACTGGAAACTAGAAACCGCTCACGTCAGAGTGTTAAACCCTCCGCCGAGGCTGAAGGTCCATCAAGTACGGCTCCGTCTAGATTGAGCCACGCCCACTCCACTTTGCAGGCCAGTCAGAGTGGAACGGTGAGGTGGAACAAAAAAAACCAAAGCTGAAACTCAAGTTCATGTAGAAGTTCCTGACATTCTACATGGGAGGTTTGGTGGCCATTGAGACTAAAGTAGTTAAAGATAACAACATTACACGCAATCTAGTTTGGTGCAGGTGGGCGTGGCCTTAGATGGACGCATGCCTGAGGAATCCAGGGAAAGAATAATGTTCACTCTGTGTGTTACGGGCAAAATGTTAACGTGGCAATTGCAGCGCCACCATCAGGCCGGCTGGTAACTACATGTTCTGAGTTCTTTCCCTCGGATGGATTTCCAACCGGCCCACAAGGTTTGAATAAAACCAGATCCTGACATTTGGAGTAATGCTGCTGATAAACACACAGGCAGACGGGCCGGAGGTAAGCAGCTGTTTACAGTGTGTGGTGCTCAGGTCGACAGTGTGCATGCACAGCTCTGTGTGTGTGTGTGTGTGTGTGTGTGTGTGTGTGTGTGTGTGTGTATCTGTGTGTGTGTGTGCAGCCTGAGCGGTGTGTGCAGCGGTGTAGCTGTGAAGCAGCGGTCGTCTTACAGTGCAATTATTCACTTAGCGCAGCGGCAGGCGGCTACAGCCAGAGCTCCAGCCGTGTTGACTCTGAGCCTTCGGGGTGCTGGCTGCAGCGGCAGATAGACCACAGTTGACACTGGAACACACAGCCGCATTCCAGCCCAGGAGAAGAGCGGGGCGAAGAAAGGGAGGCGAGAGAAGATGGGGAGAGGAAAAGGAGGAGAAATGGCAGAGGGGAAAGGGAGATAATCGTTTTCATTTTTCCTCCACTAGAAAAAGCCCCGGAGGCGATGTGTGGAGGGAGAGAGGGTTTCCTTTAGAGCAGAGATCAGAACGGGCGAGCGAGCCAGAGTGTGTGGACGCTGCACTCCTCCTTTCACGCAGAGAAAGAACAGAGGAGGGCAGACGGTGGCGAGCGGGCTTAAAGAGCGTGCTGGTGCTGCAGAGAGCAGAGAACCTGTGCCACCCTGGTGTTTGCCTACAGCAGTGACGTGCTTTGCGGCGTTTACTTATGGTAATGCCGGCCGGGGAGAGGTTAGAGGCTCTTTTATATCACCGCCCGGCCGTGAAAAAGCAGAAGACTGGCAACCCCCGGGCTCCCGGCAACGGCTGAGGGAACACAGCGGCGGCGGCGGCGGCAACAGCGGCCTTTTGTGAATCTCCCGTCTCTCCCTGTACGCTCACATGTCAGACGTTCCCTAATGGTGTTCTGCCCACACACCGCCCAATCAAGACGTGTGTGTGTGTGTAACTGAAGGAAGTAAACAGCAGTAGGCCGGTGGCAGCGATGACATTTCTACACGGTTCATTTAGTGCGTTAGGAAGGAGCTTCACAGTTTTATAGACGGCTGACGTTTCACCGCTGCTGCCTTTCTCATTATGCGCACAGATTCCGGTCAGGGATGGCAAAACCTGCCCCATAAAAAATGGATGATTTCCCACCCTGGTTTGATTTGCAGAGTCTGTGCATGCGGGGAAAGGGAAGATTCAGGCCTGTAATGAGTCGTTACATCACAAGATATTACAAGAACATCACTTTTTGGGCGTCCGTAAGCTTGTGACTGAGTGAAGGGAGATGCGTGACACCAGGCGTCGCCGCACCGAAGCCTTTAAAGACCTTTAACGCTTCATAAAGAGACAACACAATGCGGCTGCGTGTTCTCACACACACCCCCCCCCCCCTCCCCTCAATGCGTCACAGGCACGGGCGCAGGCTGGGAAAGCCTGGGACCCTCGCTCTCACTGCGGCTTTTGATGAAGTTCAGAGAAAGACGAGGCCGTTCCTGAGCGCCTGTTCATTAATAAGCCTGTGTGTGTGTGTGTGTCTGTGTGTGTGTGTCTGTGTGTGTGTGTGTGTGTGTGTGTGTGTGTGTGTGTGTGTGTGTGTGTGTTTGGAGCTTAACTGGGACATCCCGTCCTTCATGTACAATAGCACATTGGCAGACGGGTGCTCTATAGCGCTGGACAGCCAGACTGCATAGATAGCTCATGAATGCAAAGCAACATGTGTGTGTCTGACTGGCAGCCTGCGTTTGTGAGGCCCAGTTCCACGCTGTCACAAAAGCGGCGTTTGTGCGTTGACATGATGAGCGATCGTACGTCCTCTCTGCCCGCATGACGTTTCAGACGGCGCAGTAGAGTCGCCGATTCTTTAGGCTTCAAACTATCAAAGGAAGCGAGGTTTCTGCGGCCTCGTTTATGGCCGCGGTCCCGGACAGAACAGAGAGCCGGTAAACTTCCTCTGCTGACAGACGCCATCAGCCTATGGAACGTCTTTAAAGGTTACAAGATGTGCAAACGACCATTAGAGCTCACAGGAGCCTTGTTTCTGTAAGCGTGGCGTCTCAGCCCGTTCAGCTCTTTCCTCTGCCCGGCTCACTCAGGAGAGGAGACATGTTTCGCAGGTGTCAGCAAACACGCCATCGATTCCATTTGGCTTTGATGGCCGCTGTCATAATGAAGCCTCCATCGCTCCACATTTGCGGTTAGGAGGAAGCAGAAACCCTGAGGATTCTCTCGTTGGGATTTATGTCGCAAATTGCGTTGGACTCCATCAGAGCGTCTTCCTCCCTCCGCTCGCTTCCTGTGTGACACTTCCTCGTTCGCACGTCTTTATCTTCACCTCCCGCCGCTCTTTGGAAACAAGGTGATTCTGGGGTTTGGCAGGTTACAGACTTTGCCACCTGACAGCGTGACTTTACTGGGTCAGATGACATCACAGGGAAATCAAATAACACAATAAAAGCACAATTAAAACAAGTCTGTAGATGTTTAACAGTCAAAGGTCATTTTGAGGCCTTTAATCCGTTAGTAACAAACAAAACTAACAAACAGAAAGCAGTGGGATCGTCTGCAACACGTTTCAGAATCTGCTTCTTCCAGACGCTCTTCTCTCTGCCTCGTTCAGACATCATGCAAAGCAGAGGAAGAAAACGACACAAGCATGTTGTCCGTTTCCTCCTCCGCTGCATGGAGACGGTTGAACACGCTTCCTGGTACGGTCCGTCATGAGTTCGCTTCCCCTCTGTGTTTCAGCCTCGGAGCCCAACCTGAAGCTGCGCTCGCGGCTGAAGCAGAAGGTGAGCGAGCGGAGGAGCAGTCCGCTGCTGCGTCGCCGAGACAGCCCCATCACCACCGCCAAGAAGCGCTCTCTCGACATGGCGGGTGAGGATGACACACACACACACACACACACACACACACACACACACACACACACACACACACACACACACACACACACACACACACACACACACACACACACACACACACACACACACACACACAAAACAGCATTGAATCATAGTGTATTTTACTTTCTTGGGATGTATTTGATTTTGGTGTGTGTATGTGTGTGTGTGTGTGTGTGTGTTTCTTAGACTCCGCCTGTAGCAGCGCCCCCGGCTCCGGCCCGAGCTCGCCTAATAACAGCTCCAACAACATCCCCAATGAGAACGGCATCACTGTGTCAGTCTGCAACAGCACCGAGGTAACACACACACACACACACACAAACACATACACACACACACACACACACATCCAGAGAGTGAGTCACTTCACTGCACCCAAGGGCTCGGCGACTGTATTGCATTTGAGGATACTTTATATGAAGCTCATATTGGAGTGCAGTGATATTGTTTTAGCACATTTGATCTGTTAAACATATATATTTATATAGATATACTGTTTAAAGATATACATATACAGGATATACATATACACATAATACTTTTGGTAATACTTAATTTAAAGGCAGGAATGAGTTTCTGCTTCCAGTGAGGAGTGGCAGCACAGCACAGCGGTGATGTGCAGCGTTGGAGCATCGTGGCTCCTTGGTGCTGTTGTGCTCCGGGTCTCAGCTTACATGTTCTGTATACAAAGCTAAAGTCTACCTGTGAGGGCTCCTCTGATGATGGCCTGCAGGAGCCGGCGTGATGCTATTCACTGCAGCCATTATGGTCACTGGGGCGGTGTGGCGGAGGCTTAAACACGGCCGGCGGGGCTGCAGATGTACGCCACACGTAGCCTTCGCCCCTCCGCTGGGGATTTTTCATGACGCAAGCATTAATAAACGACTTGAATGTGTTTCTCAGGCGTCTCTGGCCCAGAGGCTATGCGGCGGCGCCGAGCGAGGCTCCATTAACCAGCTGTCCCTCTACACCTCGCCCTCCTTACCCAACATCACCCTGGGGCTGCCCGCCACCGCCACCGCCACTGCAGCGTCAAACGTAAGGAGCAGACTGGTGCTTTGATGTATTTACAGTTTGTTTATCTGAATATCAAGCATCTAAATCTTTGCCTCCAAGGTTTCATGCAATTAGGATTATTCAGGGAACATTTGGATGAACTCTCTGAATCGCGCTCTCTCTCTCTCTCTCTCTCTCTCTCTCTCTCTCTCTCTCTCTCTCTCTCTCCTGTCCCAGGTGACCTCAGCCCAGCAGGAGGGAGGCCTGCAGCCGGCCCTCTCCCTCAGCCCTCCCTTCCTCTCCGGCGGCCACCTGAGCCCCTACCTGGCCGAGGCGGGAGCCGGCACGGGCGGCCACAGTCCGCTGCTCCAGCACATGGTGCTGATGGAGCAGAGCCCGGCCCAGAGCCCGCTGGTGACAGGTAGGAGAAGAGATGAAACACACTGATGTACGGTGGAACTGAGAACGTCAACAAAACCTCTATCGTGAACCGACCGTCTTGTTTCTTCTTCCCCAAAACAACACGTCACTTCTCTAGAAACATAAGTCAGGCGGCTTGAAGGCAAACATGTGGGTCGCGCTCGGGTTCTCGTGAATTTCAAGGAAGTCGTAAGTTAGCGACGCTCTCACTGGTTTCAGCCACGGAGGTGAGCGATGAGACGATCCCAAGTTATTTTAACCGCCGCTATCACGGGATCCTACGCCGGCAGAGATGTGTGTCCTCGGCCCCCTCGCACACTGACAGACGTCCATTCATTAGCTCAAACTAACGAGGCCCTTTCATGCGCCTGCGTCTGCACCCAGAGATCATGGGGGCGCGTGAGACGGACGCATTGTGTGCCGCTTCCCATCGGCTCATCCGCGGCTGCCGGAGCGCTGCTATTTTCAGCAGGGGTCTGGGCCAGTGAATGGGGGAGTGACGCACATGCCGACGTACGGCATGTGTGTGTGTCTGTGTACAAAATGCTCCGTAACACACAAGGGCCTTTCACAGGGACCGGATTGATACAATTAACATACCGAATGCTAACATGTTACGCCGTCACTCCTCCACACAGAGCGGCTAAGAGATTCTGTTCTCATGTTCCGCTCCACGCCGCCGTACATACTTCAGTGTGTGCGTCATCTTCTCTGACCAGTTTGCAAAGTAAAAGATAAGCTTCCTGTAATTATTCGCTGGCTCAGTCGAGTCCGTTTTATTGCTTTTCTCATCGGTATCAATGTGTCGCCCAGGGACTTAAGCCGCGCACGTTTACGGGATCTCACCCTCACAATAGAACGTCCGCAGCATGGCGACGCAGATGGTCGCTTTGGATTTGGCTCACAAATACATCTGCTAACTAAATCCCAGGTCCAACACCAGTAAGAGCACAATTAGGAATCCATGTGTTCGCGTCTGTGTGTGTGTATTTATATATGTATCTTACACTTTAGAGCAACTTCACTCGCGCTGAAGTCTGGCGAACGCTCGCCGTTAACGTCGTATTCTTCTTCTTTCGATAGCAAAGTCATTGCAGGCCAATGTGGGACCATGGAGGTCCAGGATGATCACGTGTGTAAACATCGACGACTGGCCTCTGCTGTCACCGTCCGTCTTTGTTAATGTGTGTGTGTGTGTTTGGCGTCATATCTAACAGACGTCGCGTACATACATGACAAACATGCGCAGCAGCTGGGAAACAGCTGGGAAAATGAAAAGCTTTGTGTCTTAAATGAAGACGCAACATCAAGCACACGGCGTGACAAACTAACAAAGCCTCCTCTGTTCCCGCCCAGACAACGGGCGGCCAAAGCTGCTCCGCTCTCGTCTTGAGTTTCACCTTTGCCCCACTCCGCCTCTCCTTCCTCTCCCCCAGGCGTGAGCGGCCTGTCCATGCCTTCGGCGGCGTCCATGGCCAAGCTGCAGCGGCAGCACCGACCCCTGGGGCGGACCCAGTCGGCCCCGCTGCCCCAGGGGAGCGCGGCCCAGGCCCACGCTCAGGCCCTGGCCCTGCAGCAGCTGGTGGTCCAGCAGCAGCACCAGCAGTTCCTGGAGAAGCACAAGCAGCAGTTCCAGCAGCAGCAGCTCCACCTCAACAAGGTGAGAGACGCCGCAGCGCTCTGACTCCAAGCTGCACTTAGTTAGGATTTATTGCAGCGCTGTTGATGGATTCCATTGGATTACTATGCAGATATAGGTAATAACAGGAGCAGGGAGTGTATAGAAGCTGTTTCCTCACTTTAGCCATGAAGGCAGCTGAAGGAAGGAGCCACAGATCTGAGATCACAGTCAAATAAACTGCTAATTATTTATGGCCACAAGCCACCGTGGGACTGCACACAAGCTGGAGTTGTTGCGTAGGTGGAAGCCAGTAACACAGCCAACGTGTTAGCTCTGTGTGTGTGTCTGTGTGTGTGTGTGTGTGTGTGTGTGTTACACATTTCCTTGGACACATTTTCTCTCTCTCTCTCTTGCTCTCTCTCTCTCTTCCTCTCTCTGTCTCTCTCTCTTCCTCTCTCTCTCTCTCTCTCCCTCTCTCCCTCCCTCCCTCTCTCTCTCTCTCTCTCTCTCTCTCTCTCTCTCTCTCTCTCTCTCTCTCTCTCTTTAGTATTTTTGTTTTTGTGTAGGAGGAGGCAGGTGCGGGTTAACATGCCTGTGTGTGTGTGTATGTGTGTATTTGTGTGTGTTGCCTTTGCACGTTTGCGTCCACGACTGTGTGACTGAGGCCGAGACAGTTGCCACAGGCTGCAAGGTTACTCAGCGCTGCCATGGCAACAGAGCGGAAGCCTCTGCCTTACATGGTCAGGGAGCAGCAGCCGCTGCTGTGCTGTGGCTTTACATATTCTAACAGTGTACTCGCTGGAGGAGAGGTGGGTGGATGAAACAAGGGATTTCCTCTCCTCCTCTGCCTCCTCCGCTCTCCTCTTTCGCTCCCTCCATATGCTCCAGAGCTCTCGGGACGCAGCGTTTTACACAAACAGCTCTCTTCTGGCACGCCAACGAATCTTTCCAGAGGAATCAACGAGTCCAAATGCAAAACTGCAGAGGAGACGCTGCTTTGTTTCTTTACAGTTCAGTCAAAGTAACAGAGCCTGTGTGATAGATTGGGACCAAAGTCACGGGAAATAAAAGTTTGAATCTGACACAGATGGGAATTTTGGGAAAAAGTGGAGCGGGAGGGCAGCAGGGTGGAGGGAGGAGGGGGAGGAGGAGGAGGAGGTGAGAAAGAGGAGGAACAGCAGCTTGTTTGGAGGGAAAGAAAGAAAAGAACAGAAGGGGGGGGGGGGTGAAAGAGAGTGCTGACGTTAATGCTGTCCCCTGGCACTGCGCCAAGGGACCCAGAGGCCTACAGCACTGGGAAACAAACACACACACACACACACACACACACACACACACCCATCATCATCAGCCTACTCTTGAGACACACTTTTCTCTTTCTCACACACTCTGTTTTTGTCTTATTCTTTTGCACACACACACACACACACACACTCTCTCACACACACACACACACACACATACAATGGATGAGAGCAGTCTGCAGCCTTGGACGGCGCTCTGAATGGCCTGGGCAAGGGGAGTGAATGAATGGAGCTCTGAATCACCGCTCAGTAACAGTAGGGCCCCCAGAACGAGCCACACAACAGGGAGGGAGGAATGTGTGTGTGTGTCTGTGTGTGTGTGTGTGTGTGTGTGTCTATTCCATGAGACGGAGTACGAGCGCCGAAGCGGGCCGCTCACATTCAATTAGAACAGAGCGGTTTGAAATGAGTAAGACACCAATCTGACTGACTAATCCAAATAAGCTTGTTAAAAGAAGAATACGCCAGAGAAAGGAGACGCTCGCCAGGAATTTGATTCGCAGGCGAACGTGCTCGTGCAGCTGAATCACACATCTGAGGGGATTTGTCACATCCTGCTGTTTAATAAATCTGAAATCACAAGCGTCCTCTCTCCCTCCCTCCCTCCCTCCCTCCCTCCCTCCCTCTCTCCGCTTCCTAGATGATATCCAAGCCAAGCGAGCCGTCCGTGGGCCGCCAGCACCAGAGCCACCCTGAGGAGACGGAGGAAGAGCTGAGGGAGCACCAGGACGGCGCCTCCCTGCTGCCGGGCATCACCATCAAGCAGGAGCCCCCAGACCCCCAGGAGCTCCAGGAGGAGGCGCTGCACCGGGAGCGGGAGAGGCAGGCGGAGCAGGAGCTGCTCTTTAGACAGGTAGAGGAGGTGTCGGGGAGGAGGAGGAAACTCTCAAGACGCAGAAGAAGAATGTCACTCCCGCTGTGAAACTGCGTCAGGCCCTAACATTTGCTTTGGTCGCCCTCCTCTGGCCATGAACTGTACCTGCAACATAAATCACCTGCCATTGCTCCCCCTCCTTTAAATCCACCCTTGCATTTACATTAAGTGTGTGTGTGTGTATCTGTGTGCGTACAAGCAGCAGGCCCTGCTGTTGGAGCAGCAGCGCATCCACCAGCTGAGGAACTACCAGGCCTCCATGGAAGCCGCCGGCCTGTCCATCTCCTTCCCAGGGCACCGCCCCCTCTCCAGGGCCCAGTCGTCCCCGGCCTCCGCCTCCTCCTTCCCAATCAGCGTCCCGGCCCCCGAACCGCCCTCCAAGCCTCGCTTCACCACAGGTCAGCGTCCCTCGCCCTCTTTGTTTCTTAGGCCGGGGAATTGAATTTTCCTCACGACGGATTGGAATTCCCATCCAAAAGAAGTTTAAATATGGCCATCTACTGGGTAAATACATTTGTGTGTGTGTGTTGGTTCCCTCAGGCCTGGTGTACGACTCCCTCATGCAGAAGCACCAGTGTATGTGCGGGAACACCAACAGCCACCCGGAGCACGCAGGCCGGATCCAGAGCATCTGGTCCCGGCTGCAGGAGACCGGGCTCAGGGCGCAGTGTGAGGTGAGACAAAACTCACCGCTCCAACTGCTGGGGACAAAAATCAGCACAACGCTAAACAGCACCTGAAGGTTACATGTTGCATGTGTGTGTGTGTGTGTGTGTGTGTGTGTGTGTGTGTGTGTGTGTGTAGTGTATCCGTGGGAGGAAGGCAACTCTGGAAGAGCTGCAGACGGTTCACTCTGAAGCCCACGTGCTGCTGTACGGGACCAACCCTCTCCGACAGAAACTTGATTGTAAGCTCACACACACACACACTCACACACACACATTCGCACAGTATTAACTAATTTTCCTCATTGTCCATTTTGTCTTTGTCAGGTTCCGTCACGCCCATGTTTGTACGATTACCGTGTGGCGGAGTCGGGGTAAGTGCTACCTACTGACGGAGTTTTGAATGAGAGAATCAAAATCAAATCTAAGAGTGTGTGTGCGTGTGTGTCTCTAGGTGGACAGTGACACTATTTGGAACGAGGTCCACTCCTCCAGTGCGGCCCGTCTGGCTGTGGGCTCTGTGGTGGAGCTCGTCTTCAAAGTGGCAACCGGAGAGCTGAAGGTAACGATCACACCGCTCTTCTTATTCTTCTTCTTCTTCTTCTTCTTCTGTCTCTCCCACATGCCAAGCAAGTTTAAGTATGTGATCATTTGCAGCCTCTCATTCAAAGTCTGCATTCCTACGCGTCACAGTTCCTCTTCTTTGTGTTGCGTTCTGTCTTCATGATGTCGCTCTTAGTGGCTAACAGTCCGGTGTCTTCCTTTCCAGAATGGCTTCGCTGTGGTCCGCCCCCCCGGACACCACGCTGAGGAAAGCACGCCCATGTAAGGCCACAGCCCGCCGCCACACTCCTTCGTAACGCCCCGAACGCATGCATATACAAATACCAGTGTTGGAACGGGACCGCACGGAAAAGAAATGACATAATGACATAAGCCGCCCAGTTTATTTGCACATAAAAGTAGCGAGCGTCGTTACTCTGCCAGATGTTTGAAGGAGCACTTCTTTCATTTTTCACGTCCTCCCCTCGCATGTTTAAACGCGCCATAAAAAACGTGAGAATGCGGCAGTTAAGCGCCGGGTTCTAACCGTAACCATCAGGCTCTCCCTCTGTCTGACGCTGCTTTCAGGGGATTCTGCTATTTCAACTCTGTCGCCATCGCCGCCAAACTGCTGCAGCAGAGACTCAACGTCAACAAGATCCTCATCGTGGACTGGGTCAGTCTCCGGGGAAACCAGATGTCTGTCATGAGACGCAGTAGGGAATGGAGTGTGTGTGTGTGTGTGTGTGTGTGTGTGTGCTTGCGCGTGTGTGCGTGTGTGTGGTTAATTTGCATGAAATGGTCCATTTGTTTTTCCCCATTTGGATTTAGATGATTCTTTACGAGTGTTTAAAATGTTGGAACGATGTTGGATTTTATTTGAAGTTGCACAAATTTGTGATTGTGTGTGTGTGCGTGTCTGTACTTCAGGATGTTCACCACGGCAACGGCACCCAGCAGGCCTTCTACGATGACCCCAACGTCCTTTACCTCTCCATCCATCGCTACGACGACGGCAACTTCTTCCCAGGGAGCGGAGCGCCGGACGAGGTGTGTGTGTGTGTGTGCGTGCGTGTGTGTGTGTGTGTGTGTGTGTGTGTGTGTGTGTGTGTGTGCGTGCGGCTGTAACCCTAAAAACAGGCTGGAACAAAACATTCCCAGTGCATTGTGGGAGACATTTAGAACAGCTTTGGATTTTAATAGGTAATTAAGTTTGTGTTTCTTCTGCTAAGTAAGTGATTTTAAAGAAGAATAACACTGAAAGCGTTAATTGTTTGCCATTTGTTTCACTGTTTTCCCACTTAAATGCTGAAGCTAAGTGTTAATTTGAGTTCATTGCTCGCTTGCATCAGATCCTGCTGTTGTTTAACTACAAATTAATGCAGGCACCAACCAAAACAAACCTTGCCACGCTTTGCTCCAGGCCAACAGAACAGCCAGCGGAGTTAATGGAGGCGTTTGGGTTTTTTTTTTCTTTTTGTCGCGCATGTAAATGGGAAAACGACAATCTGTGCTGTTTAATGGGTTTAGTCTCCGCTGAACGCACATGTGGCTCCCTCTGCAGGTGGGTAGCGGGCCCGGCGTGGGATTTAACGTCAACGTGGCGTTCACCGGAGGCCTGGACCCGCCCATGGGAGACGTAGAGTACCTGGCTGCCTTCAGGTACCACAGACACCAGATGAGCAATACTGTATGTAAACGTATCGGCAGGCTTCTTGGGTGGGATTGATGGCCCTGAATGACTCATGCTGCGTTCGAGTGGTGTGGGAAATATGACTCCCCAGAGCCCAAGAAGAGAGAGAAACAGAGAGAGAGAGAGAGGAAGTGTGGATGAGAGCATGATGTAATGAGTCAGGCTGAGGAGAGGGAGGGAGGGAGGGGAGAGAAGGAGAGAGAGGGGGGGAGAGAGAGAGGGAAGGGTGAAAGGATTGAATGGTTAAAGGGAGCGGATGAGAGGAAGATCAGAGCATACAGGGATCGATGAAGGGGAGGATGAGGAGGTTAATAAGTGGATGAAGCACATAGAGTTGAAACATAAATAGGAGTTGACACACTGACTCATGAACGTGTGTGTGAATGGTGTGTACCTCAGGTCGGTGGTGATGCCCATAGCCAATGAGTTTGCTCCAGACATCGTGCTGGTGTCCTCGGGCTTCGACGCGGTGGAAGGTCACCCGCCACCGCTGGGCGGCTACACGCTCACGTCCAAGTGTGCGTACCACATTTACACACTCAATGCTTTTCCGATCGCACACAAGACTTCAACCAGCCGTGACGCGCCTCCTCTCTCTCTCTCTCTCTCTCGCTCTCCCCCCTCTCTCTTCTTTTCCTCTGTCCAGGTTTCGGCTATCTGACCAGGCAGCTGATGACCGTGGCCGGAGGGAGGGTGGTCCTGGCTCTGGAGGGGGGCCACGACCTCACCGCCATTTGCGACGCCTCCGAGGCCTGCGTGGCCGCCCTGCTCGGCCAGGAGGTGAGCGGAGAACCAGATTTGACATGTTCGCCGCTAAGTGAAGGCTTTGTTTCACCGAGTCAGACCCCCGAAAGCTCAAAGACGCAATTTAATGCCACATATTTAATTATTTTACGTGCTTTAATCATACAAGATTAATATTAGAACTGTGTCTTTGATTTCAATCTTGTGACTCAAACAGAAACGTAGCACTGTTTGATTTTAATTTTCTAGCTGTCATGAAAGAAGATAGATAATAGAGGGAAGGATTAGATTCATTTTAGCACAGAATTAATGTTTTGTTCTGGCAAATCAGAAGATTCCTCAAATAACTGTGTATTCTTGAATTTATGCAGTTAATGTTGAGGGAGAATTATGAATTTCTGTCTCATGTTAGTGCTTTTAATGAAAAACAGAGATTAATTTGCTCTTTCTAAGTTTGTTTAGCAGATTTGGCTTTTTATCTGATCTCCAGCTGACATCTTGTGGAGAGTATTGGAACTGCATGCTGTTACTCTTATCTCTGGAGTTTGTGATTTACTGTGTGTGTGTGTGTGTGTCCTTCAAAGCTGGACGCTCTGCCCAAGGCCGTCCTGGAGCAGAGGCCCAATCCCAATGCTGTCCACTCTTTGGAGCGAGTGCTGGAGACTCACAGTGAGTTCAACAGAAGAACTGTTTAGCAGACGTGCTTCATCTCGTTCTGCATTGGAGAAGAATGCTAAACATGAAGAAAAATATGATTTAAAAACCAAAAATAACACAATTTACATGAGTGCGATTGATTCATCTGCGTAGAAACGAATCCCCAAAGAGGCTTAAAGCTGCAAATCTGTCTGTTCTGCGTCTTAATGTAGATAAATGTTGCTCCTCTTTTTGCATCAGTGAGTCTCGGAGGAGTTCCTTACTTTTCAGATGGGAGTAGATTCCCAAACAAACTTTCTCTATCTTGGGATTTTGCCTCAGATCACAGCCATCCCTCTTGTTGCTCCACTTCTTTCCCCCTCCTTCATCCATCTCCTCTCCTCTTCCCCCCCCCCCCCCCCCCCCCCCCCCCCCCCCCCAGGTAAGTACTGGCGCTCGGTGCACCGCTACTCCCCACGTCTGGGTCTGTCCCTGCTGGAGGCCAAGCGAGGAGACTCCGAGGAGGCCGAGGCGGTCAGCGCCATGGCCTCGCTCTCCGTGGCCAACACCAACGCCAACACCATGGATCACAGGTACGGTCAGGTACAGGTGGGACCGATGGGAAAGCCGAGGCATTTCAAGTCGTGTTTGTCCTCCCCGGCTTGTTGCTAGTACCGTCAAATTGTGCTAAAGTTCAATCAGAGATGAATATTTGGAGATACAAAGTGGAGTCCTAAGTCCAGAAAGGTCAGGAGGTTATCTGCTTGTGAAGTGCGGCGGGACATTGTTTACATCTGCTCACGCATCCTGTCTCCCCCTGCAGGCCAGAGGAGGAACCCATGGAAGAAGAGGAACCACTGTAACGGAGGGAGACATGAAGGTGTCGCACTGTAACCTTTGACCTCTCCGGAGAACGCCTCTTTGAGCTGCGAGGAGCCTCGACCGACCCCCTCATTTAGTCCCCCCCCCACCCCCGAGCCTCTACTCACCAACGTCGCTCACCTTGATTGGCGGCGACCTCGGCCATCGAGGGAAGAGTGGGGGGGGAGGGCGGGCTCGGCCTCAGAGTAGGGAGCCAATCAGGAGACAGAGGACTGAATTGGGACACACACACACATATACACTCGCTCAGAGACACCCTTTTACTGTCGGCCTTCATACACCAACCCCTCCCCCCCCCGTCCCCCTCACATTAGCCCATGGCGGCTACGACGGCGAGCGCGTCCGGAGGCAGAGGGGGGGCGAGGACGCGTCTTGCCTACTGAAAGGTGTGTGTGTGACACACTCCTGTGCTGAAACAACACGGTGCTTTACACAGCTGCCCTCTGACCTCATACAGGCACCAGGGACGGCACACACACACACACACACACACACACACACACACACACGCTCCCGGCCTGTCGGGGAGTTTCTCTCCTCTTTTCTCGACTATTTCTCCCTTACGAAGCGAGGGCGCCGCGGCAACTGAGATAGTAATACTTTAGACGATTGGTTCACTGTGGACTTTGGGCCGGAGCTCGAGTCGGCTCTTGCAAAGCTTTGTGGCGGCGTGGATGGACGGGGAGGAGTGCCTTGGCAAGGGTCCGCTGGATTTCAGGATTGTTCAGGAAGAGATTGCCTTAAGTTAAACAATTGTTCTCGCTGTGGAGGGGAAGGAGACGGATAGTTTCCCGAAGAACGCAAAACAATCTTTGAGCATGTTTACTTGGAATGTGACGCCGACAACGTTTATGTCGCTCACAGCCTCTCTTGAAGAGTTACTTTACTTTTGGATGGATCTATTTTTCTGTAAAAAAAAAAAAAAGATACGAATAAAACGCTTGGTTAAGGTAGTTGCCAGCTTCGAGTTGAAATGTGGAGAATTTTAGATTGAACGTAAAAAAAAGAAAAGACAAACGCCTTTAATGTAGCTTCCCTTTAATCCGAGTCAGCGCTTTGTAAACAGCATGAGATGGAGCGGAGAGAGCCGGGGCGTTCCTTTAAACCCGCCAGATTCCGAACGTTTCCCACAAAAAGAGACGGCCGAGCGGGAAAAACGCCAAAGCATGACTTTGCATTTTACAGTACTGACAGCGCGAGAGGCTCCGCGCTCGGACGGTACGCGTGACTCTACGCGGAGCGAACGGAGCGGAGCGAGCGGTTTCTTGACCTCCCAGGCTTTGCTAGTTGGCAACTACCTTGGTTACTGGTGTGGGCGGGACTTAAGTCGTGTACATTGAATTGAATATATTTTGAGAGGCAATAATCCTGTATTGCCTGTTTGTAACTACATGTATGATTTCCACATCAAGTTGTCGTTTTACAATATCAAATGTGTTTGGTCTACTTTTTTTTTGTTTTTAATGTATAAGATTATTTTTCTAACTTTTTCATTCATAGATTTTCATTTTTCTGTGTTTTTATCCGTTTTTTGGATAGTTAGAGGGCTGCCATTCACATACTCAGTACTCTTGTTACTTCTTTCTTTCTTTCTTGTATTTATCGAGGAAAAACAAGGAGCGACGCTTTCTTTCCGCGCCTCTCGGCCTTTCTGCATTTTCATCAGTCGTGTATTTATAACATGTACTGTTTATAGGAGATTTGTATATGGATCAAAGTTTATAAATGTACTCTGTAAGTAATGACAGCTATGATATTGTGAACGGCGAACAGTATCGTGTACGATATTACTCCACCAACTTTTTAAAAAAAGGCAGCGTATTTAAAACTCGTCGCGTATTTTGACTGCACTGTTTCGAGTCGCCACCGAGCGAAAATGTGCTTACGCAGCAACCCGAAACCTCCAAACCACGTTTCATCGCACTGCTGCCTAATCGGTCCGCGTTCCCCGTTCCCGCCCCCCCCCTCCGTCACGACACCCGCACGCCTTTCGACTGTGACGTCATCACACCCGAGAAGAGGTTTGGAGGCCATTTTATGTAGCTAGGAAGAGACGCGTGTCGCAGCGAGGAGATACTGTATTTGGATGGAAAAACGTCGACCAGCTTCTTAAAGTGAAACATTTCTGAGCATGTATTGCACTATCATCAGTGTCTCCTCCTTCCCAGGATTCAATTTACGTTGATATGACGCGATTAAATGAAAAAGCGACCCCCTCCCTCATTCGTCGACTTGCTTTGTTTAGCACGCGATTAACCTCGACCATCCAGTTTTAAGTTGATCTGATTTTATTCACATGTCAAATTCAGGATTTCAGTTGATATTTTTCCATTTCTTAAAAAAAACCATTCCATGTGTTACTATTTTTAATTTGGCTTTAACATTCAGGTTTTTTTTTGTTTGTTTCGTTTAGTTTCACTGGGACTTTGAGGTTTGTTTGTAGAAACGTTAAACCTGCTCTTTGTTTTCGCTGTCTGCTCGCGCCAACTTTAACTCTTTGCATGGTTTGTGAGTCAGCATGCCTGCTTGTCTATGTAACAAAATGTATTTGCACAATAGAAGAAGAACACTGGAGGACTTCAAGAAAAAAAAAACCCTCCCACGGCAACTCAGAGCACCAGGCGGGACCGTTTCTTCCTCTCTGGTGTGCAAGACTTTGTCCAAATGACTCCACTGAGAAACATTTGATATTGTTCTTATTAAACATCGTTTCCGATAAGTGATTTTAACACGACTCAGCACTTAGAAGATGTACGGACTGTGTTTGCTCTGCCAAACCTCTGCTATACTCTCGACTCTCCCAAAGAATGTTCCTCTCTCAAAGATTTCCACGGGCACTATTACAGTAGAGAAATGTTGGATATTGGTTGAGAAAAAAGGTTTTTGGGGGAAAAAAAGGGCATGGTGGTTTGATTGTCACACCCGCCTCGGCCAGTTCTATATATAACCACTGTGGCTCAAGAGCAATTCTTGGTTTACATGTAAATGGAAAAAAAGTTATTTTTTGTTTGTTGTTTGTCTCTATTGATGAAAAATGTTATCTTTCTTTGGGACCTACGCTTTGGACATTTCATCTCTGACATCATCTATAAAATATATTTCTGAAAAATATGAACTGCTTCTGATCGTGTTGTTATTATGACCATTATTATCATAGATGGACATATTCTTTACAATTAAGGAGAAAATCTGTTTTGTGTAGAAAATCGTGTGTAAAAAAACACTTAATAATTTCAGGCATGTGTTGAGACTGAAACAGAAGTTAAATCTCTCAATTGAATGGCTCAATTGATCTACATTTCATGTGGCTGCTTTATGTTTGCTAATCATTCACGTAAGAGCAGAATTATAAGGAACAGAATCGGTACTTTCCCTCGGGATAATAAACTTTTATCTTCTCTTATCTTAGAATAATGTTCGATGTCAGCCGTATTTCAGGGTACACATGCAGATTGCACATCTGACCTGAGTACAGGGTTGGTTAAGGTCAAACCAGGGGTACTCTGATAATCCAGATCAATAATCAAATTTGTTCATCAATTATCTTGTGAGGGTATTTTAAATTGACCAGCACATCTCAGCTTTATTGCTTCATATAGATAAAATGCAAACTGCTTTACTTCAGCTTCAAAGAGAATTACGACTGAAGTCCATGGAAATTCTGTTGTGGCAAATTATTCATCAATAAAATGGGTTTAAGTAGTTATAAACTATTTTTACATATTCGTAATCTATTTCTTATAATTACAAATCTATTATTTCTTTATGATAAGATTTGATTCGTTATATAATTATTTTCTTTTAGTTCTGTTTTTGTCGTAAACCTCCGCCCCTGAACACCGATTGTCCAATCAGAGCTCAGCAATCACAACCAGGCACGTGCAGATGAAAAAACTGCATTTTAAAAAACAGATGAGGAATATTCTGGAAAATAGATGACAGGAGTCGAGGCTGGGATGATTTCAGATGAATGAGCTGCTCGGCACATGAGGAGGACGTGCTGGGGGACAGACGAGGGACATGAGGTCTCTCAGCTGACTGCACAATCGAATTAGACAAGCAAATAAGACTAAGGGCTGCTGGATTGAGTCAAAGTCTGAACAGCTTCAGGTGACCAGCAGGGAAACGTGAATCCCAACGTGCAGTACGTGATTAGCGTCAGGATGCACTGAAACGCTCCCAAACTCAGAGGGGAAGTTAAACGTGTTGAATTATTCTGTCACAGTGACGATGATGATGAAGGAAATCACCAAACAGGATTTCACACAGCATATAAAAAGGACTTCAATGAGTAATTCCCATATTTCCAATGTCATCCCCAAATATCCAGGCTATTCCCAACTTTTCGACATTATTCCTGTCTTTTCAGAATTGTTCACCCACGTGACTATTTTCCAGGAATTGTTCATTGTTTTCAACAATGATCCTGATTTTAATTTTGTTCCCTCATCTGAACTTAGTCCCACTTTGCAAGTTTAGCATGATCAAAACTCATCATTGTGACAAACACTCGATTTTCACACACGGCTTCTATATTTGGAGGGCATTTCCAAACTTTCAGCGGAATTCCAGACTTTTGATGCTCCGCATTTGTGCCCACCTTTTGGAGCATTAAACACAACCAACGTTCCTATTGTTAGCGTGTGTTTTAAAGTAGTGTGTTTGTTTGTGCGCGCGCGCGCGCGCGTGTGTGTGTGTGTGTGACGGTGAGGGGAGGGCGCTGAGCTTCTCCCTCCCTCTCCCCCTTCCCTCCCTCGCTCTCTCTCTCTGCTCCGCCGCTCCACTGCCATGCCCAGTCTGTAGCTCTTAGCACCGCCACTCTCCCCACTTCCACGGCCCTTTCCGTGGGGAATCGAACCCTCGTCCGACCTCCGGCACCGATCCATCTCTTCATCCAGCAGAGCTCAGCGTTGCGTCGGGAAATGCCTAACATCGTGCTTTTCAGCGGGAGCTCCCACCACGATCTGTCGCAGAAAGTGGCCGATCGACTCGGACTCGAACTCGGGAAAGTCATAACGAAGAAATTCAGTAACCAAGAGACATGGTGAGTGTTCGCTCCCCTGCGTGGACGCGATAGTTGGCCTGGATCGTGGGGATTCTCCGCTCTGTGTGTCCCATGTGGACCTGTTAGCTCCGAGCTAACAATAGTTGACTCTGTACACGTGACTTAGCCACATGTAAACATAGCAGGCTAGCTTAGCCTCTGGCTACACGTTAGCTCGTGGATGTTTGACTCTAGTCGGAACACATTCAAGTTTGTTTATTTCACATTTATATATGACAGGCACGGCTGGTGTCAATAACTAACTAGACTGACTGTAGCGGAGGAGTCGTGGAGGTGCGATTAACGCTCGGTAGCTTTGCCGTGACTGACGCTACATTTGGGGCATATGTAGCAAAATGTCTCCCCTCTTCGTCACGTTAGCATCACAATACGCTGCTAACTCCCCCCTCCTATATGTCCACGGGGGCTCTATTTCGTTAAGCGGCTGGTTTGAAACGTGTGTATAACTTGAGGCGAGCTGGTGGGGGAGTGTGTTTCTGACGTGTTTCAGTTGGCACACACACGTACGCACGCGCAGTTCGAATGGCGCTACTGTAGCTAGCTGGAGCTCTTATCTGTGCGTCATATCGGTAATCGATAGCTGCCTGATCAGCGTCTGTGGCGGCGCGAGGCGGAGGTTGTCGCGTCTGAACCCTTGACGTGGCGTTTGGTCGTGTCCGAGTATGGACGCAGACCGGCTCACTCACCTGGAGTGCGTGTGTGAGCTGGTTCTTCATCCGGGTTCGTTTCTAAAGCAGACACACGGATCATTACAACACTCAGTGCTTGAACACGAGCAGGCAAGACGTCAGGACTTGTGTGTTGTTGCTTATGTAACAAGCTGCTAAAGACCACATAGTTGTTATCTGAGGCCTTTGACCTGCTGACCCACATCAGTGATGACATGGACACACACACACTAAGTTACAAGATGTTCACTGTACTTCGTTTGTGTGTGTTTTGGCTTCACTCAGCAGCTCTGTAGGAACTATTACTGCAAAGATACAAGAAATGAATGCCACAATAAAAGCTTAACATCTCTTCTGGAGTGTGTTGTGATGGTAATGCTTGGGAAATCTGTTCCGGAACATTCTGTCTGCTACTTCACATTAAATATAACTGAAGTTTCAGTGATGTATCCAACTGAACATATGACCTCATTTCTGTCTGTGTGGTCCTAGATCTCATTCTTCTGTCACTCAACGTCACAGTTCTCAGGGTTATTCCCCAAATTATCCTGATTATTCTTCGGCTTTGTGGCCCTCTGACATCAGCCGTAACGCCCGCTAATGCGCTCAGAGCACCACAGCTGTAACACACACAGCTGTAACGCCCTCTGCATCCAAGCATCCAGTGTGCAATGTGTTGACCTCTTGACTCTCTGCTGGTGATCCAACCACCACACAACTCCTGGATTCTCTCTCTCTCGCCCTCTCTCTCTCTTGGGAATGCAGCTGTGTGTGTCGGACACAAAGTCCAAAACAAAGATTACGTTTTCATTCTCACAGCCTAATAGCCGCTTTTCTCACGTATCCGCCGCACACAGGCTCCGCTGCACTCAGGTTGACTGCAGAGGTCAAGGACCAGCCGGAGCTTCGGGAGCGGATTGTTTACTCCTGGGAAACGAAGCGGCGCGGAGGCTCGCGCTCAAATAAAGATTTTATCGCTGCTTTCTTGTTTGCCGTTGGCTCATAATCACGCTTGTTTTCTTGCAATAACTCTCTGCTGAAAGTGTCGGGGCCCTGCGTTCAAATTACAGTTATTACAGTAAAGTCATGAATGTGTGAACAGTGTGACCTTTGCCCTCTACCTCTTAAGTGCGTCCTGGGATGACGTGAGCGGTTGTCCTTGCTGTGGAATGTTTTCGCGCACACTCGCTGCCCCGTCAGAGCAGCAGCAGGTCGCCACCTCCGCCTGGCAGAGCAGATTTTTTTTTACGCCTGCCAAAACGTTTTTACAAGACTCTCCGGCGAGTGCAGGCGGCCGAGTCAGGCACCGTCTCATACAGGAGTGGAAGAAGGCGGAGCTTAATGATAAACGACGTCCTTACTGTTCCAAATGCTTTACTGTATGTACTGAAGGGCAAAGATCATAAACAGGAAGTTGTTTTTGGGTTTGTTTGGTGCCATTTAGGTCTAAAAAGCTCCTGACATTTCCCCTCTTCCTCCCCCGTGTTTGTGCAGTGTGGAGATCGGGGAGAGCGTCCGTGGCGAGGACGTCTACATCGTGCAGAGCGGCTGCGGCGAGATTAACGACAACCTGATGGAGCTGCTGATCATGATCAACGCCTGCAAGATCGCCTCCTCCTCCCGCGTCACCGCCGTCATCCCGTGCTTCCCCTACGCCCGGCAGGACAAGAAGGACAAGGTGGACACACTATACACACAGCACACACACGCACACACTTCACACCCCTGATGTTCCCAAAACCAGAGCTTCCGAGTTGAAGACGAGTGAATTCAGCAGCAGTGGCATCATAACACTGTTGTTTTGATCAAACAAAGTGCTTCACCGCAGAGCTCAGGGCCTCAAAAACATTGGAACTGTTCCCGTTTCACACAGAAGCCCTCGCACGGCTTCGTGGCGGGCCTGTTACAGCTATAGATTGCTTACGTAACGTTTTGCGCGGGAGCTGCTAGTACAGTTTTGCATATCAACAAATAAATAATAATAATATAATCGTTGTGTCAAAGACGAACGGAGCCGCTCGTCCGAGTACGAGTGTTTTCAAGGGAGTCGTCGCTCCGCTTAGTTGTCCTGTTTTGGCAACAAGTCCCTGAAGATGGGCGCAGGTTTCGTCCTGTGGGTCGGGCGATCCTGTCCGCCAAACGGGACGTGTAAAGAAGTAAAGGTGTCTGTCTCCAAACTCATCCTTTCACACCAACCAAACGGCACGATCAGCGTTTTCCGTCCTAATAATCTGGACTCATAGAGGCTCTATTCTTACACAGCTGAACCTCAACGTCCCACAAGTGTCTTTGTTTTTTAAAACACACACTCGACGTGAAACGCAGGAGGCCGTCCCTCCCGCCTACAGTGACAGTTTCCGCTCTGGTGTGGATCTCCTCACGCGACTCTCTGTTTTGCTGCTTGACCCAGAGTCGCGCTCCCATATCGGCCAAGCTGGTGGCGAACATGCTGTCTGTGGCCGGCGCCGACCACATCATCACCATGGACCTGCACGCCTCGCAAATCCAGGTCAGCACTCCAGGCTTTAGTGGAAATATGTAAACAAAGGGAATGGTGTGGAATCGATTGGAAAACATAACTTTGCCCCTGTGTCCGTAGGGCTTCTTCGACATCGCCGTCGACAACCTATACGCAGAGCCCGCCGTCCTCCAGTGGATCCGGGAAAACATTCCAGAGTGGAAAGACTGCATCATCGTGTCTCCGGATGCCGGCGGAGCTAAACGGTAAATTCCGAGCGTGGCAACAGGCAGCTCGCACTGCTTGAGGGTCGACTGCTCACCCGTCTGTGTCTCTCCTCTCTGCCCAGCGTGACGTCCATCGCCGACCGCCTGAACGTGGACTTCGCCCTCATCCACAAAGAGAGGAAGAAGGCCAACGAGGTGGACCGCATGGTGCTGGTGGGCGACGTCAAGGACCGCGTGGCCATCCTGGTGGACGACATGGCCGACACCTGCGGGACCATCTGCCACGCCGCCGAAAAGTGAGACGCCGTTTTAATCCTACCGTTTTCCACCTCGCCATTAAAAGAAATGTCACAATGGATGAAGAACACCCCCCTCTCTCCTTCTCTCCCTCTCTTCAGGCTGATCGACGCCGGAGCGGTGAAGGTCTACGCCATCCTCACGCACGGCATATTCTCCGGCCCGGCCATCTCCCGCATCAACAACGCCCCGTTCGAGGCGGTCGTGGTCACCAACACCATCCCGCAAGAAGAGAAGATGAAGGCTTGCCCGAAAATACAGGTGCGAATCGCCACTTCCTGTCTCACAATGACTGTATTTCCTCCCTTCGGCTTCTTTATCATTTGTGTCAGGCACATTTTGACTACAATCTGAAGATTTTGGTCATTTTTTTTGGCCTTTTCAGTTCAATTTCTGCCTATTTTCTTAATTATCCAGAAATGTATTTTACTTCAAGTACTTCAAAATGTTCTTAGTCAGACATTAGATGTATGTATCAACAGGTACACAGTATTCGATCAGTACAATGTGTTCTACCAGTAAAGCGACTGAGTCCAGAGTAATAAAGAAGGTAACAGTGACACCCAGTGGTTGAATTGTGAGCTACGCCTAATGCCAGACGTTTCCTCCAGGTCATCGACATCTCCATGATCCTGGCTGAGGCGATCAGGAGAACCCACAACGGCGAGTCAGTGTCCTACCTCTTCAGCCACGTGCCCTTGTAAAACAAAAAAGAAGAAAAGAATGAGAGCCCCGCCCCTTCTCCTGGCCCCGCCCCCTTTCCCCCTTGTCTGGCTCGCACTTTTGGCCACACTTTCCTCCAGGAAGCAGAGCGAAGCGTCACCTCTCTGATGACCAAGTTTGTATTTATGAACATCTCTTTATTTTTTCCTGTTTTCCTCTTTTTCTCTCGTTCTCAGTTTCACTTTCACCAAAGGGTCCGTTATGTAACATTGTGTCTTTGTTTGTGCCTCATCTTAACCTCTATCAATGAAGCATTCCATCATGTTAAGTGATTGAGATACAAGTTTTTGCTAATCATGAAATTTGAATTATCTATCTGCACCTTTGGCCCTTAAGAAATCCCTTTAATAGCTGCTAAAAGACTTAAGTGTTGGCATATCCTGGACATCAACCAGCTGATGCTACGGTGATATTGATTATTAAAGTTGGTGCACAGCGCTGTCGTCGGTCTAAATCCATATATTCGGTTTCAAAACACTTTCCTTCTATTTCTCTGCTTTTTGTATGTATGCATAGTAACACTTCCCCTCCCCATCCTCTCCTACAAGTTCCAAAAAGGTCACGAAAAAACTGAAATGAGCCCGAGTTTGGTTGGAGTGTTTAGATTATAGTTCTGATTTGATCTGAAGTCTGAGTGGAGCTGCCACAGCTGTCATGGGTCACCCAGTGGAGCTTTGCTTTGAGGAAGTTCCACTGTTCGCCTCTAGGTGGATTACAGGAAAAGCATGAATTGATTTTCCTTCTTCTTTTTTTTTTTTATAAATGTAACACGTTAAGCTGTTTCTTTGACAATAAAGCTTTGGCTTACAGAAACACTCAGGCCTGTCTTTGATTTGTTTGCATCAACAATCGAATAGATCCAGCGTTTGGCCTGGTGCCTTGCTCAAGGGCAGCGGCGAGGAGCGTTAACCTAACGCGCGTTTTGGCGGCGAGGCGGTGAATGACGTAAGATCAGTACAAGGTCCAGCCTGTTTATTTAGCTTATGCCTCATCAAAGAAGTAAAGCAGGGGAGGAGTAATAAGATAAGATTCCTTAAGAGCTTCATCAGTAAAAGCTTTAACACTTGACTATTACGTCACCCCGATGGATTAAATGTTGTATTTTAATGAATCTAATCCATCAAAGCAGCCGTTAAAGCTCGGAAATGGTGACGTTACTGTTCAAACGCTTCACTGTCTGTTGTTTACTCACATCAGTAGTATGTGTAGTAACTGCAGGGAAGGTCAAAGGTCAGGTCAGTTCACGGCTGGAACTCAGAATAGTTTGTGGGTCAAGTGTAAAAGCAGAGGTCTGGAACAATTGTGGCCTGAACACACTATTCAGTGTGTTGTGTTCTATCTCTGATTTAATACATGACAGAGGTGGAGTGAGCGTTACTGTCCACCAGGGGGCGCCTAGGTAACGCTTACTGCTCCTTTGCAAACCAAGAGGAGGAATTCGGTGAAATAAGAGCCAAAAGTGAGTTATTTCTCTAACATTTGGCGTTAAATAAATGTCTCCTGTACTTATTAATACATACACTGTTGTGATAAACTTAAATGCGTGGATACGTGTGGACATTCCAACGCTCCCCTGAACATTTAACTCCATTTAATGCCACAATAAAGAGAATAAACCTGCTCAAAAGGGGGTTAAATGTCCGTGTTGTTAAGGTGAGATGGATTTTTTTAGTGGGATTCGAGCCTTATTTTGAGCAGCGTAGATGGAGAGTTTGTGCCTTTCCAGCAGGGGGATACAGAGGATGGGAAGCGGTGATGTCAGACGTCATTAGCATATTTCTGACTATATCAGATGCCTGCGCAGAGACACACACACCACTGCTGCTGCGCCGCACTGACCAGAGAACCTTCTGCCACTGCTCCAGACTCTGGTAAGCATTATTCACCACATTATCCCGACGCTTTGAGGCTTTCGTTCCTCTTTTTTGTGGATTTAAACTGCGCGCATGATGTCATTGACTCGAATATGGGACTGGATCACATGTCCAAAGACAAAAAAAAGAGTAGATTTGAGTGTTTTTGGAGGGGGATTGTTTTATTATTACTATTTAGAGATATGAGAGTAGACTGGGTGTACACGGGCTGTGGATGGATGGATGGGTGGGTGGATGTTTTTGTGTGTGTGCGTGTGGTTCTGCTGCGTCTGTGAGACTCGACCACGCACTTCGGGCTGTTTCCTTTGTTGGAGCTGCGTGCGCCTCATTCCGTTATAACGCGATGCCCAGACGCGCCCCTGCAGCCTGGTCGAGCTGCGTATGAGCGCCGCTGCTGTGTTTACATGAACCGGAGACTCAATTAAGCACTTTAACTTTACATTTATTTCCATTTTTTCTCACCCGGTTGATGGTTGAGCACACCAACACCAATCAGGGGCGGTGGTTCCTCCCTCCAGACCGACGGGAGAACAAGGACGTAACATGCGAATGAGCTCATATGTGACGTTCAAAGTCCAGTTTCTACCTCCAGAAAGTGAGATTTTCGCCTCTTTTGATGAGATTTGAACGCAGCATATGTCAGTGTGAGCGCCTCTGTCCCATCACGGGGCTCTTTTGTTATGTAAATTCGCGGTTTTGAAAGCGTCGGACGGGCTTCATTGTCTATGCGGGGTTGTGTGCGCGTATAACGGGGATGGATTGGCGGAGGAATCCCGCCGGGCAGAGCTCCGCAGGCGGACAAAGGGAGGCGGGGAGCTGCGGCTGCTGAGATGTTAAGGCGACGCCCCTCGGTTTGTGAAAGTACATTAGATCCATTCGTCATCCCTCTACCAATCAGACTCAGCTAATCGACGGTTGCCATAGGGAGCAAATTAGCACCTGCGCTCCCTGCTCCTCTTCCTCCTTGAGGAGAGGAGTTGCTGGTTTATGACTGCCTGACCTGTTGCTCTTCTTCCACCTCAGACTCTCTGCAACCATGTCTGACAAACCCGACTTGGAGGAAGTGACCAAATTCGATAAGACTAAGCTGAAGAAGACGGAGACGCAGGAGAAAAACCCCCTGCCCTCAGCAGAAAGTAAGGGGACTAGTGTGAGTCTGTTTGCACTGTGCAGAAAATGGAGTCACTGACGAGTCTTGTTTTCTCTCCTCCACCCGCAGCCATTGAACAGGAGAAGAAGGAGAAGTCGTCGTGAAGACCCCCTCCCTCCCGTCATGCACTGTACACCCCCCCTTCCTCCTGCATTGCCTTGTTTCAGTCACTTCTTTTAGCTGTATAACTTTGTAACCGAAATCATGAAACGACAACAATAACCATGCTTCAGTCTGTGGACGGAAGACGCCGTCATAGCGACAGTCGGCTCCCCCCAGTCCCCTCGGCGACCACAGCCGCCCTCACGCCCTCTGTTGTGAAGACGGAGGCCGCGCTTCGATGGGAGATGCAGACGACGGTTCCCCCCTCTTCTTCAAAACCACCTTAACTAACGGCCGACGTGCAGCAGCAGAGCGTCGTTAAGGGACGGGGCGTGGCTCGCATCCCAGGAACCACAACCACCACCACCACCACCACCCTACTTCCTGTGTGGCTGCTTTCACGCCAAAGCCGATGCGTTGAGCTTATTTTTTTTGTCTTATATTTTTGGAAAAATGCACAACTTTCTTGTGTTTACGCTGGCCAAAAAATGTTATAGCCCCAAAAGTAGATACTGTCGTGTTTTCTTTTGTCTGTGCACCAGGATTGAAAATGTGTAACGGAATCCACCTAGAGATCCTCAATCGGACCTTGTTCACCAAATGAGGAAAAAGTTAAAAAAAGAATACTGGAAAATTGATCGACCATATTGATTGACTGAGCATTAATCTGAATTGTTTTGGAGTTTTTGTAAAGTCCCAGCAGTCACGTTACTCTGCCACAAACCATTATCACAAATGGTCAACCGTGAAATGTTGTAATAAAAAATTTGTTACTAAGACTTTGTACTGTCCAGTGCTTCTCTCGTCGTCCTCACCACACACAGTCACACACACGCACACTTTTGAACAGGAATGAGCTGGAGTAATTAACACACTTTCCACACCTCACACCGACAATCCAGCACCCTTATGTCAGGGCGACTTAGACGTGGCCCCGGTTTGCCTTGAGAGCACGTACATGCCAGGGACATGAATGTGGCGTTTGGGGTCGATGAAAGCTGGTCAGACCACTATTCCTGCAGCATTGTGTGTTGTGAATATGGCCGCCAGTACAAAGCTCAGTTTAAACCCTATAATTAGTGTACACAAGCTCCTCCCACTGGAACAAAAGTGCCTAGAAGAAGACGTCAGGTGAGCTCATTCAGGCATTTCAAAGAAGAAAAATGCATGTATTTAATGTGGTAAGAGGCAAAAGTCTCTTTAAAACTCCTATGGGAAAAAAAGGGAGGGGACAGAAGATCAATCACAGCAGCAAGGGCTTATGGGACGGCGTGCTCTGACCCAGACTGCAGGGTGTTGCCACAGCGGCAGATTTACTCTTCGCCAACTGCCTTCGTCTTAAATTAGCCGCTGCCTGCTCCGCCTTAATGGCATTAGGGCACCATCGCTGTCATTTCCTGTATAAATGTGGTGCGTATGTAATGATGCCTGAATCAAATGTGAGTCAGCAGGGGGCTTGGAAGAAGATGCGGCGGCAGCGGTGGAGAGTGAAGGGCGCCTGGGAAATTAAATTGTGTTCTAGAAAAATTCCGAGTCTGGTGGAACTCCTGGTCCATCCCTGTGAAGCCATTAAGGTGGAATGTTGGAGTGGTTCTGCCTGGCAGTGGGTAAACAAAACATTATCCTGATTACACCGATGTTTCTGCCTTAATTGACGTTGCGATTTGCGATCCTGGCCCGCAAATCGTCCATGTTAACATAAGTGGATTGGCTGGATTGGTTGTTGTCAATAAGACATTAATCTGTGAGGAAGAGGAAGAGGGTAGGTGTGGAGGTCAGTGTGCTACTGTGAGCTGAAGAAGGCCAACGCCCTCCTCACTCATCTCTCATGGGATTAACACCTCCTGTCTCTCTCTCTCTCTCTCTCTCTACCATCTCTCTCTCCCACTTTCTCCCTTTAAGAAAGTGATGAAGGCTTGAGGCAGCTGATTGGGCGGAGTCACATTTGGGGGAGGGTGGTCAGATGCATCAGCGCTGAGCCTGTCGGGTGTCCTCCTGCTGGGTATCCCATAGCAACAGCTGCTGCTGAGTCACTCCCTGGGATTGAGGCGGCGGCAGCAGTCTGATGTTTGATGGTGAACTCATCCTGCTGGGAAACACATTCTGCTCTTATCATCTGTATGTATTGATTAATGGAGGGCTTCATTGATTGATTAATGTGTGTGTCACTGCCACAGCCCCATTAGTGTGTCACAGGCTGCTGCACTGGGGGATTGTGGGTCAGTGATCTGTGATAATTGATGGAAACAGTTAATTAACTGAAGCTTTACAAAACAATTTAATTGGCTAGGAATTAATGAACATGAATGAATCCACAGACACAAACTGCAGCTCTGATTGGCCAGCCGGTATGATGTGTTGATGACTGGCCAATCAGAGTCACCAGTACTGAAGACAGAATAATGAAATAGAAATATGAATTGGCACATTTGATTGACGTTTACTTACAATTCAATCAATCATCGCATCTATTACTATTTTTAAATGAATTGATTATAATGAATCCCTGAGGTGAATCCAGGCTCCATGTTTTCCTTTTGTCTACCTTGTGTTTGTTTGGTAGTCGATGAAGGTGCCGGTCTCTTCTCCGCAGAGACGACCGGACGAGATAAGTATCTTATTTCTATTATGTCTATCAAACACCAGGCAGAGACAAACACTGGGTTTCCATGGCAACTGGGCACCCAGGGGCACCAGGGGGTGTAAGTAATTAAACGGGACATGCCTGCTGACGAATCACGCAGAGCCTAGCCACGGTAGCACCTGACTGCTATGTCTCACACACACAAACGCACGCACACACACACACACACATAGCCACTGTGCGTTTGGCTGTAGCTGCTGCAGCAGAACGTGCCCGTGCCATCGCTGCAGATTCTCTACATTTTTGCCGTCGTTGGTGTCCACTTGTGTGTGTCTCTGCGTCGTACATTTGCCGCGCCCTCGACATACAAATATGCATCAGTTGTTGCCACTTGTGCGCGTGTCGCTTCATCGGATACGCCAGAACGCCGCCGGTGCTTTCCCACCGACACATGGGCTCAGGGTCGGGGGGTCATGTTTGCATGAGCTCATAGGCAATGTAACCTCACACACATGTCAGCGTGCTCACCCCGGCTCGTCATATGGACCAGACCAAAGCTGCCTGGAATCTGTCACTCAAGCTTACATGTTATCTCCGGGGGTTCGCCTTTATTAATTTTGTGTTCGTGTGCAAACAATGCAGCATTATGCAGCTAAAAACATGAGTCTTTTGGTGAGATTTTAGTCTAACTAAATGACATCACCAATTACATCAGCCATTCTTTTGCACTGCCCCTCTGTTGTGATCCCGTTCCAAGGTTTCTTCCAGGGGTGTGTCCATGTTTCCTGTGTTTATGGGCCTAAACCCCCCCCAGTCTGTTATAGTGACTAAGCAGGATTCAGTTGTCCTCTTAATTTCGTACAACAAAGGTTTGTTGAGAGAAACAAAGGACATGAAGACAAAGTTTGGACGGCGTGAGTCAGATGGTCGGCTTCTTCTGGTCAGCCCCTTCAGTCTCATCCTCTTCCTGGAACCACTCAGACACTAAATGCATACATTAAGACCACGTGGGCCTCAGCATGACTCCGCTCATTTCACAAGTCAAGACCTTTTTTTACAACGCGTTCGCAGATAAGTGCTGTACTCTGCATCCGGGCCGGAGTGAGGCCATCAGGAACTGACTTTTTATAGAACGTCACTGAACAAAGAACTAAACCACAGCAGAAACACACACACACACACACACACACACACACACAACAGCAAACTTTCATGTCCTGAATCCTGTGTCCAAGTCTGTTAAACAGATTTGTGAGCCATCATTACATCATCGAGCTGTATTAATATGAAACCAGCAGCAGCTTTTAGGAGATCTATACATGCACGGGCGTGGCACACACACACACACACACACACACACACACACACACACACACACACACACACACACACACACCCTCTGCCTCTCTATAACTCTGTGGATGATGATTATGCCAGACGTGCTCTATTAGTCTGGACCCATGTGGGGCCCCGATCAATAGTGTCTAAATGGTGTCGGCCGTCCTGCGTTGCTTGTAAACACATCAGCCAAAGCGATGTTGGATGAATCGATGCTGCAGTGTGGAAAGATGAGCTCAGCACGTGTTTCACATCGATGCGTGAGTCGATGTCGTCCTGATCATGATGACAGAAACGATCGACCCACTCTTGCATGGGGTCTGGGGAACTGCATTAGAGCCCCGCCCACCATCAACCAGGGGATTCAAACACAGCTACATGTTACTTTGAAACCCCGATTCTATGTTGTTCTGACATGTTTTAATATAAATTGTAGAAAGTCACACCAATCAATCATCAATTAATCGTCAGCTTTTCCAACTTTGTGTTTAATATTTCTTGTATTTTCTTATTTTATAAAAATAAAATAAAATAAGATAAGTTAAGATAAAATAAAATAAAATAAGATAAATAACATAAAATAAATAAATAAATAAAATAAAATAAAATAAAATAAAATAAAATAAAATAAAATAAAATAAAATGAAAATACAAAACAAAACCGCCAAAACTATTTCTCAAGAAAATGTAAACGTGAAATTGTTGGAATTTCAGATATAATTAGAGGTTTGTCCAACTTGACATCCTGTATTCAGTTTTATTGTGTTTAAACAAAACATCACCTAACTCATTAAAGGCTGATGCAGTGTATCAGTCACACCTGCTGCCTGTTCGACTCCCACCACCATCAGGTGTGGGGCTGAGAGCTGTTAGAATGTTATGAGGCCGGACGATGTGTAGATTCATTGCTAAAGTAATAATGTGCTCTGGCCGTTTCAACAGGAGCTGCAACTGAAGCTTTTATGAGGCCCACAGGTTCAGAAACACAGCTGGTGAGTCACCATTGTTTTATATCGTGTAGTAGGATGTCGCAGATTTTATTCGACACATCGCTTTAAAAGTTTATAATTGTGTTCAGCTGCAATAAAAAAGGACAATAAGCTGTATATAATGGACAGCAGGTTGTGTGTTCTGTTCTGTATTATCTACATGTCTGTCATTATATATAAAGTGTCACTGCAGGGATATTGAACTGTTTTTGAGCTTAATCAGTGGAAATATCCAGTTGGTCTGCCTGTGAGGTGTAAACCTGTGTCCTCAGTGTGTGTGTGAGGCTGAAGCTGTTAGAGGGAAGAATGTTGATGGGGAGCGTTAATGAGAGTGACGCTCCCCGGAGAGATTGATTTTAATTACAGCCCCCTTGTTAATAACAAGCTCGCTTGTGTCGGCTGCTTAATTGGTTTGGAGACCGATTGTGCTGCAGGACAGAGAGCCGCTGCAGGAAAAACAACTTTCCACTTCAGCTCATGTGTGCCTGATGGAGTGTCTTTGTCTCTGCATTGACCTCCGACCTCTCTGACGCCTGGTGGCCTCCCGGAGATCAATGCAGATCTATTTTGATTGGATTATGCTGATTTATCGTTGGCTGACTCCAGTTGTGGGGGCGATTGTGTGCGTTTGATAAAGTTGCACGTATCCTGGCGTAGACGTTCAGATTCGGGGCGTTTCCTTTAGGCTGATTAGACAAGAACTCCCTCTCCATGGAAACGTCTAGAGTCTCATGATTTCTCAACTCTCTCTCTCTCTCTCTCTCCGTGTCCTGGAGGAATAGTTATTATTACAAACATGAATTACAGCGGTTGTGAAGATGACTAATCTCGTTTGTCGTCTTTGTTTTGAGGCCCTGAGGTTGTCGGCGAGCTGCAGCTGAAACTCCCCCGCCTTTGCCTCTTATCTCCTTCTTCCTCTTCAGGGCATCAATAGAGCCACATCATATGGAATACGCAACATGAGAGCCGCTCAAAGGCCTCATTGTGCAACACCTCAGCTGAGTCATGCGCTGAGCACTGAAACGTACACGGAGACCTCGGACGACTCTGAGTGTTTTTAAGAGGAGGAATTAAGCGTGTGAGGAGTTAAATGTGCACCGCCGCCACCCATCCATTACACACCATGTACACACATTTGTTTGACGTTGTGTTTATTCTTTGGTTTCCTGATGGCGAGGTCGGTGCAGCGGCGATAAGGCCTGGCTGGCACGGCCGTGAGTCACACTGGATCCAAGGTCGGCCCGGTGAAACTCTGAGTCTGTGATTAAGTGCAACCATCAGCATGCAGAGGATTGAACAGAGGAGACTGATACTGTATACACACACACACACTCGCTCTCCTGTATTCACACCAGCATTTTAAAGCAGGCATTGGCAGGTTTCCCTCTCATTAGCGGGAACATTTCGCCTCATATAATGATGTCATTCATCTCGCCTTCTTTCTTTAAAACTTAAATTGGACGTCCATAAATGCATGTTAACTCCATCGCCTACACTGGGAACGCATTCTCTGCTTCATAAACAACACGTACACACACACACACACGCTCCCTCAGCCGCACTACAAAGCCCCGGCACAGTTGGTGGTGCCGTACCAAACACATTTTCCCCTCATTATCGCAGAGTGAGGCGATCCGAGCGAGGATTCCATAACAGCTTTGAGAGGTGAGAGTCGGTGAAGGGAGAAGTCGGAAAATGCTCAATGCTGCCTTCACTCTCGGCAGCTTGAACCATTCACATGCATCACCCGTCGTGACGTGTTTGCTAAACAACAGCAGTGTCGGATTCCTCGATCGCTCAGGTCCATCAGCGGCTCGCTTCGGTCAAGGACGCAAACACAGACACGAGCACAATACTTACGTTTACCAGTTTCAGGCATCTGGGGAATGCTGGGGAACTTGTTGTTTTGTCTAAAGAAAGCAGAACACACACACACAGTTTGGCGAAACACAAAGTTGTGCAGAGAAAAAGGAATGTAAGCCTAAAAGTCAAAGATGTTTTCCAGAAATGTTCCCGTTTCCAAGCTGCGGCCTCACGTTTGATTACTATGGACACGAGTCTGGTTCTGTAACTGAGGTCATTTGTTTGGGAAGACGTGGAGGGAATCCTTAACAAATACAATAAATGGCTTGGGTGGATGCTCTTTATCTGAGCCTGACCTCTGACCTCTGTGGCGATGTCAGCCGCTCAGTTTCGCAACAGATTCTTGATCTTCACAGGAGTTTGCAAAATTCATCTGGAGTCAATTTTCTGTTTTGCAGCAACCAAGCGAAAAATCTAAATCTGGATCATGATTTGTGAGATCTGGTCTGTGTCCAGTTTGAGGTCACTAAAGGTCAAAGGCCGGACCCAAGCTTCTTCTGCTTCATTTCTCCCACTGATTGTAGCTCCCAGCACCCAGGGGGAATTTGGTTCCACTTGAAGGCCGAATCCCAGCCAAGGCTTCTGCTTCCTTGGCTTCCTGAATGTCCCAGCATGCCCTTCCACCGCTGTGCGTCTCTTACTTGAATATGACCTTCTGTCCTTTCTCTCCCCTCAGAAAGGGGAAGTCACTGCCTCACTTCCTCTCACGCTCTAGCAGTAGTAACCTTGCGGCTTTAAGTATCAAAGAATTGGTTTGGATAGTGATAGTAACTTCAGTGACAGAGTTCATACTTGGAGTTTAAAGATGCAGTAAAAGTATAGTAGTGGCAGTATAGTATAGTAGTGAGGATAAGATTAGATTCAGAGTTCAGAGCGTTCAGATGACCTGATATGAAGGAGGAAGTAGCTCAACAAGCTTTATGGTTCTGATGGTAAATATTAATGTGGAGCAGAGAAGCAACCGGTACTCGGATAGCACAGTGACTGATAACTTAACACTGCAGCACTAAGCACTAACTAACAGTCCTTATATGAGGTGTGACCACCTTTCTTTACATTTCTGTCACATATACGCCCACCGTGTGTGACTCTGCTCTATACTCTGTCTCCATGGCAACAGACATGCAGTCTCACCGCAGATGCGTGGACAAAATATTGTGCAGCCTGACGACGTTCTCTTGAACAGCGTGCGTGTGTGTGTGTGTGTGTGTGCGTGTGTGTGTGTGTGTGTGTGTGTGTGTGTGTGGTTTAAGTTTAATTCAGTTTTGTGGTCGCATATTAATGTTTCAACCGGGAAATTCAAAGTAAATGTCCAAATGTGTCCAATCTAGGTCAGCTGGTTGATCATTTATCATATCAGTGAGCCGTTGGCTCTACAGTCCTGGATACAATTAGCAGTGTTTATTGTACTGATAACACCAGAAAGTCCCAGACTGTGACTCATTCATGGCGTGTCCGTGTGTTTCTGTGTGTGCCTGTGTGTGTGGTGTGTGTGTGTGTGTGTGCATGCCAATCTAGGTCAATAGCCAATCAATGTAGATAGTGAGATCTGATTAACCTTTTAGTTCTAATCTCAGTTCCAAAAGTCCAGTGAGTGATCATTGCCAATCCTGTTGATGTCGTCAGATCAAAACTGTGCGTGGGTGTGTGTGTTTGTGTGTGTTTGTCCCTGAGTAACCTGCATTATCGTGGTGTCTTCTTCTGTTTCTATTTGTGGCAGAGTTTAGTTTTGGGTAAATACCTCAGCTCCCAAGGCCTCTAAGCCAAAGCTCAGTGGAGTTGTGCTGTTGTTGCTGTATCAGGAAGTAAAGGAACCCAGTGCTCTTCCTGTTTTCGGGGGAGATTCTTTGGCTAGATTGTGGTGTTCTGTTCTCCTTTCTGCTAAGTTTCCTCCATCGAAGTATCAAAGGTGAAGCCGCTTTCCTCTGAGGTCGAGTTTAATGAATTATGGTCGCGTGTGGGCCGAAAGTTTGTCGATGTTTTCCACGATAACAAGCCGAGGAGACGAAATACAAACCGTGAAAACATTAAGAACCAATCAGAGACGAGGGCACTGGCGAGGGTCTAGTAGGGGCTTACAAAGACGCACAAACACCTGCACTGCTTTGTTTGTGTGTGTGTGTGTGTGTGTGTGTGTGTGTGTGTGTGTGTGTGTGTGAGTGTGTGCTGTAAATCAGCGACCAGGACTTCCTGCAAGGGTCTAATTCCACTTGCATAAGAGACTGCAACGGTTGCCGTGGTGAAGAGAATCCCAGATGCCAGAGAGGAACAGCCGCTCCCTGTGTCTTTTTGTCCGTTGAGGCCCCCCCCCCCCTCACATAAAGGCTTTGGTCAGACGTGTGCCTGCATTCCCCTGTCCCCCTCTCCGCCACAGCGCCACTCAAACTGGACCCGGGCCCAGTCGAGAGCCGACTCGCCCTCTTTGTCCGCAGATCTGGCACATGACCTGAGCTGCGGGCAAAGCTCCAAAAGCCACCCACCGCCACATTGTTCCCTGTGCCCCCTTTTTTGCCCCTCAAAAAAACTCCCCTGTTGCCCATGTGTGGGCCCGACGCCAGGGTCACCACGGCGATGAGTGGGCAGTAACGGCTCCATCACGCTTTGGCAGGATTCATCATGTTTACAGAGCAGAAATCTAATCGGATCGCTCGGGCAGAAACGAGGTGCGGTGACGTGCGGTGATGAAAGGAGTGTGTGCAGTAAAAGACCGCCGCCTGTGAAACTCCTCTGATCTGAATGTAAACGTTCAGGTCGGCTTAAGGTAAACGGAGGCGCGCGTCCCGTTCCGTTGTTGCGCAACGGGTTAGCATTCCGATGTACTTCGGATCACTCTGGAAGTAGGCGGGAATAATTGAGGTGGGAGGAGGCGGGAATGTCGGCCATGTGAGGTCGACTCTGGGCCCGAGCCCCCCCGAGCCCCCCCGACCCCCCCCGACCAGTCAATCTATGATGGAAGACAGAAAATAGCCTTTAATATTCGTCTTATTAAAGCATACAAACAGCCGCATGCTAACCAAGCACTCAACGGACGGAATCCCAAACCGAATCGTCCTCCTGTTTTCGTTTGATTAAGAGGCTTGTTATGAACATTTTTCGGCCTCCGTGCTCCTACGGGGCGGAATTTGAGACAAAATAGCGAAGGATTAACATGAGAAACAGAGGGAGGGAGGGAGCGAGAGAGGGGTGGGGTGCGGAGGGAAGAGGGACGGCTCAATCCCCAAGAATCCTCCTCTCCTCTCGTCTCCTCCTCCCTCCACCCCTCCCCCAGCTTCTCCCTCACAGAGGTCAGTGCAGGGTTACGTCCCAGAATCAAGCCCACCCTCGCTTTCCATAACAAATCTCCCAGAAAGTGCTCTGGCAGCTACAGAAGTGGGCTCGCAGCCCAAAAAATAAACAAAAAAAACCCCAACACAACCCATGGCTGCTCTTCATGCAGCTCCAGAATGTGGAACGTGTGTGTGAAGAGCAGCGATGCCTGCCTCCCTGTTTGGTTCCTCTCCCTCCTGCAGGAACTTTCTGCAAATGGGCACAATTTTTGTTTTTCAAAAGACAAATTCCTTCATGATATGTAGCAGGAGCAGACTGTGGCAAAAAAAAAAAACATCAAAAAACATGAAACTTTTAATCTGAGACCTTCTGCACGTGACAACATTCAGGTTAGTCTGAAGTGGGCGTGGCCTATATGAACAGATGCGGACAGAGTCGATGACTTACAGCTCAAAAGTTCCCATGTTTTAAAACTTCAACATAGAAAGCGATCCTGACCCGTATCAACCCGGACTCATTCGATCCAAATGGGATTAGAACTCAGACAGACGGACGCCGCTAATGTTTAATCTGCGTTATAAACCAGACGAAGGCCGGTGTTTATGTCTGGTGTCCACTTATTGGCAGTCTGAGGCAGGAACGATCGTCACCGCTCAGGTAAGTGGGTGTAAGTATGACAGCCTGACCAAACAAACCGGCTTCTGAGTGTGACGGCGCTCAGTAAAGAGGCCGTCATTAATCCAGAATGTACACAGCGCCAGAGCTCCCAGTTACAACAATGAACTGGTGTGTTTACATCCTGACAGTAATGACAGTGAAGCACGGCGGAGCTAAAACCAGAGCAGAACTTTTCTACAGTCTCTTGACATTCCACGGAGCCAAAGGTGGACACGGGACCGGAGAGCATCAGGTCGAAACTGGAGCACGGCGACAAAGGCGTCTCTATCAGCCGCTCAGCATCTGACACAGGGGACAATAGGCGAATGTGACGCGCTGGCAGCCGCACGCATTCTTTGCGTCCAACGAGCAAGTTTGTCCCCCAGACAACCCATCGCCACGAGAGGCTAATCGGTTTGCACACTGACTCTGCGCTCTCTCTCTCTCTCTCTCTCTCTCTCTCTCTCTCTCTCTCTCTCTCTCTCTCTCGCTCTTACACGTGCCTGTGATATCAGGGCTCGGTCTAAGCCGGGCCGGGTGCCGATCAATAGGATGATCCGGTTTCCCTCCCTCGTGTGCGTGCCTGCTTTTACAGCCGAGGAACTCTTTATCGTTTTGCTCAAGAGCCGAGGGAAGGAGGATGAAGCCTGGCTGTGATGAAGAGCCAAATCTCAGACGCTCACTGAACCTAATCGAGAGGCATGTGTCTTAATTGGCACTAGCTAGAACACACACACATACACACACACACACACACACACACACACACACACACACACACACACACACACACACACACACACACACACATGTAGATACATTAATCCACCCTAAAAAGATGCTGATCAGAAAGATGAGTGTTGCCAACTCCTTCAGCGAGGACTTGCAACCCCTGCTGAGTACCTAGAGAGAGAGTGTGTGTGTGTGTGTGTGTGTGTGTGTGTGTGTTTGTGTGTGTGTGTGTGTGTTTGTTATATAACTCGTGACAGGCAGACAAACATTCATCTTTCTTCACACTGTCACAGATCTTGACTTAACTTAGCTACATCTCCGCAGACTGAAGGTGTGAGTGTGTGTGTGAGTAAAGACGGAGGGACAGACAGACAAACCTCAGCGGATTAAAGTGAGACAGGAAAGGTCACAGGAAAGTGGATCTCCTGGCAAACACAGCAGATGGACCTGTGTGTTGCGGGGAAGTGGAGCAGGGTTTTGTTTTGTTTACCGGGCCTGGAGTGAGTTTTAACAACCGCTGAGCGAACTTCCTCCATTCAGAGTCAAAATGTGTCAAAAGATAGAAAATGAGTCGTCACGGTTGAAGTTCAAGTCTCAACGGTCTCATCTGACAGAGTGGGTTGGGTTCTCAGTCTCTGCAGCCGCTGGCCGTCATTTTAATAAAGCAACAAAAGGAAGCGACGGAGAATTAGCTTGATTGTGTGAACAGATTGCCGACTTAAATAAGACTCCATTTATCAATGCAGTGTTGTCATGGAAACGTGTGACGGGGCCAAGAGTGAGCAGATGGCCGAGAAATCAGTGGCTCCAACTCAAACGAGCTGATCCCCTGATTTGCTTCAGACCCAAGAGGACAGTGTTTGGATTTACACACAGCTTGTGTTTCGCTGGTCGTGTGTGTGTGTCTTTTGTGAGATGGGGTGGACGAGCATGTGCAGACCTGCTGCTCTCACTCTGTCTTTGGGTCTTCTTGTTCTTACACGTCAAAACCCCTCAGTCATGTCAGACCCGAGTGTGACTCACCCTCAGAGATCATCATGTCAGGGGCCTCTGAGTTGTGAGGTCAAAGGTCAACTGCCGTCAAAGCAGCTGAAATGTAATAGATCCACCAAATAGGATCAAGCTAGAAAGTTTCACCATCTTGCCAACATGCAGGATGACAAATCGCTATAATATTGTTTTTTTTCTACTTAATCCTCGAAAATGCCTGGAAAAAAAATACAAAACAACTTTTCAGATTAAGAATTCAGCCAAATTCAACAATAAATGACACTACATAACTGACTTTGGACAGCACAGGGTTAAAATGCCCCCCCAGCGATTACGCAATCTGCTCATCTCAGTTTATTACTGTTTTGTTTATTGACAGTGAAACTGACCGAAGCTCTTATTTTGAAATCCCTGCAAAAATAAAGATGAATGTGTTTTTTGTTTTTGCTGCTGAGCTTTTCCTGTCGGTGTCGATTAAAAACAACACAGCCCAGTGCGGCTGACCAAACTACACGCCCACCCTCAACGCAGCGTTCCTACAGAGCAGAGCCGTCCAGTTGTCAAAGCTTGGAAACAACCGGATCTCATTTTATGTAATCTCTGCATCCCACTTATGGAACAATGGAGAGTGACAAATTGTATTGGCAGGTGGAGCGTTTACACACACACACACACACACACACACACACACACACACACACACACACACACACACACACACACACACACACACACTCCTAATTGGATCTACAAAGTGATCTGTTGAACTAAATGAAGTTTCCCCTCAATACATTCTTTCTCCCTGTTTTGGCCTTTTAACAAACACCCCCACATACACATGAGAGCACACACACACACACACGCAAACCTACACACACACACACCTCCAGACCGCTGCAATTACGAACATTCCTCCCCCACAAGCCAACGTCTCCTGTTGTGAATTCCACAGACATTAGAGCGAGCCGCCGCAGCAGATGGGAATTACTGAATACACTTCGGTTTCAGTGATGTCATCATCATCACACACACAAATACACACTGTGCGTGAATTTGGAGTGATGTAAAAATCTGTGGCTCTGTGGAATGTTACAAATGATGATTGCACCATGCTGCAGTGTGTTTGTGTGTGTGTGTGTGTGTGTGTGTGTGTGTGTGTGTGCGTGTGGTGAGAAGAACAAAGGGGGACGTCACCAGTCTGTGAAAGTGCTGAGAGAGACGCTGGCTCTCGTCCAACCACGTCTCGGCTTTTATCACATCCTGACTCAAGCCGGCCAATCAGGAGCGAGACGGCCTTTAGGGAAGAGAAAGTGCCTCAAATGGAGTGTTTTCGCTCAGGATGCACAGAGGTGCTCGGGCAAGGGGGGGGGGGAGTAGATGTGAATGAATTTCCTGATGAGTTTATTTTTGCACAGTGAACTGTCGCAAAGGTTTCAAAACAGAACCTTAAATGGAAAATGGAAAGTGTATACACTCCATTTTGTTCTTCTTTTAACTCTGTTGACGTTTCCTTTGCTCTATTAAAGGGATGAAAGTTGTTCATCAGTGGTCGCCCGTTGTTCTTTTTCTGTCTCCGGCTGTACAGTCTCAACACGTGTACAGCCGACCACGCCATTGTCTCATTGTCTCCGCCGATGGCCGCGGACAACAGCCGACCAATAGGAGGACCCCCTGTTGTGACGGCTTCACTGCTGCTTGCTGCTCGGCGGGCATTCCTGCTCATTAGGGGCCTCCGTGGTTCAGGCCGGGCGCGTCGCTGATGAATCGACTGTGGCAGGTACAGTCGCGGGACGGACATGAATATGTATGAGCGCTCCTAAACCCGATTACACAAGCCGGCTGTTTCCTGGCAGCAGGTGCAGCGAGCAAGTAGCTGCGAAAAGCAAATATCCAAACTTCCGAGATTCAAGACGCCATCTGGGCTCAGGAGGTCCCAGTCTTGTTGTTTTCACAGCGTGGGCGTCCAAAAATTAACTCTGTCCTACGGGACGCCCTGTGGAACGCACACACAGGCTCAGATCTCTCTCTCTCTCTCACGCATCCATATTAGGTCACGAGTGAACGTGAGCGAACATGTGCAGGAATTCCTCAGTTCGGCCTCTATCGCCGCTGCTCTGGCTTGATGATAACGGATCCCTCTGGCTGGAACACGAGCCGGAGGGATCAGAGTTTTGATGGAGTTTGGGCGTGCACTGATAATTTCCTGTTCCAGGGAAATAGAAGGAGGCAGTTGGGGTTGAGGGAGAGCGTTTCTGTTTCGGTGCTGGAGCAGGGATAATGCGTTTTAACATGGAGGTCAGCGCCAAAGAATGTGGGCGGCCCCCCTTTTCCTCTGTTACACTGAAACCGGCCCAATGACCTGCCGGTTACACGGCCGACACGCGACCACATCAGAGAGGGACGCATGTCTCTGCTGCTCTCCGTCCAGCGTCTCGGCTCAGGAGCCACAGCGGCGAGCCTCCATTGTTCCAGGAATGTGGGAGGGATGCTGTGGTTTTCTCACTCTGAGGTCTAAAAAGCCCCAAACTGTAAAGTGTTCATGTTAAAAAAAACCACGATCGGAGCTTTAACGTCACTATTAATCCGCTTTAAATGAGATTAATGAGACATAAACACTTTGAGGTATTTGAGTTATATTTCCGACTGACTGAGATTATTATTATCATTATCCTCCTTTCCTTTGTTTAGTAATCATTCTGTCATATTTTCATACAAATATGTAACTTTACCTGATTTAAGTGGAAAAGTTGGACAGTTTTGGTGCTTAATTGATCATTAGACGCAGCTGCAAATACAAAGCCACAGCAGCTATAAACAGCTTTATTCTTATTATGATATAAATTGTTTTTCATGTTTCTTTGAGTAGTTTGGAGGTAGTTTGGCTTAGCGATGTACTTAGTCACTTCCTGTTTGATCTTATCTGATGTTTGTTTGTTTAAGCAAAGTGATCAGGCTGCAGTTCGGTGTATACTTCACTTCACAAAATGAGGAAAGAGCCCCGATAACGAAGAGAGTGGGGAACTGATGGAGAAGCGAGAAAGCGTTCCATCCAGCCCCGAGTTGCTTCTGCAATCGCACCGGCTGAGGAGGAAGTGGGAGCGTTGACTTCCTGCGGCCTGGCAAAAGGGGCTTTTTAATCCTCAGGACGAATTCAGGCGGGAGAAAGGCAGGAAGTGTGACCGGTTTAATAACAGCGGGGGCGACTATTTCTGAAAACGGCGAGCACGGGGCAGACAAGGACGTGTCTGTTCTGCTTCCTGTTGGTTGTTTGGTCAGATGTGCGGCTGAATGTGGCTTTATGTGTCAAAATGAAGTGTTTGTCCTCGGAGGGTCGGACTCGGACAATAGAACCTCCTCACACGGGGCGCAGAGGAATACTTTTGGTTTCAATCCCACTGAAGTCCCCCCTCGGTCCACACAGGCCACTTATTATGTAATCACGAGAAACATTACATAAAATATGAGCTGAGGGAGGAGCTATTGTGAAGATCCAACCACTAACTGACCTTTAAACTCACATTAAGAAATGTATTTAAGCCTTAAATGCAGAAAAATGTGGATTGTTGTCTTTTAATTTGACTCATTTTTGGAATTCCGTGCATGGTTTCTGAGGAGTCGCTGGTTGTTTACAGGAGGAAACTTCTCCTTCTGATGGTGACACTCAACAAGTCCACACAATCTAATTCCAACAACGCCTAGATATGAATCTTTGCGGCTCATCTGCTGGCTGACGTGTGCAGTATTCCTAATAATGGAGCGCAGACGGTGCCGAAATTCCGAAGACCGCGTATCTCCAAATGGCTGACCTGAGAGCCCCCACAGATAGGAGGATTCAGCCTTGGGAGCAGCCATGCTCCTCCGTCAGTCCTGTGTGGAATTCTGGCTCGGGCCGTCTCCTTCCTTCCTTTCCTCTGTGCTGGGATGCCAAATAAGGTCAGTTTGCCACATCTGCTGAAATCTGAGGAGGTCGTCTCTCTCTCTCTCTCTCTCTCTCTCTCTCTCTCTCTCTCTCTGGATGTTTTATGTGTGTGAGAGAAAGAAAGTGTGTGATTTGATCCCCTTTGCTTACGATGAAACGCATGACATCATAGTTTTTTCCTCCCTCCATCCCTCTCTCTCTCTTTCTCCTCCTGCCTTGTGTGTTACGTAACGGGGGGGAGGATACAGCGAATCCCCCCCCCCCCCCCTCTTTTTATTTCCACCCCAGGCCACAGCTACTGAGTTTCACCGTCAGTCTGGAGACGGAGCAGGTTTTTAAGAATTCGGCCCTTTCCAGAAACTCAAAATGGCCAAAAATGGTCATTGGCTCATTCTGAACAGCTGCCGTCTTTGCACCGACGTTTCCCTCTGTCTCTCTTTGGTATTTTGGCTCTGATTGGACGCTCATGATCCCAACTCCCCCCCTGCCCCCCGAATGTGAAGCAAGAACAATCCCAGATATAGTTTCTGCCACACATAGACGCTCTTCCTGTTGGCTGCTACTTCCTCTGCACTGTGATGGAGCACGACGTGTTGCTTTTTTTATTGCTTGCTTGTGTGTGTGTGTTTGTGTGTATGTTAAGTTCCTCTTTTTGGAGTGAAACAAGTGTGAGAAAGCTCCCCCGACGAGGAAGTGAGACGCAGGGTGATGCGTGCGGTTCACCTCCGACCAGCCGAGACACAAAGGAGATCACTTCAAAGGGCAAAGAGAATGAACAGAGCAGGACCCAGTGTGTGTGTGTGTGTGTGTGTGTGTGTGTGTGTGCCTGTGTGTGTGTCATTGTATGAACACTATAAAGCAGCTTTACTCCCCCTAAGCAGAACTTAAATCCACCTTTGTTTGTTTGTTTGCCTGCTCTCAGTCACGCCGCATGGTTCTGCGCTTCCGGGAGGTCAGAGGTTAAATATTTGCAGCGGAGCTCCGAGTCGTGATGTCGCAACTAAGATTGAAACGCTCTCTCTCCTCTTGTTGGACTTTGTTCGCCCACATTTTGACGGATTGAAATCAGGACAAGAATGGAAACGTGTGATGTTTTTCTGCGTTTTCAGCTTTAGAGACAATCGACTGTAGGTGTGAGAGCAGCCGGCTCAGCACCCGTCTGTCTGCTCACTTCCTGTGCGTATGTGTGAGTGTTATTTTATTTTAAGAAGAGAGAGAGAGAGAGAAACAAAGAGAGAGAGAGAGACATAGAGAGAGAGACGTCTGACCTTTAAGCAGATCTCCACATGACCAAGCATTACAGGAGTGTGTGTGTGTGTGTGTGTGTGTGTGTGTGTGTTCGTGAGAGCATGTGCATCCACCGTACATGTGTGTGTGTGTGTGTGTGTGTGTTTCTTGGCAGGCAACACTCCTCCCCCTCATCCCCCTCTTACCCCCTCCTCCTTCGCGTTCTTTCCCCATTTTTCTATGTTTCGCTTCTTTTTTTTCGACCCTGTGGCGAAACGAATCCGATCCTCCAATCCGCACGTCCGTCGGCCGAGATGGAGGACGGGCGGCGAGCAGAGGAAGAAGGAGGGGGAGGGAGGGAGGGAGGGGTGGGGTGATGGAAAGATGAGGGAAGAAGAGGAGAGTGAAAGGGTTAAACATCGTCCTGTCCACAAACACCACAGGCTTATGAGTCTTAACTCTGGGATATCAGGAATTCTGGCTTTAGTCATCCAACGGAAATTGCCAGTGAGGGGAGAGGACGGGAGAGAGAGAGAGAGAGAGAGAGAGAAGAGACAGAGACAGAGACGAGAGAGAGAGAGAGAGAGAGAGAGAGAGAGAGAGAGAGAGAGAGAGAGAGAGAGAGAGAGAGACAGTACACGCTGCTTCTGTCCTTTCTGTCCAAAGACAAGTTCTCATTGCTACATGAAGGCCACACTGAATATTCCCACCCCAACACTATCAGGATTGTCAGAGGGAATTCTCTTGCTGCGTGTTTCTGTCTGAGGCCAAAGTCTAAGCCGGAGCGTCGACGTCTCCTCTCTTTGTTCCTGCTCCTGTGGGTGAGAGGAGACAGAACCCAGGGCACGTAATCACCGCTAAAGACAAAAGCGCTCTGTGTCGGCGGTCATTTACACACGGGGAGTCGCCCGGCCAAACAAAAGAGCTTTCAGTCCTTATCTTCCATTACGCAAACCCACCTGTGTGAAGCGGGTGCACAGGTGAACCGCTGAACAGGCGCGCACGTCCACGACCCGAGCCACCGCCACGGGACGAAAGAGGGGGGGACGAGTCTGGAGCAGGTTGTGATCTTCTGTGTCGGTCCTTTGTTTGCGTAATTACAAAACAAAAGCCCAGATTGCGCCCTGTTTACATGCAGGCGCCACAAACCACCAGTAGGGGCCAGTAATGTGCAGAGAAGGTCCGTCCCCTCTGTCGGCTTCTCTCCAGCAGGTCACAGTCGAGTGCGTGTGTAGGAAATGCAGGAAAAATGAAGATTCAGTGAGAAAACGTCATCGTGGCGACTCCGGTGTAACCCTTTGCGATTTAAGTGCGTGTCTCCTGTTGAGTTTGACCATATTCATTTCCATTTAACTGTGCTTGTCATTAAGAATTGTGTGATCTATGTCTAAGGGTTAACTATGATACAGAGAAGTCTGCTGACACAGAGATAGAGATTTTGATCTCAGGAAGCTTCAACTAAGGTGATCTACAACTGACAAGATCAGATTCTTCTTCTGTCCATAGCGGGGAGGTTCGAAGTTCACATGTTGAGTCAGTTAGTATGAGAGGACAATGCAAGACAATACAGAGCACTGTGTTGTTGAGTGGAACATCTATCAAAGGACAGTGATATCAAGTCCAGAGGTTTTCAGGATCAATGAGGGAATCAAGAGACTGAATGCATCAGATGTGGTAGATCAGGGATAATGCATGATGTGATCATTGGAAGGGGATCACTGGAAGAAGTGGTGATTGAATCAAGATGGAGAAGATGCCACTATCATATCATCTACAATGCACAGGATGCATGAAGAGGGATGTGCCAAGAGGAGGGGATCACCAACCTCCAACCAACACAAAGGAAGAAACACACCCACATTGGAACACTTTAAATTCTATGAAGATCTTGAGTTCGGGGCTCATTGAGTGGAGGTGCACACAGGACTGGGTTGCAGTCTGTGGACCACTGAAACTCAGTGAGACCTCGGCTGAGACCATGAGACCTCAGCTGAGTTTTGCTCTGTATCACAACTTTAACCTCTTTTGCTTATTAAACAGCTTAAGTGAGATCTCTCTCAACTTGAAGTCCTTCTTGCCGCCCTGATGAAGTATTTTGAACATGACACTCCTTTTACCCATAAACCCTTGCATTAAGGGATCGTTAGCCTCCACGTTCTCACATCTAATGAACTCCTGCTGTCAGAGGGTGACGCACGACTAATCTAAAAAACGAAGGATCAGATTCAAGGCATCATTCCCACAAGGCCCGGCGAGCATGTGTGCAGTCTGCGTTCCGTATGGAGGGGAAGCACGGGAGGACGAATGCGATCAATGTGGGTAACTGTGTGTGTGTGTGTGTGTGTGTGTGTGTGCGCCTGGAGGCAGAGGCTCTGTACGCCGCGTCCTTCACAGCTCACTCATGCGTGCAAGGATCAGTCTGCACTTTCTGCCCTTAACGTTTCAGGTCACTGGTTTGGCGTTGTGGCCTTCGGTTTGCATCACGTTGTTTTTGTTTTGATGCTTTAACGAGCAGAACAACAAACGTTTGATTCTACCAAGTCCCAGTTCCAGTGTTGTAGACGCAAAGTCTTGTTGTTATAGCGCCACCTTCAGGTTGATTGATTTGTCATCGTATGCGCGTCAGTACTGCCCCGCCCACATGTGCTACAGGTTTAGTTATAGCCACGCCCCCTCAGCTTTAGCAGATGTTTACAGCAAAATGGTGAGAAAGAAAGGAATCCTGGGGAAAGTAAGTGTGATTCTATTACAGCGCCACCAGCAGGCTGACAGATACCAACGTGTAATGCTTTCTTCCCTGGATCGTTTCTAACCCTGCCCACCAAATTTGATTAAAGTCCATCCGGAATGTTCTGAGATATCCTGCTAACAGACAGACAAAGGACAGCTAAAGGAGAAAGACTCCCTCCCAAACACAGATCAATAACTGATTATTAGAGTGTAGAAGAGTCTGATAGTCACAGGCTTTCTTTGTTAAAGTGTCCAGCAAAGAGCGCGATATGGTTTAACACCACAACCTTAAAATAGACAAAGCAGGAAGCGGAGAAACCTTATAGACAAAACTAACAGCTAGCAGAGGAAGAAGAGAGAGAACAAAACACACACACACACACACACACACACACAGTGACCTTGAGGGAGGTTGATCATAGATGATTGAAGTTGAAGCTTGTGTGTGTGTGTGTGTGTGTGTGTGTGTGTGCGTGTGTGGGAGGTGGGGGGGTTACTAGCTCCCGGCCCTGACTAACACACACACACACACACACCCCGTCAAAAGCATTAAGTGGTGATATAGAATAGTGTGTTTCCGATGCAACCTAATGGAAAAAACGTCTCTTCATCTTCGTCATCGTACTAGGAAACACAGAGGAGACAAAACATTTCTTTGTGTTGTTGTTCATTCCTTTGAGCACACACACTCATGTTTGGTATGTGTGTGTGTGTGTACAGGGTGTGTTTTCACGTGGGGGAGGGGGTGGGGGGTCTTTACCATGTTGTCATGAACGTCTGCACATGAAGAACCTGATCACTTTAACAAGAAAGCCACCCTCCTCCTCCTCCTCCTCCTCCTCCTCATGATTTCTCAAGCTCAGACACTGGGTGGGATGGGCTAGTGTGTGTGTGTGTCCACTCATGCATACATGCCTCCAAGTGTGGCGTGGTCTGCAGGGGGGGAGGGAGGGGGGCGGAGGCAACAAAAGCAGGATGTGATACAGCAGGACTCCACTTCCTCATAGGGCCGCGAATGAAATCACAACGCTGCACAGAGCGCCACCTGATGGCCACCATGCCGCATGGCCCTGACGTCCTGGTAAAATTCCATTCCTACAGACGAGGGGCACACACACACACACACGAGTGCAGACAGGCCGCAGTGGGACACTATCTGATCAGATCCCAGGGGCTTGAGTTTGTTTTCTGGAATTTCAGTCATCTGTTGTTGGAGGAAGAATCCAGGAGCCTGCAGTGTGCTGGACGCTGAAAGAGGAGCTGTTTCTGTTGACATGTGCTCAGTGTTGTTCCAGCCCTGACCCCACCCATCTACTACTACTACACAAACACACACACACACACACAGGCAGGAGACCCTCGTGTAACAGAAAGGTCACCGCTTCTTTGTCATCAGATCCTCCGTATTTGTGGAAAATGATTGACACAGACTTCCTGTGTTGCGCCGGTCTGAGAGTTAAACATTAACGCGACTAAAAGCCCGGTGGAATCTTTAGCTTCCATTTAAGGCTTCTGAGTAAAGAGCCAGAAACCTGTGATTTCCCCTCAGGCCTTCGACAGCTGCCAGCCTCAGCTGCTCCAATAATGGAATTTGTAATGAAAGAGGGAAGAAAAAGGATGGAGAGCTTACGTAATAGCAAACTTCTGCTCTATGTATGAGTCATCAAAGTATTTCTGCAGGAATTTAACATAGCAGTTAATCACATATTAGACTTCTCATAATGAGGGGTTATCACACAAATGTTTCATTAACCCAGATTGTGTGTAATTGTCGTGCTTCTGACGTTCTCATGGATGTCAAACTGCCTGCGTACAAGTTTGTCCCGCCGCAGTGATGCTAACGCACAGAAACACCGCTAGTCTCCGCTCCAGAACCATCAATTATCCTAAACACCCGTTCGTCTCCCTCTTACAGAAAATGCAGTTACATAAATACCGACGGACTTGCTGCCTCTTGTCAGGTAAATGACTTCCTGGAGTGAGAGATGTTTACGTTCCAGGCCTCCACGTCGCTGCACGTCCAGGCATCCCACACTCAAGCTAATGCAAATCACCCACCGCAGACACTGAAGTCATCCTCTGATTGAATACTTTGTGTTTGTGTTGGGATTTGTCACACTGGATGATCCAGTTTAGTTACGGCGAGGAATGTTTTAGGAACAGATGGAGGTGTGGGAAGATAAAAGGGGTTTCACATGGGAAATATGATGTTAAATTCAATACGGCTGATAATAGTGTGGAGCCTGCAGGTGAAGGGTAACATAATGAACATGAATGTGATCCGTGGTACACTGTGTGATGAGTCTAAAGTACATTTAGTTCCATCGTGAGAAGATTTAAGCCAAACATCACCCTAAACCTGCATGTGAGGCCTGATTCTGTGAGGCGACACCTCCATCTAGTGGCCACTTTGGGTAAATTCACCTTTTTGTTTACGATCAGCTGGCTGGATTCAACATGGCTGCCTCCGTGCACGCGAGTGTTTGTGGGAAGTAGCGGCAAAACATGAAGGAGTTCAGGTGAAACCGCCTTTAACTCGCCCACAGATGCATGTTTGGTCGTGTTTTGTGTTTATTGTTGATCTGATCTGTTTGACGTGTAACAGGCAGCTTCTCCTCCCTGCAGCCATCATGGATTCCAAACAAATAACCCAATGCGTCCTGCTGATAAAGAGATCAACCACAGACCGGAGCTACGGTGGCGTGCTGACCCTCCTGGCTGACCTCCATAAGTCCCACATCACGGTGGAGCAGCTGGAGTCCACAGAGGTCGTCCAGGTTCTTTACAGGCTTCTGAAAACCTGCTGGGACGACGGCGTGAAAAAGGCCACCAGGCGCCTGCTTTCAAAGTGGAAGAGAGAGTACGGCAAAGGTAGAGGAGGTGAGGTGAAGTGTGAGGAGCACGATGGCGGTGAGGCAGAGTGTCAGCCGAGGGAGGTAGGAGAGCGGACGGTGAAGGCCGCTGCAGATCAGGAACAGTCCTCAGATGTAAGAGATGACCTCCAGTTGCTTTCGGAGGATTGCAGACATGCTCCCACTGCACACAGCTCCTCTGCATCCTCTGATCCCCCCTCCGTGAGATCCAAATGTGTCCAGCTGCTCCTCGGGGCCCTCTGCTCCCACGAGCCCAAGCGGGAGCGGGCGGCCGAACTTGTTAGAGACGTGGAGCGGCACCTCCACGAGCTCCACGCCGCCGACCAGCTCAAATACAAAGCCAGCGTGAGGAGCAAGGCGGCCAACCTCAGGAACCCCAAGAACGGGCACCTGAGAGACGGCCTGCTGAGCGGCTCGCTGTCGGCCCAAACCTTCGCGCGGATGTCGGCGGAGGAGATGGCCGGCGCTGAGCTGCGACAGCTCAGGGAGGAGTTATCATCGCGTGGCGTGAGGGAGCGGCAGCTGCCCAGGGGAGAGGAGGGCACGGCCACGCGCAAGATCCGCTGCAAGAGGTGCGGCGGCTCAGACTGTCAGGTGACGCAGCTGTCCCGGGGGGCGCTGTTCTTACCGGCGTGGGTGCGACCGGGAGGCCCTGTCGACGACGCCATGACCTTTGTAACCTGCAGTGGGTGTGGCCAGCAGTGGTACCACAGCGGGTGGGTCTGCCTCTGATCACCACAACGCCACTCAGTTAGATTGAGAGGTTTGGGCCGGTATGAGGTTGTAACAAGTTGAAAGACTTCCAGCCAGTTAAATGCTTCAGCACTGAAACAAACAGGAATGCTCAGAGGAATGCAGAGGAGAAGACAAAAGACAGAGGTGTCCCCTGCTCCAGACCAGTGGGACGGGACAAAGATCTTTACATTGGGAAATATGTGAAATAGATCTGAGCTGAGTCACGGCCCGTCACCGGACCAAGAAGTGCTGCATCACGTCTCATCCTGACTCATTTCCTGTTTCTACTTCCCTTCAGTCGCTCTGTAGCCGCTCTATCTCTCGCTCTCTGGTCTCAGGAATAACAACACGACGTCACCGAGGCCCTGACCTTTGCCCCTCGCTAATAGTTGGGAATAACTGTGCATTAACGCCTGGTTAAGTGTTGAAACAAGAGGCCATTCATCTGGAGCAAAGTGGATCCAGTGGCTGAAGCATGTGACCTCAGACAGCAGAGAGCATGTGAGACGGTAATCTGTCCTCCCAGCAGCCTTTGGGGTGGATGTCCCATGATCCTTCACTCGCTCTGAGCTCTGCAGACGCGACACAGTGACTCACTGACCCGTGCCGGTGACATCACATCACTGCCTTTCAATGCATGTATAGTATCTTTAAGAAGAGTGTCCCTCTCTGATCAGATTCTTCTTTATTTAGTGTTGTTTGACCTTTTTTGGACCATAGACAACCATCCAGACATCTAGTTGAGCTTTGAAGTAGCAACAGGTTTAATGTGTCCTCAGAAGCTACAGGGCTCCGTCCAGAAGAGCTCAGCCATTATTGAATGATTGATTTCCACAACTATCTTCTCAACTAATGCAGAGAGATTCATGCGTCTGCTGGAGCGTGCTTCAAGGTCAAGGAGTCGGATTAACAAAAGGCAAATGCACTCAGAAAAGCAGGTTTAGAGAGAAATGTTTTGAACTCAAGGATTTAACTCTGATCAGCTCAACCTGGATTGTAGATTCAAACCCACAAGGGGCTGGACCCTCAAAGTGCTGGGGACAAACAGTAACACGTCCTGCAGTCACAGTCTTACGTAATAGCGGGCCTGGTTTCACTTTTGATCAGCTGACGAAATCCCTGATACACGGATTTGTAAACATTAACAGTCCAAAGATAAACCTCCATCAGATAGGGAGCTTGGAGGTTGAAGGGGCCTGGCTACATGTTTCACCCTGTCAGTCTCGCTGTAACACAGGCAAAACACACTTCGTCTGACCATAACCCAGACTGACCATTGAGAGGTGCTGTAGCCCCGAGTCAGGGTCTGCTAGAAGTTAGAACTTCGCCAAGAACGGCCGGATTCACACAACGCGTAAACGCAACTTTCTGCAATGACAAATGTTAATGATCATATCTTGTTTTTCCTGAGTCAGTTTTTGTTCTCAGTCTCTTTGCGGCTTAATGGAGAAGTCCTGAACAATCTTCACTGTGCACCGTCCAGATATTTTTTCAAAAAAGAAAGAGGGGTGTATTATATGCGATGCTGACTGTCAGAATGACCTCAGTAGAACAAGAAATGTGCAGATAGTGTCAAAGTTATATTTTTCCTTCTGGGCTTAAGCGGTTCATGTGAAGATTTATTGTATTTATAGCTTTTTGTTGATAAAACAAACCTTTAACAACTATCCTGACTGATGATTGACAGTTTCATGTGAGCACTACTGCACAGTTATGACGTATTTGTTATTATACAGCTGTAATGGAAGACGGAGGAGAATCAAGCGAAGTAAAGAGATGCAGGGAGAGTGAAAGTGGGTGCCGAGCGCATGATGACAGGAGGCGGGACACTCCCGGGTCATATGAGCGTCATCAAGCGGCTCCGAGGGCCAGAGAGCAGCGGGACACCGGAGCGCCATGTCACCGGCACACAGCGCCTCCTCACCGGGATGCACGGCAGGGATCTGAACCGCGATCGTGACCGAAACATACACACACACACACGCGGACTCACACGCGCTGACAGGTAGGGACACCGTGCGTGGGGGTGGGTGGGGGTCCGTGTGCCCGTGTTACCGGCGAGGAGACCCTCCGGGTCGGGCTGGTTCCATGATCGGACACGTGCCCGGCTCTCCTGTTGTTCTGCGTGTTTTTCCAGAATTATTACCGGAAACTGAGCATAAGTGAGCTGGTTTGAATAGTTAAACAGAATAACCAAACTGTGTGCATGTGTCTGTCAGGCTCAGTCTCGTGTTTGCTCTGCACTGTCAGTGAAATAAGGCGAACCCGTGCAAGCTAGTTGTGAACGACTGAACACTTCCCCGTGATTTGCAGTCTTTACGCGAGATAAGCTAGATTAGCAGAATGCACGTAAAAGACAATTGTCGTCTCGCTGTTGAGAGACATTTGTCTTCTAGAATGTCCGGGACGAGACACGAACCCCGCCCGGCTCGGGTGCTGTCCGGTAATGGACCCCTCTAGAGTTAGCAAACAACAACCCTTAACACTGTGGGGAAGCTACAACACGAAAGCTGCACGAATCAATCAAGGAGGAACATTTACTGCACCGAGCGTGAAAACAAGCTGGAATGTTCGTTTTGTCTTGTAGCTTATGTCATATTCACTTATTTATGTTATAAAGTTATATGGATTTGGCAGAGAAAGCCTATATTTTTTTATTTATTTAAATTTTTTGCTTTTTAATGGGAAATAACTTGTAGAGGAGCCGCCCCTTTAAATCACAGCCTAGGCACATGACTCTGCGCGCGCGTGCGCGTGCGTGTGTGTGTGTGTGTTCATTCATTGTACTACTTGAAAATGAGTCTCCAGTAAAAAAAAAAGAAAAGAAAACTAAATTAAATCAAACAGATCGTGTAAAAATAATAGTTTTCCTTAATGAGACGTTCAGGGAACTGCTGGAAGAGTGTGGAAATCCCAGTGTTCACCTTCTTTGCACTCCTTGCTCCTATTTAGACTTAAATCTCCCCCGTGTGCTGCATGGGTTGGAATGATGACTAGTATGTTAAAGTGCAAGTGTGTGATTGTGTGTGTGTGTCTGTGCGTGTTGGATTAGGGCGGAAGAATTAAGCTGAACTATGTTTTAGGGGGGATTGTATGCAGATGTAACGGTAAGAAGTTGTATTTAAAGCAACACATTTTCCACAGTGTTTGGTCCCGTGATAGTGGCTCATGTGATGCCTCACACACACACACACACACACACACACACACACACACACACACACACACACATCGCTGCTTTCATAACAAATATCACATACAGCAAAGGATGGTTCATCAGTTTCTTGATGATTCACAGAGTTAGAAATATGCTTATGGTTGCTATTGGTTACAGTGAATCAGGCTGCAATGAAGTGAATCTCACTCAATATAGACCAAAGGTGGGAAAGCAGTAAATTTATTGCTGAACAAAATAGAAGCTTGAACACACACACACACACACGTACACAGAATGTTGATCTTGTTAACCTTGTGTTTGGTTTTACTATCATGTTGTAAACTCTGCTTAAACATACTCAGCGGATGTCTCAGAAGAGTTAAACAGTGGTTCTTATAGCGCCACCATCAGGTGGACAGGCACCCGAATGCATTATTCAACCCTGCAATAACTTTTTCAGATTTCCTGCTGAGAGTCAAAGCTCTTCTGATGGTTTTGGTTTCATGTTTGTTTGTTCCTCAGGTGTTTCCTCCTCTGTTGCATCACCAAAGTTCAGCTGAATCCATCAGAATGACACCCAAGTCGTCTCTGCTGAAGGTCATCCTCCTGGGCGACGGCGGCGTGGGCAAGTCGTCCCTCATGAACCGCTACGTCACCAACAAGTTCGACGTGCACCTCTTCCACACCATCGGCGTGGAGTTCCTCAACAAGGAGCTGGAGGTGGACGGCCACACGGTGACCCTGCAGATCTGGGACACGGCGGGCCAGGAGCGCTTCCGCAGCCTCCGCACGCCCTTCTACCGCGGCTCCGACTGCTGTCTGCTCACCTTCAGCGTGGACGACGGACAGAGTTTCCTCAACCTTGCCAACTGGAAGAAGGAGTTCGCCTACTACGCCGACGTCAAGGACCCGGACAACTTTCCCTTCGTGGTGCTGGGCAACAAACTGGACGTGCCCGAGCGCCAGGTGTCGGGCGAGGACGCGCGGCAGTGGTGTCGCGAGAACGGCGGCCACCCGTACTTTGAGACGAGCGCCAAGGATGCCACCAACGTGGCGTCGGCCTTCGAGGAGGCGGTGCGCCGCGTTCTGGCGTTGGACGACAGAGCCGAACACCTAATCGAGACCAACACCGTGGATTTGCAGAAGAAGCGTCAACCCAGTCCCACCTGCTGCTGATCTCCCCGGGGACCCTGAGGTCCTGCAGCAGGATGTCATGTGACACTGAGGGGGGGGGGACTTTCTGAAAGAGGAACTGATGTGGTCTTATTCACAGACACACACACAACCGATGTCAGCATTTAAAACCCAATGTCAGTATCTTCAGACGAAACTTGCAGATATTTTGTACCAACATGAGACACTCTGGCGTTTGTCCCTTTTTTCAGAGGTCACTAATTTATATATTTAAAGATAAAACACGCAGATTTCAGTCGATCTCAACCTGCTGCTCGACTTTTAAGACGCAGAAAACATGTAGCGGGGGAGTTGGAGTGACTGGACGAGGGTTTGTCTGCCATCACGTCTCGCCTATCTCCACTTCCGGAGCCATGGCTGTAGGGAGGAGGCGTGGCCTTAGCTGTCAGGCCGCAGGGGGAGGGGCCAGGTGATGACCGTCTGCACGTGGAGAGCGGATACAGGATTCACTTGGATGACGTCATGATTAGGTGCAGGATTGATGCTGTCTACATCTGTAAAACATGATTTAATCCTTTTTAATGACCAGAAGCAGAATACAATTTCTGCTCGTATGGTGATCAGCGGTGTGTTTACTGCATCAGTGAGGATATGAGCCCCATGGTAACACACACACACTCAAGTCGATCATAACGGTAAATTAGATTTAGAAATGACTCATTTTTATATGACAAATATTTCCTGTTCTGACGGGGCAATGGGCTTTTCTTTTATACGATGCTGCAACATAATTGGTTTCTTGTGAAAGGAGAAGCTCGTAAAACTTTTATTTCCTGCCCTTTTATTGTTAAAGATATGCAAAGTTCTACACTTGTAACTGCAAAACCCATAACTCCTCACGTCCTTTATAATGGAAATAAAACGGCAGCCAATCATGAAATGAAACAAATCGCTGTGTGTGTGTGTGTGTGTGTGTGAGCGCGCATTTAAAAGCCTTCAATTGAACATCAAGAAGAAAAGTACCTGCAGTACCCAGTTTTCCCACTAGATGGCGGCTGAAAGCAGCGTTTGTAATCATGGGCTCGTCCTTGCAGGAGAGTCGCAGGTGTGATGATGAGCGTTTACAATGTTTGAGCTCTGAAACATTCCTGAAACCTTTAACACCACGGCGGGGAAACACTAATACAAGTAAGTCCTGTCCTGTAAATGTTAGAAGTGAAGTATTTGCAGTGAAAGTATGAAAAGTCAAATCAGTGTTTGTGAGTGTGTTGGTATGTTGGACACATTCAGGGCATTATCATGTTAAAATGGCTAGATTGTAGATTATTAAGTGTAATTATTGTGCTTTAAGATAAACTACAGGATTGTGTGCAACTCTCTAAAACCTTAAGATGTCTGAATTGCGAAATCATGGTTTTAATCAATGTAACGAGTGCCACCTGTTTGTTTTGAGTCTTTTCATCTCAAAGTTAAGCAGGTAAACACTCAAACTCCACCAAGGCCCAACATTTCTGTCTCGCATAACACCCCAAACCTGCATTCCTGTGTGTGTTTGGCTTTTATAATCTGACTCATTGACCTTTAAAAAAAACCCTTTTTGATTCAGTGAACATCTCCTTTATCCTGCAATGTGTTTAGTGTTTTGGTTTGAAGGCTAGCTGTGCTGTCTCCTGGTTATCTTAACAGTTTAAATGGTTGTCTATGGTCTCAAAATGAGAAACTATAACCTGTAGCCTTCAGTGATCACCTATTTCCTGGGCCTGTGATACACGGGTTCACAAAATCCATTAGTAACCTGTAGAGTCTTGCTGATACATACACATACACACACACAAACCGGAGCAAAACCATAACCTCCTCTTTGGAAGGCAATAAAGAGGCAGGAGACGGCCGTGTCACGATAATAAAAAATATCGGTTTTACTAGAGAAGGTTACAAAAATCATCACTATATAGGAGTCATAGAACTAATTTCAACTTAAAAAGTAAAACCATAATGAAACACCTACAAGGGACTACAATGCCATCAAAGTACAATGGAGTCTTCTTTAGAAAAAAGGGGGAAGAAGAGGAGGAGGAGGAGGAGGAGGAGGAGGAGGGGGGGTGAGGGGGCAAACACCGCCTACCATAGTTGTCAGTACAATTGACTACACATCACCTGAAAAAACTGCAAAGACACAGTCATGTCTCCTTCATGCAAGTAACGAGGAAACAACAACACCCTGACACGCATCGTCTTATAGGAAAATCCAAGTTTGCCTTTACATCACACCTGCCGGCAAAGCACGTATATTTATCAAACATAACACACATGGCAATATAGTCCTTTTTTTTTTTTTCTTATACAGAGTAGACAGCTGCACACATGGACGATACTGACATGCTTCATCTCACCAAAGTTCAAAATTAGTCTTCTTCAGTGTTCTTTGAGGGTGAACTAACCGGCGATGACCGTTTAGGAGAGAATAGAGTTTGCGCTTTACCAAAAAAAGAACTCATATCTGGCTATAAAATGAACGTATGAAAGTTCCTGACTGGTTTGTATTCAGAGTGTAAACATCCAAAACAGTCTCTGTGGCTCGTGTGATGTCGCCGAAACAAAAGAGACGGGAAAGGAAAAAGGTGGAGAGAAGAGAGAGAGAAAAAAAAAAAGCACAAACAAGTTCCATAAATTCCATATTATTACTGAATCACAACTGATAAAACATTCAAATCAATTTCCATATCGTTTTTTTTTTTTTTTAAACATTTTAATTATGTACGTCACAAGCACCTCAATCCATCATATCACACTGTGACTGCACTGCATCCCTCCCAACACATATCATTGAAGATGTTACATTACGAGTAGTATATCAAATGCAGAACTAGTATCGGAGTGCTAAACACGTATCTCAAAGGGGGGAGGGGGGGGGGGCACATTTACATATGGGTGGAAAATGAAATCAAGAGAGAGGGGCGTGGCCAAACACTGGTTGCGTTTCCCGCTTTTTCGGGAGAGGAAAGGTGAAAGTCGGGATTGTTTCGGGGTAGGGGTGGGGGCCGATTCGTCTATATACAAGTGGAACTTCCAGGATGAGGGTTAAGAAAATGAGAGGACAGTGCAGCGATCTGTTTCAGAGAGCGCTGAGGAAGGTGAGATCCAAATGGGTTCGATACCTGAGGTGTGTGTGTGTGTGTGTCGTCAACGTTTGAGGGCCCGGATGTGTATTTTCTTTTTTGTGATTTGTGCTGCTGTTGCTGGTGATGAGTGCTGTGATAAATCATGAAGGTTAGACGCGTTTTTTTTGTAGCAGTTGGCGCTGCCTCAAAGTGAACGCTAGGTGGCGCTGTTTCCCTCAGATGTTGTCCCAGACTTTCACATTTCTACTTGGTCTTTGTGTCACAGTTGTGTCGCTGTTAAAGCTCCATAAAAAGCTGTCAATTCTCCTCAAAATGAGCTGAGGATGAAGAGTAGAATTAGATTTTGAAAGATTTGCGGGAAAACTGAAAGCTTCCTAGGACTTCTGGAGAACGGGTGAAAGTTTGAGCCGCCTGGAAAAAACCGAATCTGCTGTTCTTCAAGATTTTGGAATGGAACGAGAAACAGAAAAGACTTGGGATTCTCCAGGAGGAGGATGAAGAATGTGGCCAGCAAGAGGGACATCTGGGCTACTGTGACTCAGACCCAGATAAGTGCTGGAAGAAAACGGCAGGATAGATGCGAGAAACAGCGCGGCCCAGAGTCCGTGTGTGGCTCTGCGGCCACGGTAACTAAATATCTCAGGGGGTGAATGGAGCGTTTTCATGTGAATGCTCTGTGATCCTGGATTTGGGAGAATTTGGGAGCGTTGTGGTTTCTAAGGGATTTTCCGTCACTGTCCCTTAAGGTTTTTTTCCTTTCTTAAATAGTGCAACAATGTGCGAAGCGTAACCACTGAAAAGCTAAAGAGGATGCAGGAGAAAGTAAAGGAGAGAAAGAAGCTATGAGCGCCGAAAACAACAAAGAAGAAGAAGAAGAAGAAGAAGAAATATTAGAATAGTACCTGGCATACTTTTCAGAGAGTATTAAAAAAAACAACATTCATTCACATTCGCACAATATATTCATATTCATATATATATGCATATAAAACACCAAAAAAAAAAGGAGGAAGTCGGTCGCTGCCTGGTTTCCCTGCAGCTGAAGCAGGCAGTGAGGAAACGCTGTGTCGGCTGTTAGGACGTCGAGTGACCAGAGCTGCGCGGCCATATGGCGGCCTGGCCACGTTCACGAGCCGCCGCTCCCAAAACCAACAGGGGTGGAGAGTGGGGGATGGGTGGGGGGACGGTGGGGGTGAGGGTGACGCTTCTGAACTGATGTGCCGCACCTGAGCTCGACCCCCGGGCAGGAGAGCTCGACCCCCGGACAGACGAGCGTCGGCCTCCGTTCGGGGGCCTGGGCCGGACGCTTTTACCGTCCGATCCTCGATTCTCTTCCCGCCCTCGCTGGTGTGAGGCCGCGCCCGCACCTCCAATAAACTTCCGAGAAGGGGAAGAGGATGGAGAATCAGGAGAGGTTTGTGTGGGAGTGGTGGGGGTTTAGATGGGGGCGGGGCGATCAAACATAGCTGAGATGTTTGTTTATAGACGGGGGCGGGGCTTCAGGGAGTGGGGGAGGGTGGTTGAGGTGAGGAGAGAAGATGGGGCAGTGGCGGTAGAGGTTTGTTTGTCCTTATGAGTAGGATGAGGAGTTCTGGCCGTCCTTGGAGCGCGCCTCGGCCTCCAGGTCCTGGTCGTCCTTGGTCTTGATGTCCTGGTAGTCGTGCGTGGAGACGGCGCTCTTCAGGTAGGCCCAGTTGGCCGACAGGATCATCAGGTAGTGGATCTGAAGAGAGAGAACAGAGGTGAAGGGAGGGAGCGGGTTGAAGTCCCAGCCAGCAAACAAGACCCCGTCCCCATGGAAACGCTGCAGCCCATAGGGAGGCACAGCGGTAAACATGAGAGGCGAGGTTACTGCGGCAACAGGGCGTATTTTGTGGAATCGAGCGGAGCTTACCAAGGCGATGACGGTGGCACCGGCGCCGGCGAACGCCACGATGTACAGATGGTAGGACAGGTAGAACTGTGGAGGAAGAGGAGAGACCACGCCGTTAGAGAGGGAAGAGAGGAAGAAAAGGAGGAGGAGGAGGAGGAGTGTCGGCAGGGGGGTGTGTGTCTGTCCTCTCTCACCTCGCTGGTGTTACAGATGTCGCCCAGTGTGGCTCCGCAGGCTATTCCCGGCGTGGCGTTCCAGGGAATGACACCTGCTCGGATCAGAGAAATGAAACGTCACACAAGAAGCAAGAAGTTTCCTCCCCCCCCCCCCCCGAGATCTAAACACTGAAGCATATTGGCGTTTGCTTCTTCTCGCCGTCACCTACATAGCAGGCGAGTTGTTAATAATGTGAGTGGTGTCTGTAATGAGGGTTAATATTTAATGCGCACAGAGCAGCATATGTGTGTGTGTGAGCGGGCCAGCTGTCCTCCATATATGGGTCACATACATTAGGCCGTCAAACACACAGATCACATGTGATCACATGTGATCGAGTGCCGCCGCGCCTCTAATGCAACGGCAGGGCGGATTTGCAGGGATCCAATCAGGCTCTCCAATAAGCTAAATGTACTTTCTGACCTCTTCCTGTATGGAAAATGACATTTGAAAGCACGTGTGCCGCGGTTTCGACGCTTCGGTGTTGCCCGTCTGCGCCCACGCTCACCGTACTGCCTCACGTCCACGCAGATGGCGTCAGGAGAGGTGATGTTGGCGTCGGGAGACTTCATGGCGGTGCAGGTGGTCCACATGTTGAAGAAGAGGAACACGGGGATCGCCGTGAAGCCGAAAATGGCGATGAAGATCAAGGCCAGGATGTAGGTCAGGAAGATGAACTAGAGGAGAGGAAGAGGAGGAGGATTAGATTTTACTACTGCAGGCTACAAAGGACAAACTGTGCCATCGTTGGACATGAGGGTGTTTCTCTGAGTGTGTGTGTGTGTGTGTGTGTGTGTGTATTGACATACAAAGGCGGTGATGCAGCGTCCACACGCGGTGGTCTTAAAGTCGCTCTGCAGCTCCTTCTTGATGGCACTGGTGGTGTAAAAGCCCTCGGCCAGCAGGACGATGGCGTAGACGAAGAAGAAGGAGGCGATGCCGTAGATGATGTACTGAAAGATCTGGATCCTGAACACACACAGACACACACACACATCAGGTCACGGATGAGGCCCTACTTTGGCTCGCGCGTGTCCACAGCTTGCGTCTCACACACAAACACTTACACCGTGGCGAGGGTGGCGTGGTCGCCGGTCTCCTTGGAGAAGTGGTTCTCCAGCATGGTCAGGGTTCCGCTCAGAGCCACGTGGCCGCAGCCGCAGAACAGAGCCACGCCTGAGAAGCACAGGATGGTGGCCACCAGGGAGGCGTAGGGCACCCCGCCCAGACACTTGATGCAGCACTCGAAGCATCCTGCAGGGGGAGACAGAAACGCCGTTCAGCTCGTACAAATCTGTCTTTCTGATGAGACATATGAATAAATGATGTCATTCCACAGATTTTCTAGGGCAGCGAAGCATTTAAGGCGAGAGATCTGCAAAGAGAACTACAAAAGAAAAAAGCTATAGCCCACGTTTGTGAGTGGTATCTTATTATTTTTCACCTTAATACAATCACACGACTCCAGAGTGATGAAGGAGCCACTTTGTCCTTTGTGCTCAGGCAATTTCTACACAATGATGACAAATTAGGCAAATTTGTTTTTCATTAAGCGCAGCGTCCCAGCAGAGTGATGGGCTCAGCCTGTGTGTGTGTGTGTGTGTGTGTGTGTGTGTGATCCAGGTGGAGGAAGTGAAGTGGACGCTGCTTCCTCCTGAGCCGGCTGCTGCCATCACAGTCAGGAGGATGAAAGGAGAGAAAGGAGGCAAAGGCACATTGTATTGAGCACAAGAGCCGTATCTTATATAACGCCGGTTATAAATAGCTCCCCTGGCAAAGCGGGAAGTTACTCTGGGAAAAAAAGAACGCTCTTGTATGTGCCGTTTTGCTGTTTCCATGACAACCTGCTCCAATTGGCAAGTCTGAGGCATCATTTGTTCACGTTCAGAATTTAAATTACCTTTTATTTCTATTAGTAAAGCCAATGTATATCCAAACTAATGCTAAGACTTAGACAAAGGCCTGTGTGTGTGTGTGTGTGTGTGTGTGTGCGCACGCTTTATGATCTGCTCTATGTTGGACACGTGATCTGATGAGGGTCATGGTTTTATCCTGTCAGACGCTGACAGCTTTAATAACCCTCCAACAGATTCCATACACTCTGACAGCTGATGACATGAAGAGATATTCTACCACTTAAAGCACAAACACACACACACACACACACACACGTGGAGGAATTACAACTGGCCTTCGCCCGGCTCTGGATCTGGCATCAGGGTCATCAGACAGACGTTCCCACATTAAGAGGATCATTTGGTTGTTTTGAAACCTGCTGGACGTTCAGTCTGGGCTTCCGGCCTGGGCTGAGTATTTATCGATCACTTCACAAGAGATGATTGATTTCTGGCCCCATGAGGCAAGGAGAGAGTCATTGATGTCATCGCTGGTTTTTACACACAGAGCTGAAATGTAGTCTTCCTTTACTCGCCGTAAGAAAACGGGAACTCATGGGAACTTAGTGACCTCACTGTGGCGAGGTCACATGTCGACCCGTGACCTGAGGTGTAATTATTCCCATCCTGAGTCCTTGTTGCATGCTGGACCTAAAGGAAAGTCGTCCAGATTTCCTGATTCTATAGATAAAACTGGAGCGGAACTGCTTACGAAACGCGTCAAAGTCACGCAGAAGATGAAAGTATTTGTTCATCTTCTCCAACAAAGCTTGACTCTTAGATCAAAATCACATTGCTCTGTGGCTCCGGCTCCACGGCTGAATGCACAGGCCCCTCTCGGGTGCTAAACGGCGAGCGGGGGGCCCCCCCTCATCCGGTCCGCCCGCGGCTACCACTGTTTGTCAGCCGCAGTTTTAAAAGCGCGCTAATGGGAAACAGACAGTCCGGAGCGGTCAGGCCCCGGCCCGGCTAATGGAAATCAATGGGCTATTCATTAGAGCAGAATTTAGGTGAGGCGCTGAGGTCGGCCCGCTGTTAGACCATCGTCTGCCTCGGCCTCGCTGCTCCTTCCTCACAGACTGGACGACACATCAGCATGCTGCGGGAGGAACTAAGCACATGTGCTCACAAATGACTGAATGAACGAGAGCTTCCTCTATCATCCATCCCTCTTCCTCCCTTCATCCCGATCTGCAGTAGCCCAGATGTCCCCTCTCTACGCAGCCTCATCCTTCAACTCCTCCCGGGGATCCCGCGGGATCCGGGGGGGGGGGGGGGGGGGGCTCAACCCACCTCAACCCACCTCAACTGGCTGAAAATCTAGGTAAACGCAGATGGGCGTGGCCTATGTGGAGGGATGCGGATAGACCCAAGGAATCCTGGGAAATCTGTCCTCGCTTTATTAGATATTCTGCTAACAGACAAAGGAAGATGACTGAAAGCACGACGTCCTTGGTGGAGGTAATGAAATGAGCAAGTGAACAAGCCGCTACGAGTGAGAATTAAATGTTCCTCAATCCAGAGCAGGTGGAGCGAGCGTGTATCACTGTGTGTGTGTGTGTGTGTGTGTGTGTGTGTGTGTGTGCGCTCATATTCCTAATGTTGAAGGCGAAGAATCCGCTGCTTGCCAACATCAAAGGACAAAAGATTTGAGGACGACTGATTTGACAGACGAGCGCTGCAATAAAATGAACTCCTGAACTGTCTGCGCTTATTCTCTCCATAAGAAGATGAGGAGCTGTGGCGCCGAGGAAGACGCAGAACCAGGAATTCAATTCTCAGGCGTGGGTGACAATTAAGAAAAGAAAGATAACAGACGGCGGCTTGTCAGAGAATCATCAGATGCTCAGCTGACAGGAGCCTCAGCCCACCGCTTTATGATGCAGGGAGAGAGAGAGAGAGAGAGAGAGAGAGAGAGAGAGAGAGAGAGAGAGAGAGAGAGAGAGAGAGAGAGAGAGAGAGAGAGAGAGAGAGAGAGAGAGAGAGAGAGAGAGAGAGAGAGAGAGAGAGAGAGAGAGAGAGAGAGAGAGAGAGAGAGGGGAACAAGAACGAGACAATACGGGGGACAAGAGGGAAGGAAAGAGAGAGAGGTGAGCGGGGGATGAGAGGGAAGGCTTTGACAGAGAGCAAACCAAGGAACAAAGAGAGGATGAAAAGAAAAGGAAGACAGGAAGAAGAGAGAGGGAGAGAGAGAGAGGGCGAGAGAGAGCAGTTCTTGGCCCCAGGGCCGGCAAATAGCTGTTGCCATAGCGACGTGTTACCCACGACCCAGTTCAGTGGTAGCGTAGTTCTTCGCAGCCGCCTCTCTCTTCTCTCACTTTCACACTCACTCACGCACGCACACACACACACACACACACACACACACACACACACACACACACACACTGACCTCCATCAGTATGTGTTAAGCGGCGATGGCGGCTGAAAATCTTGAACCCGACGGAGACGGCAAACCCGTCACAGAACGTGAGATCAACAGAGGCTTCATCATCAACGCTCACATTCCATGACTTCTTCCTCTCTGATTGGCTGTTTGAATTCCTCATGTAATCCTCTTCATGTCACCTTTTTGTGCATTGTAGTTGTTAACATTGCCAGACGCAGCCGTAACCATGGCGGCCTAGTACTTCCTCTTTTATTGCAGCTGTTTCCTGTCTTGTGTTCATAGAAGCCGAACCTGTCGAGCAGCTTTAAATACGACCGAGCTGAACATGAAACCGACTTCGCTGGCGGTTAACGATTCGCTTGACCCGGCGGCGCGGCGTGATTATCGCCAACTGTTACTACGCCAGGAATAACGGCGTTCATAAATTCATTTGTGAATATTTCAGCGGCCGGCCTGGTCCCTGCCCGCGGCGCCACTCCCCTTCAGAAGTGGCGTGTTCATTATGGGGGTCATTCCCTCAGCGGGGATTGTGGGTAAGATTCCCACAAGAGACGAGGGGGAGAGGGTGGGAGAGCGAAGCCGCATTGGAAACCCGACACCGTAGCTTCCAAGATATCCATCCGAGTGAAAAGAATCACCAAAATAACATTAATAACATTGCATTTCCTGCAAAAAAGTGATCCCTGGCACTTTTAGATTCCTTCTCAACTTGACACACATCATCCACAAAAACCCCCTCAGTAATCGGCTTGATCAGAAGGTCACAATATGCCGGCTGAGCCTTAATCTTACGTTTCCAGGAACCATTAGCGGGTTACGAAGGCCCAGGTCACAAGGTCGACCTGTGCCTGGGTGCGTAACTGAGCCTGAACCGGGACTGAACCTGGACCAGGGCTATCACGGTTCTATCACACCACACTGTTGTGTTCTTGATTCTTATTGGTCGACAGAGGCGCCGAAACAGCACTAAAGCATTCATAAGTCCAACGCATCAAATATTAATCTGTTCCCTAGGGCGAGTTAAGGCGCTTTGGCTTGCTTGTGTGTGTGTGTGTGTGTGTGTGTGTGGCAGGAGCACATTCACACACTTCCTCTCAGCCCAGTAAGGTGGTGTGAACAGAGTGTTTACCTGACACACATTTAGCTGTGACGGTCCAAAGCAGTAGAAAGTAACTACGTACCTTTACTCAAATACCAACCTGAAGTATTTGCGCTTTGTCCTCCTCGACTGATCTCTGCTGTTTCTCACTACTTTGATGATTAAAACGCACTTTACCAGTCGACAAACGTCTCCTGAAAACCTTGTACCTCAGTTTTCTGATGGGAGCTGAGTACAAATGGAGCCAAACTGCGAACAAAGCTTAGAACGGCGAGAGAGACGACCGGAGACACGAGACAGCGAGCGCTTGATCTCCAGGGAGTCACGTGGATGTGAATAAATGATCATAAAACAATCGTGCAAATGAGCTGCCTGCGTTTCACAGAAGGGCGAATTCATATGATGATGCAAGTACAATTGACATCATCTGCATCTTTATTCAAAGTGTAAAGAGGAGAAGGAACGTAAAGACGGAACGCAGCATCGACGACCACTGGCCTCCCCCCCACTCTAATGTGATTACGGAGATTCCTGCAACAACCGGGTAAGAGTGTGTGTGTGTGTGTGTGTGTGTGTGTGTGTTTGGCACAGTGGTCCAGATGAGTATGGATTTGTCCAACATGATGTACTGCTGTGAGTCTTTACTGTGAGGGCTGTGAGCAGGACGACATAAAGAGATGCACTGTATGTGAACGGATGACATTTAAACCAAATAAGTGAATAAAAAGAGAAAAAAAAGGAAATATAATAAATAAAAAAAGTAGATATGATAAATAAAATAACAAATAATAAAATAAAGAAAATGAAGAAAAATAAAATAATAAAAATAAAGAAAATGTAAAAATAAAATAAAATTTAAATTAAATAGAAATTAAAAACTACATTTAATAAAATACATAATTGAATGTTTTTAATGATTTAAAAATTGTAAAAAAATTGTTTAAATGTTCAAAAAAATCTAATTATTTTGCATCCGTCATTCACAGTTCAGCGATTCTGTAATAAATCAGCGAATATCGTTGTTTTATTGTTACACACTATCGTCGTAACCTGTATGTGAACCACAATCTGGACCAACACGTGGACGACTGACCAACACGGCAGTGCGAGCTAATAATGACGAGACGCAAACGGGCGTCAGGCGCTTTATGGGAGATGGATGAGCAGAGCAGATTGGGCGTCAGTGGGTGATGGAGGAAGGCCAGAGGAGGTTGGCAGCGCTCAGGAACAAGGCATGCTGGGACAACCTGCCACTCGCTGCTATTCATATACACACTGCAAACTAATGCAGACTCAGTGTGAACATGAAGTGCTCACATTATTACTGGACTACAGGAGCTTCATGTGCCTGATCATATATACGTACATACCTCCTGTTCATTTCTACCAGGATCTATTTAAGATAAACAATGAAAACAGGAAGGGCTTTTACTTTTTGGATTGCTTGGCGCTTCCTGTTCTCATCATTCAATTTCTACCGGGTTCTTTCCCACACAACTTCCCCGTATCTAGAATCAAAAGAAATACAGACAAATGATCTTCTCTTCAAAATAATGAAAACAGGAAGTGCTTTTACTTTTTGGTTCCTCATTTGCCTTCATGCGCGCAGGGAGAAATGGCGGCAGGAGACATTTCCATATGAAACACTGCTTCCTTTGTGAGGAGGCAGGCAGGCCGAGCGTTTTAAAATATAAATGTGAGAATCAAAGCGCTGCAGCTCAACACGACGACGGCGAATAGAGCTTTTCTCCCCTACGGAGCCAGCGAAGACGTTCCCCCTGAACCCACTCCTGGTCACTGACACGTAAACAAACACAATGCACACACTGACACTAAACACACACGTACACACACACACACACACATCCAGATGGAGGCCGAGAGCACGCTTTGGGCGAATGGCTTCAAATGAGGAGCCTCTTGCACTGTGAGGCGGCCCTCACGTGCTTCACGCCCTCACACACCTTCAGGGCGGGCCGGGTGTTTGTGTGTGTGTGTGTGTGTGTGTGTGTTAAAGAGTTGTTTTTCCTGAAATGAAGGCAAAATCCATTTCCAGGTTCCATGGTGTCAATGTTGTGTACTTGTGTTTCTGTTTCTCTGAGAGAGCCTGATGGCCCCGTGTGGGCGGAGTCAGTACTTGGCCCCTGTGTGGGCGGAGTCAGAACTCAGCTCTGCACTTACAGGCTCATTTAAGCTCCGGTCTGTTTTGCGTCACTCGATATTTTTGTCATTGATAAACTGCAGTAACAGCTGGGGGAAGGAGAGAGTCTGAGCTTAAGTGTGTGTAAGGAAGTCAAGTCGGGAGCAAATGCAAATGACAGTACGACTAGTCATACAGTAGTGAGAGTATGTGTGTGTGTGTGTGAGGGGAAAACAGCTGCACAAAGAGAGGAAAAGCAGAGAAAAACGTTCAGACGGGAATTCCATAACATCTAAAGTTTCATCATCGCCCTGTCTGGTTGAAATATCAGAAAGACCACCACAGCGAATTACTCCTGACCTGTGTGTGTGCGTGTGTGTGCGTGTGTGTCAGCTACTGCTTCCCTCGCTCACCTTCTCTTTTTTATGAGCCACAACGAGCACACGGATGTCAGACATATTGGATTTTTGCAAGTTTTTCCTCGAGTTCTTGCATTGTAGCCGTTGACTTTGTGTCCCTGGTTGGGAAGATCATACGTGATAAGACCATCATACGTGATAAGACCCTCTACGTGATATTCACTCTTTCATTCAGTTTGTTTTCCCTCACTCACTGTTAAGTCAACGGCAAACTCGACATTCAAGCTGACAAATTCATCTCAGTGGGTTTTGCTTTCACGCAAGAGACGGCAGAGTGATGTAGCTAATGGCCTAATTCCAATTAGGGGCGTGTATGTGTGTGTGTGTGTGTGTGTCACGGATCTGCTGTCACTGACAACAAACAGGAACAATTAGTAATGCTATTGGTCACAGCTGTGTTTGACGAGTTTGACTGAGTAAAAGCACACAACCACATGCTCATCAGAGGACACGCACACACACGCACACACACACACACACTCATTTTGACGTCTTCATGAATGTTTGTTTCCCTAAATGAAGCTTGTGATCGGTTTAAATAAACATATTTATATTTACAGCAGCCGTTTTCTTTTGGCATTAAGAGTTGTTGAAGTAACTGAGTTGGATCCTTTAGCTCTTTACGGCTCAGGCAGAGGTGAATTGTTTCTTGGCCGGGGTTTAAAGGTGCGGGTCTTGATTTAAAGGCGGCCTGTCCGTTCATTTACAGCAACATAAACCAAACGGCGAGGACGCTCCACGCCGCGCCGGCTCAAAGACACTATTCCTACTCCGCTGTCTCCTCGCCTGACTGATGACTTTTGCTCTGCGCATTCTAGGCCACAACTCGGGCTGGACCGTATTTTTCTCAAATGCCCCCCCGTCTCCCCCCCCTGTAAAAACTGTGGCTACAGCCTGAGCCTGATGTCAAAGGTCAGGGGGTTAATTTGCCCCAGCTGTGTCGCCCAGCGGAGGATTCAGGTTTGGAGTTTTTGCGCCGAGTAAATCGATGAAATTACTCAAAAAAAACGCCCGCATCTCTCCAGACGATGATGTAATCTCTCCCAGTTCTGATCTCAACATCACAGCCAAGGACGGCGAGCAAAGAGCTGCGTTATGCAAGAGCGGGCACACACACACACACAGAGAGAGAGAAGGAAGGAAGGAAGGAAGGAAGGTGTGTGTGTGTGTGTGTGTGTGATCAGGACAATCATACTTACAACAAAGGGGAGAACAGACAGATAAAGAGAGAATGGAGCCGTTTGAGATGACACCTAATACGAAATCAGGCGAAATCAGACAGGATTGTAGCTAAAGTTTGACGACGGAGCTCAATCTACCTCTGCAGACGTACAGATTACAGATTATAGGACGCAATCAAGCAAAAAGGTCAATCCAAACACAGCGTCCCTGGGATTATCCCCTCGGCCTGTGTTTCATTTTCAATTACGACTTGACTCGGCGTCCTGCAGAGACGATTAGCGAGCGCAATCAAAGGAACGCGGACCCTCGTTCGCCTCCGATACCGCGACGTCGTGTAATCACAACTAATGAGTGTGATCTTTACCGCCAAAGTCAGAGCGGCGTCTGACGATGCTGCACGCTGGGGGGAACAAATAGTCCACAATTACGCCTGTTTACTGTAGAACACAAAGGGGGAGATACAGTATGTACGTGTGTGTGTGTGTGTCAACTACTAAGGCCTGAAACTGATGGCGCTTTATGTCCCCGTTAGTGCGTCTTGACATGATTTGAACTTAGAGGCTTAAAGGCTCTGTCACCTTTTCCCAGGCAGCACTTTTTCTATTTTCCCTTCTGTTCCTGGCGGGACGATAAGACGGGAGGCATTTTTGGAGACTGATTGTTGGAAACATTCGAGCCGATTCTCTGCTGAATTGTTTCCCTTCAAAACGCTCCTGATTGTCGCCGTGCTCATGTGGGAATCATTATTTCTGCAAGCTCAGGATTCCGTCTCCTGCAAAACTGCACACATCTGCCAAAGCCAACAGAAGTGTGCAGTTGGCACACACACACGCCAACCCGAGCGTCTTCGGCGGATGCTGCGAGCTTACCATCACGTTCCAGATGTCCATTGCACACACACACACACACACGCTCACACACACACACATGGCTGCACTAACAAATAGGCCATCCTCCCTCAGATCCGCCCTAGTTCAGGTTCGCACCCAGGCGAGGGCATCATCAAAACCTTGACCACAACCGTTCCGGAATACTGGGAGCGTCCTGACTCTATCCTGGAATCCAAAGGGTTAATTGTGAATTCCAACTATAGCTGCTCCCCTGCTGAACTATCCTGTAGCGTGTCGGAGGCCGGCTCGCCCACTCACATCGTGTGAATCTGTATGGTGTGGGCTCTCATTGGACGCTGGCCTATATGTGTAGCATGCCTCAGGGAGAGGATGACGTAATGTCTTTTTGAAGCCTCTGCCGGTGAGGGACACCCTGCTCTTCCTCACTTTACATCACTGCCATGGCAGCACTAAGGCACTGTGGCAGAGTCGATTCAGTCAACAATGTATGGTTTTGTGAATAGAGAGTGTGCCGCTGCTGCAAATCCTTATTATAGCATCACATTAAAACTACAACACACACACACACACACAGGATTATCACTTGAGCCGCAATCTTCCTTTTCACCCCGGAAACACACACAGCACAACACACCAACACTGAGGGCCGTAATCCGGTAATAAATAATCTTTCAGGAATTTGGAATCTTTTCAATCCGTGGCTCCGTCTGATTCACTCGCTTGAACACACCGGCTGGCGTGAGCGACATGGCAACGCTGAAATCGCAGTAATTAGGGCATCGGTGTGGGAAGAGTGTGTGTGTGGAGTGTGTGTGTGGAGCCGTGGTATCGGTGTAAATCTGGAGGGAAAAGGGGCAAAAAGCCATCATGGCCGATCAGCTGCTCACTGCCCCCTGACTGCAGGACGCTCGCTGTAAATAAAAATGCTTTATTGTTTCCTTTACACCTGATGCACAGAGGGAATATGAGCCACATCACCATGAAGTACTGCAGATTAACCTGTGAGCACGCGCGCACACACACACACACACACACACACACGCACACACACACACACACACACACACACACACACACACACACACACACACAATATGAGGGGCCATAACAAACATCCAGTGACAACAGGAAGGCTGCATTTTACTACCGAGCCCCATTAAAATCAAGTCAGCCTCCATTGTGAGTGTGTGTGCATGACACACCTACACTGAGTTACAGCACACAGGCTGCATCTCAGCATAGAAATAGGAAGAATTGGAGCATAGTTTGGAAATTACATCCATTAATTGAATAATAATTCTTATTTTCCAGCTGTTTTAATAGGATTTTGTGTTTGCCCTATCAAAATAAAAGCCCACGGAGTAAGGCTTTGGTCCAGAGCCATTTTACTACCGCTGCATTTACACACACACACACACACACACACACACACACACACACACACACACACAATTGAATATGTGCGCCTGTATCTGTATACACATGTGACCGGTGATGGACAGAACATGTCCCTCTGCGACAAAGTGGACACGCTTCTAAACGTCCCCGCGGGGTCCGGAAATGGACCCGAAACACCGCAGTCACACACACACACACACACACACACACACACACACACACAACACAACACACAACACACAACACAAGAGGCGTCGTGCTATTGCAACACGCGTCAGTGATCGCATCCCTCAACAGATCAGGACGCCGAGCCGCGACCACAATCGGAACCGGGGATCATCCCTCACACCTGGGGAATGGGGGGGGGGGGGTCCTTAGCAGCCTCTCATTAGGCGCAGACGCGGTGATCATGGCGCATCAAAGCAAAGACAAATTGGCGTTAATGCACGCGCCATAAACTAACGCCGCGCGCCTTCTCTAATCCATCAACGCCATCAACCCCCCCCCCCCCCCCCCCCCGCCCGCCCCCCATCAGTCAGCCCGCAAAGCCACATCCTGAAGACGCAAACACAAGGCGTCCAACGATAAGACCCCAAATATCACAGTTACACGTGTGTGTGTGCGTGTGTCTGTGTCTGTGTATGTGTGTGTGGTGGGGATGAGTGTGTGTGTGTGTGTGTGTGTGTGTGTGTGTGTGTTTCTCTGTGTGTGAAGGGGGGGGGGGGGGGTCGCTATTGTGTCGCGCGCAGAGACGAGGAGCCATTACAGCGTGTTAAAGCGCTCGGTTTGGCGCAGACGCCAACCTCTCCAAGAGGAAAACCGGAGCGAGAAAAAGGCGAAAAATGTCCTCGGCGGACGTGTGGACGTGTGGACACGCACCTTTGCTCTCCTGTCCCTCGTCCTGAGTCTCCTCCGCGTTGGACTCCATCGCCGGCTTTGTCCCATCCATGTTATTTTGAAGGGGGGGGATTATAGTCTCCGTGTGGCACTTGTACCTCTCTGGATGCTGGAGCCTCTCCTGGTGACTCGCTGCTCTCTCTCTCTCTCTCTCTCTCTCTCGTCTCGTACACACCCTCTCTCTCCCTCCCTCTCTCACACACACACGCTCTCTCTCTCTCCGTCTCTCTCTCTCTCTCTCTCTCTCCTTGTTGCGCTCTCTCTCTACATTAACAATCCCGTTTCTCCATACAAAGGCAGGGGCGCTGTCAGATTGGATTTACTCCCCCTCCCGCGGATTAGCAGCCCCCCCGCCCCCCTCACCCTAGATGATGTCAGATGAGGCTTTCTTTGGCCCGGCCGTCACTTGGAATGAAGATGGTGCTGATGTTGGTGTGTTTTATATTAAATTCTAATATTCTATCAGCTGTGGATTGTCATATTAAAGCGTGTAATGTAGTTGTGTGTGGTGCAGCGCGATGCTCTTTGTTCCTTCATCACATGTGAGTCAGAGGAGGATACAGTAGAGGGACAGAATGTGCAGTGGATGTAAATATGCAAACTCATGGGTAACCATGCATGCAAGAATACACACGCACACACACACACACACACATACACCGCCCCCTCTCCATCTGTTGACTTCAGAGAGAGAGAGAGAGAGAGAGAGAGAGAAGAGAAAAAAGATGAAGATAGTGAGCTGAGAATGTTTTAAGATGAGAGTGGGAATCTGGTCCGTACAGAGGACGAAGGACGGATCATAGTTTGAGTTTTCTCTCTCTCTCATGTCAAAGTGTTTAGTTCACACCATGTTTGAACGCTGAGATGTTCCAGCAGCTCCCAGAAACTCTCCAGATCCCTGATCAACTCCAAAGGATTGATATTATAGACAATCTGGCTCTGCTTGATGGCCCACACACGCCGAGAAGGAAACTTCATTTCTGTGTGTGTGTATGTGTGTGTGTGTGTGTTTGTGTGAAGGAAACTTCATTTCTGTGTGTGTGTATGTGTGTGTGTGTGTGTTTGTGTGTGTGTTAAAAAAAAGGCCCTGCTGAAATCAATTTGAACTTTGATTGGATCTCCTGTAACCAGTCAGAGCGTCTTCACCCCCAAACCAGGATGCATTTACTCAACAGGCCCTTTGTCTGGATGAGAGGCTGCTGATTGGTCATGGGCAGGGTTGCACCCTCCAATAAGGTGAGCTCCTGAATCCCTGGGAAATGGTGAGAGGCGGGTGTGGCTTTTAAATGTGTGTGTGTTTTTATCATTCCACCTATTTTCTAATAATAAACACATCCTGAAACAATAGGACGCCATCTGCCCAGAATCCTCTTAAATAAGGTTTTACTTCGGGGACACGTGGCCCCTTGGCTCCTAGTCCAGTTAAGCCCGCGCCCCTATCCAAGAACACACACTAACGCACACACACACACACACTTACTAGGTGACCCCCAGTGGCCCCGTGGTGTCTTCATCGTCCCCTGCGTTACAGCGAGGGACGGCCATCATGACATATTTGACTCCTAATGGATGCTTTCACCCTTAGGGCTGAAATTAACACCGACTCAGCGCCATATGCTCGCTGTGACAGCTGAATCAATGAGAGTCACCCATCATGCCCACTTCCTGAGAATCGGGTGCTCCCATACTAACACATATCTGACCTGCTGGAATGATAAAGTAAAGGCGATGCTTCCTGAGTTTCATTATCCAGACATGAAGGGTGAATTTAGAGTCCCGTTTGCACCCCCACCCGCCACCGCGACCCCCCATAATCCCTTGCTGGGTCACGCAGATTAAGGACTTGTTGAGAAGATGACACGCCGTATGTCTCCAAGCTGGAATGCCGTATTTGGGTGAAGTGACAAAGTGGGAAATTTCTAGTTCCTGTCAGGAGAAATTTGCAGACTAAAGTTGAATCTCGAACTACAGTAGCATACCTCCACCAAGGCCAAACAAACAGTGAGCGCAGCCAAATATGTGTGTGTGTGTGTGTGTGTGTGTGTGTGTGTGTATGCGTGTTGTATATATTCAAGTGTATGTGATTCATATGAATGCTATTGTCTTATCCGTCTCTACAACTCTTGCTGTCTTCCCTCATTACTGCCAGACGGAGAGGAGGAAATGGTGCAACGAAGCAGAAGAAGAGGAAGGAGAAGGAGAAGAAGAAGAAGAGGAAAACGAGGGCATGGCAGCCACGGACGTCTCCATGAATGGTAATTGCCCTCACGTTGATTTCAAAGTATATGGGCTCGAGTCGCGTCCTCAACATCAGAGCCTCATATCAAAGCTCTTGCTGTTGCCATGGAGACGCACAACACCGCTGATTCAGGCGTCATATCGGTGCTCGAGGAAAAAGTTCTCAAGCGGTCCCTGCGACTGCTCGAATCATGTTGTCTGGGTTCATGCGAGGCTTGACTGAAAAGTTCTGAGCCTGGGCTAGAGAGGAGAAGCTGATATAGTAATGTCTGTCTGTCTGTCCATCCTGTACAAACCACAGGCCCTTTATTCAATGTCGACCTCAAATGAATGCAACTCCAGAGCGATAACACATTTAGAATAAAAGCCTGTGCTGCAGCTCTTTCACGCCAGGCTCAGAACTTATCAATCAGTGCTACATTCCCGCAACGTGAGTGAGGTGCCTGCAGGGGTTTGGATCTATGCTCTGATGGTCGTTACATCCATTAGCTCCGTGTCTCCCGTGTGAGGCTCCGCCCCGCTCCAGGCGTCCACGCTGACCTTTTCCCTGCCTTCCTGACGCCCCGCTACAGATCATTTTGTTGTCTGGGGCTTTAAACTGCGACCCAACTGCGTTGACCTGGCCTTGACCTGCAGCACCTACCCTGCCTCAGGAAATCACTGTTTTGTTTTAACATCACCTCTGTTTGTAGACACCGGGGGAATTATTAGCCACAAACACTGGGATTCGAACCCCAGACCTTCCTGCTGGAGGCAACAGTGTCAGAAAAAAATTATTTCATCCTCAATGGTGCAGAGAGCCATTAAGTCACTAGAGACACACGATGTCACTGTAATAACCTCTTTGCCTTTTGTTTTAGTTTTTATGTTTCTGTCTGGCTGTTAGTCATGCAAACACACAAACAAAGACACTGCTGACACACACGCAGACACACACGCTGACACACACACACACACACACACTCTCAACACACAAGCAAACAACCACAGTGTGTGAGCGATGGCTTTAGTTTAATCCTTGACATTTCAATGAGCTTAGGGCTTCCTGGCAGAGTGAGACAGTTTGATTCTGTCACCTGTAAGGATGTCTAATTTCTCTCTCTCTCTCTTTCTCTGTGTGTGTGTGTGTGTATATGTGTGTAAGAATGTGTGGATGTGTGTGGATGAATGTGTGTGGATGTGTGTGTGTGTGTGTGTGCGTGTCCAGATCAGGGCTCTTAATCTGCCATGGTGATCATGACCCACTTCCCCCCTCCACCCCCAACACATCCTGCCTCAGCTGTCGGTCACCAAGGAGACGCCTCCCTCTCAGGCCCTGAACAGGGCCACGGGATGCTGATGAGGTTTAATCTGTCTCGACATGTACCCCCACACACACACACACACACACACACAGATAACCTCACTTATTAACACTTTTTTCGATTGCACACTCTGTCTCTATCTGTTGACCTCAAGTTACCTCGCAGCATACAGGCCCAATGCGCCTATGTATGCAAATTAATGCAAACTCATGCCTTGCTGTCGCTTGTGCTCACTGAAACGCCCGCACTTCCTGTACGCTCGCAGAATTTGCGTGTTGTGCAAATATCCACCATTCACTTTCATATGTAAGGGTTTCTGCAAACATTTTAGTAACACATGGTCTCTCTCTCTCTTTCATTCTCTCTCTTCACCACTCACACACACACACACACACACACACACACACACACACACACACACACACACACACACAATCCCTCCACTGAAGCAATTGAATGCAGATCAAATCAAAGTGGGAGATCATTTTTCACTTCTGAATTTATTTACGATATCTGACTTGTGTCTCTGTGGATGGCTTAACCTATCCATGGCTTACCTCTTTACACATACACACACACACACACACAGACACACACACACACATCCCTGCACCCCCCCTTTCATCCTGCAATTTATCCAACGAGCTTCTAATCCCGCTGGCCCAGATACAGTCCACAGTCTGCCCCTCTGCTTCGCTCGACGTTACGTTGTCATCCCAGCAACTACACACACACACACACACACGTACACGCACGCACACACGCGTGCATTGCTTGCTCGCCTACATCACGTGACATCATGTGACAGAAGCTGAACCTGTGACCTACTGTACTGCAGCAATGTGGGATAAAAGCTGATTGTGTGTGTGTGTGTGTGTGTGGGTGAGTCACGGTGTGGAGAATAGGCAAAGCAGCATCATCTTCGTCATAATCATCATCATCATCACCAGGCATATAAATACATTTCAGTGATGAGGCCGTTCACACATGCCAGGACTGAGATGATGATGCTCGCCTTGAAGCTGAATGCATCTCGGTGTTGTCATGGCAACAGGTGCTCTCTCAGACGAGGATGGATTCCGGCGCATCGGCAACCCACCCGAACTCAAAATGGTCGTAGGCAGGAACAAGAAAGAGACAAGGGGGCCGAGCTCTTGCGTGGAGGGTTTCGGAGGCGGAGAGATGAAAGATGATTAATGTTGGAAATATTCTGCGGCCGAGAGAGAGAGGAGCACGGAAACACTGCAGATCTGGCAGGACGCGAAACACACGTAGGTGTGGGCGAATCGATCGCCTCCTCTGATCCGAATCTGTGTCCGGATCTGCACGAAATCAGCACAGCTTCAAGGCAGACAAAGCTGTCAGCTTTCATTTGGCTTCTCAGGCCGTCAGAATCAACAGTTTCTACTTTCTACTTTTTGAGGTCACATAATGATGAATCTGATCGCTGCTTTAGATACAGGCGCATACCTCCACCGAGGCCGAGCAGCCCTCGGATTACTGCCCTGTCTCTCAGTGATGAAGTAAGAGAATGAAATCGTCGTGGTTGATAAGTTGGCTGCTCCACTTTCTCTCTTTTTGCACCTTTGATCATTTATTCCCTCAGAATAAAACAATCCTTTCATACGCGTGACCCTTAAAGGCGTCGCAGGCAGCATCCACTCTGCTCTGCTCTGGATGAGAGAGGATAGGAGCTCTCACATCGAGGGGAGCACAAAGAGCAAACTCACGGGAGGAGAGGAGAGGAGAGGAGAGGAGAGGAGAGGAGAGGAGGAGGGAGATGGAAAGAATAATGATGAAGCCAACGAGCGAAGGGATGATGATGATGAGAGGGGGATGAAAGATGGGCCGACGGTGGCGTCTGTGATGAGATGAAAGAGAGCAAGAGGGGCTTTGCTATCAGGCTTTTTTGAGATGAAATGAGAGAAGTTTTGATACGTCGTAGGAAATGGAAAATCTCCCGATTCGCTGGCGCAGTGAATTATCGCTTGGCTACATCCTGTCGCTTCTCAACTTGTCACCAGGGCTGAGGGCGATAAACAGAACCGCCGCCGCCGGATCGAAAACAGATGTCATGAATGAGAGAGAGAGAGAGGGAGAGAGAGAGAGAGAGAGAGAGAGAGAAACAGAGAGAGAGAGAAACAGAGAGAGAAACAGAGACAGAGAGAGAGAGAAACAGACAGAGAGAAACAGAGAGAGAGAGAGAGAGATGGAGAGAGAGAGAGGGAGAGAGAAACGGAATGAGAGAGAGAGGGGGGGAGAGAGAGAGAGAGAGAGAGAGAGAGAAACAGAGAGAGAGAGAAACAGAGAGAGAGAGAGAGAGAGAGAGACATAACAACTTGGCAACTTAGGCTCAGAGGCCTAATGAGATCAGACTGCATGCTACTGGTTTCAGCCTCAGCCTGCAGTAAAACACAGAGCTGATCTTTTGCCAAGACGTTTGGCCAAGAAAAGCAGACGCCAACGATGTCATGGCGTCTACAGGCTGATACAAAATGGAGACGGCTTCGAGGAAAAGCTGCAGTCGTTATTTTTTGTTTGCTTCAAAGCATAGGTGACATCTGGGTTAGCTCTAGATAGAACTCAGCAAAGTGCAGAACGATTCAATGTATCTTCAATAACCTTTATGTTCCGTGGAGTCAAGCGTACATAGAAGTGCATGTTTGTGTATCGTCCCACATTAGACTCGAATGTTGAGGTTCTACGCTCTCTGGTCGCTTTCTTGTTGCATTTGGTTCGATCGTTTTTTACGCTGTCACCGAGCAGTCAGCCACAGTCTCGATGAAGCGAGACTAAAGGAGAAGAAGTGTGTGTAGGTGAGTGTTTTATCCACAATGGTCTCCACTCGGCAGTAATTGTCTCGTTCGTGTCCAGCCTGTGTAATCCAGGGGAGCAAATCAACATCAACTCTCACACCAGGATGGAGTTGAACTGCTTCTTCATCAACGGACGAGAAATCTTCAAACATTCACCTTAAAAGTAGAAGCCGTTAAAGCTAAATTCAAGGATTAAAAGTTTAAAAGCTTGGAAAAGTGATGTCTGATATGGCACAGTGACAACATGTAAACAAAGATGTAGGTGCAACAAAAACATGAAACCACTATAAACACATAAAGGTGTTTAATCCCTCTGCTGACCTACGTTTTCCTTCTTGTTTTCACTTGTTTACTGACTCATCCTGTCATCTTTGCGCGCGGGAACATTTCCCAGCAGCCTTTAAGGCACAGTCAAATCCAGGCCCGGTGTCTGGCGCCATCTAGCGGGCATAACACGATGTGACGATTACACCAACCTTATTTGCAAATTCTGAGGCGTTTCCCGGTCTGTATGACTAAAAAGTGATCATGTATCAGGTAAAGGTTGTTTTAGAGTTAGAGTTCGGGTTATATGGCTTTTAAATCCTATATAAAAACTGTGCCTGAGACACGTTTTTGATTATTAAATGTGGGAATAGTAACGTCATGACGTAGGGGTGTGTGTGTGAGTGCGAGTGTGAGTCACTTTGGCACCGCGCGCGCCTTTTCAGTTAACGTACTGAAGTGTAGTGACGTTTTTATTTATGAGAAAAAAGTCAAAAAGTTGTTATTTATTTTGTTCTTATAGAAAGTTAACGGAACGTTTTTTTTATGTGCGAATTACGTATGTGCTTTCATACAGGAAGTAGCTAGTTCTAGTGCTACCTCTACATGTTTGTGAGTGAGCTCGGAGCGGAGGATTACATCTCGTTTATGCTCTAACCAGATTATTTTTAATGTCATAAATGACGGAGATGATGAAGATGAGGATCGCGCTCCTTTTAATCATCGCGCGGTACAGCGCGGGTTAGTAGCTAATATTGATTCAAAGTAGAATAGAGTTGATCAGTGTGTGTTTTTGTGTGTGAGAAGGGAGTGTGTGTTGCATATTGTGCGTGTGTATGTGTGTGTGTGTGTGTGTGAAAGCAGGAATGTATTGACGCTAAATACATAGATAGAGGTCAAACAGGGCGCGTGTGCCTCGTTTCAAAATGTTGTATATTCATGTAAATGTGCATAAAATAAGAAATCTAAAAGGTAAACTGATGTCAATACACCCTTAAGGAGATTAGTTAACTTATTTAAGGTGCGTTTAAGTCATTTGAGAGCTAACAGAAATCAAGGCGTTGCCCCGGCTAAATTACATTACATTACATTACGGTCATTTAGCAGACGCTTTTATCCAAAGCGACTTACAGTAAGTGCGTTCAACAAAGGTAGATAAAAGAACTTCAGGTCACGAGAAATCGTAAGCGCATTTCCTTCCAAAACCAACAGCTAAGAGCATAACTAGAGCTAGAGTAGAAGCGCAGAGCCAGAGACACCCATTCCCTCCAGGGTAGAGAGAAGGATCTGGTGGTTCACCGTGTCAAATGCTGCAGACAGGTCCAGGAGAATCAGGACAGAGGAGAGTGAGTTCGCTCTAGCAGTTTGGAGTGACTCGGTCACTGCCAGGAGAAAATGAACTTGAAAGGTTACAGATAGAGAGAGGCATAGTATTTTTTTTTTTTTTTTTTTTTTTAAACAAGTAACGAATGCCACTGGTGTATCTCTTATTTGAATATCCATTTCTCATGTGTTTTCAGATATAAGATAAGATAAGATAATCCTTTAATCGTGCCGCAACGGGGACATTCACATGTTACAGCAGCAGAGAGAATAGTGCAAAGCAATAAAGGGCATTAAGATAAAATAAGAGCCTATTTATAATATTAAGCTGTGCTTGTTCCAGATTGAATGTTTAAGCTAAACTTCAGTATGTTTCCAAATGAAAAGGTGATCATCATATATCTAGAGAGAAGGGAAAACATGCACAACTGTAGTCCATTTTTCAAGAAATATGGAGTCTGGCCCGCGACTGGGTCCCAGTTTTGTATTTTGGCCCTCTGTGTAGTTGAGTTTGACACCCCTGTCTAACACAGACGTTAGAATCATATTAGAGCTAAACTACATCAGAGCAAAGGTGTGTGTACATGTTGCAAGGAAACACCAACGGCACTACATTTTTCCCCGATGCGTCTTCTCCTTCGTCTTCCTAGGTCAGAGGCTGTACAGGAAAGTAGGAGCTGAGGTCACGCTTCACCCTGGACCACCTGCTGGGAGCGAAGTCATCAGAAGAGGGGAGTGGGCGTTTTTCGGGGCGTCTGGAAACTTGGTAGTCGTGGACTGGGACGCTGATGAGGTTACAGTCTACGGACGTTTCAAAGGTACAACCAGGCGTAAACAGTGAATGAATGAATGAAGGGGTCGAGGGGGTCACGGGGGGGTCAGGATTCCCTCAGAGGTTTGTTTTGTGTTTCTAACCTTCAACCGTGTGTTTGAAGATCGATGTGAGTTCAACAGAACCACAGCGGTCCTGACGATCAAAGCGCTGACTCTGAAGGACAGGGGCGAGTACAGGGCAGAGATCAACAACAAGCTCTTCAACAGCACTCATGTCTCGATCCTGTGTAAGTGGGGGAATTACGGTGTGGAGGCTGGAGGTTGTGTGTTTGAATGTTTTTAACCCTTTAATTCTCTCTAACAACAACAGCTCCTGTCCCTAAACCTACCGTGTCCAAGTCATGTGACCTGGCATTAACACGCTGCATGCTGACCTGTGATGGAGACACTACACACGCAGAACCGGTCACCTACGACTGGAGCTCAGGTGACCGGGCGTCCATCTCTTTGCTCAAGACGCTCCAAATAACTCAGGTGGGTGTTTGGGTGTGTGTGTGAGAGAGTGTGTGTTTAAGCGGTGATGAATGAATCTGAGATCATTTTGACTCTTTCTAGGAGGAACACGGTGATGATGGTGAGTTCAGCTGTGTTGTGAAGAACGATGTCAGCGAGGAAAGAAGCGAACCCTTCACCAACCGGTTTAGAGCGACGAGTGAGTTATGGCGCTCAGTGTGGTGCAGTCTGGAGTCTGAATATCTTAGTGTGCTTGTTGTTATTAACCTGCTCATTATTGTTGATGGTGAAGACTACAACCCGTCTGTCGGAGTCGGGGTCGGGGTCGTCCTCTTCCTCTTGTTACTCGTGGGGTTGGCAGTCGCATTTTTCCTATACAAGCGTAGAAGAGGTGAGAAGCCAGGAAGTATTGTGTTCACATTATTCGGCACTTTCATCTTTTTATGTTTTGGTCATATTTGGTGATGTTTCTGTGACATTTGTTTGAGTGGAGTTTCTCTAGTCCTCTCAGGTCGGTCAGGCGTTGCTGACGATCCAGAAAATGTGGTCCATGCAGAGGATGAGGTACAGCCGAATGTCATCGGTAATGAACTCAATGGCTCTCAGGCACCTGCAGAAGACAAGGGTCCAGGTAAACGCTCTGCCAAAGGACCAAACATACAAACAAACAAACAAACATGAGTGAAGCTAAACCAAGAGGAATGGGGATTGAAGCACAGAGCAGTGAGCTAAAACTGTGGCACTTCTTCTATTGTTTCACAGAGAACTTCCCGTTGCTGGAGAGCCCAACAGGAGAGCCAACAGGAGGCCCAAGCGGAGGCCATCAACCATCAGGAGAACACCATCCATCCTCATCAATCACGTTGTTGGCCTGATAGAATGACTTTGGAGAATTGTGCAAAAGCCGCTGAGCAGTGTTCCACTTTCATCATCTGTCCATCACATCTCATTTGAATGTGTGAATGCGTGCGTCTTCACACGCGCTCTCAGGCCGTGGCTAAGGCCTGGATTGATTGCTGCTGCTTAAAGGGAACGTTATGATGACGTTCATCAGGGGTGGGGAACCTTTTTCCTATCATCCCTCAGGGGCCATACTAAATAATTGAACGCTAAACTTCTGTCTAAATGTTTAAGACACACAGTTCTGGCCTTTTTAACTTTAATTGAAATAACAATATCATGACTATTCCTCTCATGTTTGGATCCCATTTTAAATGTATCCATGTTATTGTTTCTTATTGTTTGAATGCTCGCCATTTGTACTTTTTGTAGAAATCAAGCAAAGGGAGATTGTTGTTTCTACCTTTGAGCTCCTCATTGCTGTGCAGGTCAATCATCTCAAGCTGCAGGTTATCTGGCACATCAGCTGGTTCCACATTGGAAGATGTCGCAAATATGTTCACTTAATTTTGTTTGACAAACACTTGCTGTCACTGAGTTCAACGACCGGTTTCCCCTTCATCTCCATGAAGTGCTTAACTTTATGCGTTTAGCTCACTCACCATGAAGCTGGCATGCATCACATTGTCCTGGTCACTAAGCTCTCGTTTTAGATAAACACGCGTGTTTGGCACCCAAACTCCGGCAACTCTATCTGAGTGTGCTTGACCTTTCAGCTCCTCCAGGTTAGCATGTTTCGAGCTGTGATGACGCTGGAGGTTAACCTTTCTCATAACAGCCAGCACATCCCCACACACTAGGCACACAGGCTCGCCTCTCACTTCCACAACAAAATAGTCGTTTTTCCTTTCGTATTGGAAGGAACGACATTCTGCATCAACCTTTTGTTTCTTCGTTGACGTGTTCCGCTACCTGTCAATCACTGGTGGCAGGTACGACACGTGACGACAGTTACGCTCTGTTGTGTTCAAAGACTCTGACCTTGGCCCAGAAAGACAGACATCCGCCCGTTTGATCCCGAGGTGAATTAATTTGTCTCTGGAAATTATTTAATTCCAAGTATTTAAGTCTTAAATAAAGTCTTAAGTCTATTGTTTTGTGTGTTTATGTATTCTCTCACAGGCCGGATCAAACGGCCTCTCTGGCCCGCGGGCTGTAGAGTCCGTTTGATGTACTATGTTTTACCTTTTTGGTTGCTTCTTACTGCAGCAGACTTCTGCTCTACCTTCCCCAATAGCTGAGGATGGTAGAGCAGTGGTTTGGGAATATGAAGGTCTCCTAGTTGGATTCTGGGCAGTACATTTACTTGAGTACTGTACTTAAGTACACTTTTTAGGGATCTGTACTTTACTCGAGTATCATGTTGGGGGAGTACTTATGACTTTTACTCAAGTACATTTGAAAGGCAAATATCGTACTTTTTACTCTGCTACATTTCTATCCATAACCATGAGTACTTGTTACTTTTTCTAAAAATAAATAAAAAACGGGGAAACGTTGTGGATTCAGTATTTTGTTGTTTCCTTCTCAAACGTGATTGGATTGTACAGGTGCCACTGACAGGGACAGCCTATCAGCAATCACCTTCAGCTTTCCCACCATGAACGCAAACGCCATGGTCAGATTCAGTTGGACAGTAATTATTCCGGAGAATGTCCGAAAAAATTACGGGGACTTTTACCTTCTGTAAAACGGTTCGGAAAAACGACCTCAGATGGCAGTCGAAATATAACAGCCTGGGGCAAAACCGAAGTGTTCTGGACATACAAACACCGATAAAAAAAGAAGGGCAAATTTATCAGAGGCCGAGACTTTACCACCACTGTTGATGGGTAATATTTGTCTTCATTAATTATTATCAACGTGTATAGAAGTCCCTATATGCCTATTCTTTGTTATTATTATCCTGCTTTTGAACACGATATAAGGAAGCAATGTAACACGCTCATGGCGACAGCTGGTGACAGCAGTGCGTAAATCAAGTTACCCCTCCCATTTCTGGTATTATACAGGGATTTCTTAATCCCGTGCGAAATGATCATTTATATTGCAGTCAGACGTCCAGAGGTAAAATTCTATTTTGAGTGCACACAAAAAACACACACACACAGCCCATCCCTCTATCTTCTCCTCCTGGATTGATGGAGAGGAAGTGGTGCAAGACAGAAAGAAGGGAAAAGATCAGAACACTTCATCAGGTGACCTCTGACATTTTGGCTCCTCCCCTCTCTCCCTGCAACCTGTGTGTGTGTGTGTGTGTGTGTGAGTGAGTGACAAAAGAAGGAGCCATTGTATTCAAGTATTTCCTGCTCAGTTTGATTTTATAATCTTCCCTCATCTTCGTCGTCCGCGGCCCTTGTGCACTTTGTAGAGTGGAAATTCTCGATCGCTAAACTCACAATGGGAGCATGATTTTTTTTTTTTGCCACTTTACCACCAAAAATCTACAAAGTAACAAGCAGGTGGATTTTACTTTATAAATGTAACATTTCCCAGCAGCCTGAGGCACAGTCACATCCAGGCCCGGTATCTGGCGACATCTAGCGGGCATAATGCGAGGTGACAATTACACCGACCTTATTTGCGAATGACTAAAAAGTGAACATGTATCAGGTAAAGGTTGTTTTAGAGTTAGAGTTCGGGTTATATGGCTTTTAAATCCTATATAAAAACTGTGGCTGAGACACGTTTATGATTATTAAATTTGGGAATAGTAACGTCATGACGTGTGGGTGTGTGTGTGAGTGCGAGTGACTGTGAGTCACTTTGGCACCGCGCGCGCCTGTTCAGCTAACGTACTGAAGTATAGTGACGTTTTTATTTATGAGAAAAAAGTGAAAAAGTTGTTATTTATTTTGTTCTTATAGAAAGTTAACGGAACGTTTTTTTTATGTGCGAATTACGTCGTTGTTTTTTACTTTCGCTTTCATACAGGAAGTAGCTAGTTCTACTGCTACCGCTACATGTTAGTGAGCGAACTCGGAACGGGGGATTCCATCTCGTTTATGCTCTGACGAGGTTCATTTTAATGTCATAAATGACGGAGACGATGATGATGAAGATGAGGATTACGATCGCGCTCCTTTTAATCATCGCGCGGTACAACGCGGGTAAGCAGCTAATATTGATTCAAAGTAGAATAGAGTAGCTCTGTGTGTGTGTGTGTGTGTGTGTCTGTCTGTAAGAGCAGGAACTCTAATATTGTTGCTAAATACATAGATAGAGGTCAAACGGCGCGTGTGCCTCATCTTAAAATGTTGTATATTCATGTAAATGTTCATAAAATCAGAAATCTATAGGGTAAACTGAGGTCAATACACCCTTAAGGAGATTAGTTAAGTTAGTCATTTGAGAGCGAACAGAACTCAAGGCGTTGCCCCTTCGGCTAAATAAGTGCAGAAGAAGAAAAGGAAGGAAGGGTAAAAACGTTTGACGTCTTACACTGTAAGACGTCAAACTTTTTTTCTTCCTCCCTTCCTTGTGGTGTCAAACTCAGGCCCGCAGTGTATTTATATATTTGGCCCGCAAGATAATACCAGATGTCTATTAGAGCTGGCCCGCCGGTACAGAGCGCATGCACCGCTAATACTACACATCCCAGAATGCTCTGCGAGTGCGTTGTCAGCGACTTCACGAGCCATCTTGGCCTGTGGGAGACTCGGATGCTGCAAGGAAACTTTTAAAGCCATTTCCCGTGCTGCCAAACCATGAAAGAGCAGATCTCTACCTCCGTGTTGCCAAGTGCACAGTTTGCTGAATAACTCTACGGACTCAGCGCCGAGTTTGCCCGGCGATTTGTCGACTTTGAACCCCAGAAATATATTTGGACTGCTTAGTAATTAGTTTGCAGTTGACGTGGAACGCGCACTTACCAACCTCCAAATGGAGCTGATTGAACTCCAGTGACGCTCAAAGTCAAAGTATCACTCTGTTTCCTCGTTTCATCCCCGACACAATTCCCCAACTCCGTCCCCAAGCTGCCCAAATGCCTCTGAGTCTTTATGTCCTTTTGTCTTGCTACTCCAAGGCATGGACTGTGAATAGTTGAATTGTTGGATTTTCATTGAAGGAAATTATTATTTTGTTTTGGTTATTTTGTTGTCTAAAAGATTGCCATCGAAAATGAACTTGAAAGGTTACAGATAGAGAGAGGCATACAAGTATTAAGTATTTTCTTTTATTTACTTAAATGAAAAAAAGAAACAAATTCCACTGGTGTATCTCTTATTTGAATATCCATTTCTCATGTGTTTTAAGATATAAGATAATCCTTTATTCGTGCGACAACGGGGACATTCACATGTTACAGCAGCAGAGAGAATAGTGCAAAGCAATAAAGGGCATTAAGATAAAATAAGAGCCTATTTATAATATTAAGCTGTGCTTGTTCCAGATTGAATGTTTAAGCTAAACTTCAGTATGTTTCCAAATGAAAAGGTGATCATCATATATCTAGAGAGAAGGGAAAACATGCACAACTGTAGTCCATTTTTCATGAAATATGGAGTCTGGCCCGCGACTGAGTCCCAGTTTTTTATTTTGGCCCTCTGTGTAGTTAAGTTTGACACCCCTGTCTAACACAGATGTTAGAATCATATTAGAGCTGAACTACATCAGAGCAAAGGTGTGTGTACATGTTGCAAGGAAACACCAACGGCACTACATTTTTCCCCGATGCGTCTTCTCCTCTGTCCTCACAGGTCAGACGCTGACCAGGAAAGTAGGAACTGAGGTCACGCTTCACCCTGGACCACCTGCTGGGAGCGAAGTCATCAGAAGTGGGGAGTGGGCGTTTACCGGGGCGTCTGGAAACTTGTTAGTCCTGGACTGGGACGCTGATGGGGTTACAGTCTACGAACGTTTCAAAGGTACAACCAGACGTAAATGATGAATGAATGAATGAATGAATGAATGAATGAAGGGGTCGAGGGGGCGACGGGGTCAGGATTCCCTCTGAGGCTTGCTTTTGTGTTTCTAACCTTCACCCGTGTGTTTGAAGATCGATGTGAGCTCAACAGAACCACAGGGGTCCTGATGATCAAAGCTCTGACTCTGGAGGACAGCGGCGTGTACAAGGCAGTGATCAACAACATGGTCGTCAACAGCACTCATGTCTCGGTCCTGTGTAAGTGGGGGAATCATGGTGTGGAGGCTGGAGGTTGTGTGTTTGAATGTTTTTAACCCTTTAATTCTCTCTAACAACAACAGCTCCTGTCCCTAAACCTACCGTGTCAGAGTCATGTAACCTGGCATTGACACGCTGCGTGCTGACCTGTGATGGAGACACTACACACGCAGAACCGGTCACCTACGACTGGAGCGCAGGTGACCGGGCGTCCATCTCTTTGCTCAAGAATCTCACCATAACTCAGGTAGGTGTGTGTGTGTGTGTGTGTGTGTGTGTGTGTGTGTGTGTGTGTGTGTGTGTGTGTGTGTGTGTGTGTGTGATTGTTTAAGCGGTGATGAATGATTCTGAGATCATTTTAACTCATTCTAGGAGGAACACGGTGATGATGGTGAGTTCAGCTGTGTTGTGAAGAACGATGTCAGCGAGGAAAGAAGCGAACGCATCGCCAACCCGTTTAAAACGACAAGTGAGTTATGGCGCTCAGTGTGGTGCAGTCTGGAGTCTGAATATCTTTGTGTGCTTGTTGTTATTAACCTGCTCATTATTGTTGATGTTGAAGACTACAACACGTCTGTCGGAGTCGGGGTCGGGGTCGTGGTCCTCTTGTTACTCGCGGTGTTGGCAGTCGCATTTTTCCTATACAAGTGTAGAAGAGGTGAGAAGCCAGGAAGTATTGTGTTCACATTATTCGGCACTTTAATCTTTTTAGGTTTTGGCCATATTTGGTGATGTTTCTGTGACGTTTGTTTGAGTGGAGTTTCTCTAGTCCTCTTAGGTCGGTTAGATGTCACTCACGATCCAGAAAATGTGGTCAATGCAGAGGATGAGGTCCAGCGGAATGTCATCGGTAATGGACTCAATGGCTCTCAGGCACCTGCAGAAGACAAGACTCCAGGTAAACGCTCTGCCAAAGGACCGAACAAACAAACATGAGTGAAGCTAAACCAAGAGGAATGAGGATTGAAGCACAGAGCAGTGAGCTAAAACTGTGGCACTTCTTCTATTGTTTCACAGAGGATGTCCCGTTGCTGGAGAGACACCTGGAGGCCCAACCGGAGGCCCAACCGGAGGCCCAACCGGAGGCCCAACCGGAGGCCCAACCGGAGGCCCAACCGGAGGCCCATCCGGAGGCCCATCCGGAGGCCCATCCGGAGGCCCATCCGGAGGCCCAACCGGAGGCCCATCCGGAGGCCCATCCGGAGGCCCATCCGGAGGCCCAACCGGAGGCCCAACCGGAGGCCCAACCGGAGGCCCAACAGCAGAGCCAACTGGAGGACCAACCAAAGGACCAGATGCCAGAAGATGATCCAGGGAATGTAGACAAATCCTCAGACAGAGAGAGATTCTGACAATATAGAGAGAACACCATCCAAAGCACACCAGGAGGTTAGAAACATCATTTGTGTGTTTGTATTTGTCAAACTAAAGGCTTAAGATCCGGTAGTGGACAGCAGATGTAGCTGTGTGTCAGAGCCCCAAGCCAAAGGATCTGAAGTGAGAAGTGAAGTGGAATGTTTTTCTCTGATGTAGACGATGTTAATGTTACGGCGATACACTGCTGGTGCTGTTTAGGTGACGCCACTCATTCCTCCTCTGCTGAGGAAACCAACAGACTGAGATGAGATGAGACGTGTTCCACACTGGGAGAACACTGGGATATCAGAGCCACTGTTGTTTTTAACATGCACAGACGAAGGTCGCCATCCTCATCAATCACTTTGTTGGCCTGATAGAATGACTTTGGAGAGTTGTGCAAAAGCCACTGAGCAGTGTTCCACTTTCATCATCTGTCCATCACATCTTATTTTTAATGTGTGAATGTGTGCGTCTTCACACACGCTCTCAGGCCGTGGCTAAGGCCTGGAATGATCACTGCTGCTTAAAGGGAACGTCATGATGCTTAATATGTTTTGTCCTACATGCCTTTGCACCTCTGTATAATCCCACTGGAAGTTCCTATTGCACACCCAGCCATTCGTGGAGAGGGAATCTCTCATGGAACTGCCTCTCCCGAGGTTTCTTCCTTTTTTCCTTATTTATCGAGGGTTTTCTCGGGAGGTTTTCCTCATCTTCCTTGAGAGCTTTGGGCTGGGTCGGGAATTGTCCTAATGTTGTGGGTCTGTAAAGCCCTTTGAGACATTGTATGTGATATTGGGCTATACAAATACACTTGACTTGACTTGACATGATGACGTTCATCAGGGGTGGGGAACCTTTTTCCTATCATCCCTCAGGGGCCATACTAAATAATTGAACGCTAAACTTCTGTCTAAATGTTTAAGACACACAGTTCTGGCCTTTTTAACTTTAATTGAAATAACAATATCATGACTATTCCTCTCATGTTTGGATCCCATTTTAAATGTATCCATGTTATTGTTTCTTATTGTTTGAATGCTCGCCATTTGTACTTTTTGTAGAAATCAAGCAAAGGGAGATTGTTGTTTCTACCTTTGAGCTCCTCATTGCTGTGCAGGTCAATCATCTCAAGCTGCAGGTTATCTGGCACATCAGCTGGTTCCACATTGAAAGGTGTTGCAAATATGTTCACTTCATTTTGTTTGACAAACACTTGCTGTCACTGAGTTCAACGACCGGTTTCCGCTTCATCTCCATGAAGTGCTTAACTTTATGCGTTTAGCTCACTCACCATGAAGCTGGCATGCATCACATTGTCCTGGTCACTAAGCTCTCGTTTTAGATAAACACGCGTGTTCGGCACCCAAACTCCGGCAACTCTATCTGAGTGTGCTTGACCTTTCAGCTCCTCCAGGTTAGCATGTTTCGAGCTGTGATGACGCTGGAGGTTAACCTTTCTCATAACAGCCAGCACATCCCCACACACTAGGCACACAGGCTCGCCTCTCACTTCCACAACAAAATAGTCGTTTTTCCTTTCGTATTGGAAGGAACGACATTCTGCATCAACCTTTTGTTTCTTCGTTGACGTGTTCCGCTACCTGTCAATCACTGGTGGCAGGTACGACACGTGACGACAGTTACGCTCTGTTGTGTTCAAAGACTCTGACCTTGGCCCAGAAAGACAGACATCCGCCCGTTTGATCCCGAGGTGAATTAATTTGTCTCTGGAAATTATTTAATTCCAAGTATTTAAGTCTTAAATAAAGTCTTAAGTCTATTGTTTTGTGTGTTTATGTATTCTCTCACAGGCCGGATCAAACAGCCTCTCTGGCCCGCGGGCCGTAGAGTCCGTTTGATGTACTATGTTTTACCTTTTTGGTTGCTTCTTACTGCAGCAGACTTCTGCTCTACCTTCCCCAATAGCTGAGGATGGTAGAGCAGTGGTCTGGGAATATGAAGGTCTCCTAGTTGGATTCTGGGCCTGATGAAGTGTCGTTGAGCAACACACTGAGTAACTGCCCCTGATGTGCAGCTTGTGAGTGAATGAGACGTCACTGTGAAGCACTTTGGATAAATGTGATAAATAAGTGCCATGTATTCTGTTCTAGTCATAACATTAGGTAGGACTTAAGTGTAACTTGTTCTTCTATGATTGTGGTTGTGCTGCACATTGTCCACTCGATGGCGCCAAATATCAACTTAACCAGGTTGACCCTAAAGCCTGTAAATTATCTGAACCTGATGTTACAACTGTGTGGACGCATCTTATATCAGTCGATCATGACCTGTGTGAGTGTGTTTTTGTATAGATTAAGGCTTTTTAATACATCTATTTGTACCTTTTAAGCTTCTTTTTAAAATATATTTGAATTCGAGAACTAAATGGTCTTTTGTCCTTTATGAAACCTAACAACCTTATAAATGTTCACTGAGTGAGTTTTTATTCCCAGGGTGGAACAGATGAAGAGATCTGACCACAAGAGAGGAGAGAGGGAGTTTAGACACGTACACACAACCTATTCCGAGAGAACACACACACACACACACACAGCCAATCCCTCTATCTTCACCTCCTGGATGGATGGAGATGAAGTGGTAAACGACAGGAAGAATGGAAAACACTTTGTCAAGTGACCTCTGACATTTTGGCTCCTCCCCTCTCTCGCTCTGCAACTTTTGTGTGTGTGTGATTTTAGAATCTACCCTTATCTTCGTCGTCCGCGGCCCTTGTGCACTTTGTAGAGTGGAAATTCTCGATCACTAAGCTCACAATGGGAGCATTTACATTTTTTTGCCACATTACCACCAAAAATCTACAAAGTAACAAGCAGGTGGATTTTACTTTATTAATGTAACATTTCCCAGCAGCCTGAGGCACAGTCACATCCAGGCCCGGTATCTGGCGACATCTAGCGGGCATAATGCGAGGTGACAATTACACCAACCTTATTTGCAAATTCTGAGGCATTTCCCGGTCTGAATGACTAAAAAGTGAACGTGTATCAGGTAAAGGTTGTTTTAGAGTTAGAGTTTGGGTTATATGACCTATAAATTGTGTTTAAAAACTGTGGCTGAGACACGTTTATGAAAGTTGGGAATGGTAACGTCATGACTTGCGTGTGTGTGTGAGTGACTTTGAAAGATAACGGAACGTTGTTTTTTTTTAATGTGCAAATGACGTCGTTGTTTTGAAGTTGTTTTTACTTTCGCTTACATACAGGAAGTAGGTGTTAGCCAGTTTCCTACTTCTCTAAATTTTTGTGCGCGAGCTCGGAGGATTTCATCTCGTTTACTTTATAATGATATTTTATTTAATTTCATAAATGATGGAGATGATGATGATGAAGATGAAGATTACGATCGCGCTCTTTTTAATCAGCGCGCGGTACAACGCGGGTAAGCAGCTAATATTGATTCAAAGTAGAATAGAGTAGATCAGTGTGTGTTTGTGTGTGTGTATGAGTGATAAGTCAGTGTGTGTTGCATATTATGTGTGTGTAAGAGCAGGAACTCTAATATTGATGCTAAATACATAGATAGAGGTCAAACACGGAGCGTGTGCCTCGTCTCAAAAAAAATAATATATATATATGTATATTCATGTAAATGTGCATAAAATAAGAAATCTATAGGGTAAACTGATGTCAATACACAGGAGATTAGTTAACTTATTTAAGGTGCGTTTAGGTCATTTGAGAGCTAACGGAAATCAAGGCGTTGCCCCTTCGGCCAGATAAGTGCATGAGAAAAAAAGGAAGGAAGAGTAAAAAAGTTTGATGTCTGACAGTGTAAGACGTCAAACTTTTTTTCTTCCTCCCTTCCTTGTGGTGTCAAACTCAGGCCCGCAGTGTATTTATATATTTGGCCCGCAAGATAATACCAGATGTCTATTAGAGCTGGCCCGCCGGTACAGAGCGCATGCACCGCTAATACTACACATCCCAGAATGCTCTGCGAGTGCGTTGTCTGCGACTTCACGAGCCATCTTGGCCTGTGGGAGACTCGGATGCTGCAAGGAAACTTTTAAAGCCATTTAAAGCCGTTTCCTCGTTTCATCCCCGACACAATTCCCCAACTCCGTCCCCACGCTGCCCAAATGCTCTCTATGTTCGGCAGCACGTATCTGTTTGCATCAGAGTGAAGCAAACTGAGCCTCTGAGTCTTTATGCACTTTTGTCTTGCTACTCCAAGGCATGGACTGTGAATAGTTGAATTGTTGGATTTTCATTGAAGGAAATTATATTGTTTTGGTTGTTTTGTTGTCTTGTGGAAAAAAAAGTTTGCCATTGAAAATGAACTTGAAAGGTTACAGATAGAGAGAGGCATAGTATTTTCTTTTATTTATTTAAAAAAAAAACAAGTAACGAATTCCACTGGTGTATCTCTTATTTGAATATCCATTTCTCATGTGCTTTAAGATATAAGATAAGATAAGATAATCCTTTATTCGTGCCGCAACGGGGACATTCACATGTTACAGCAGCAGAGTGAATAGTGCAAAGCAATAAAGGGCATTAAGATAAAATAAGAGCCTATTTATAATATTAAGCTGTGCTTGTTCCAGATTGAATGTTTAAGCTAAACTTCAGTATGTTTCCAAATGAAAAGGTGATCATCATATATCTAGAGAGAAGGGAAAACATGCACAACTGTAGTCCATTTTTCAAGAAATATGGAGTCTGGCTCGCGACTGAGTCCCAGTTTTGTATTTTGGCCCTCTGTGTAGTTGAGTTTGACACCCCTGTCTAACACAGACGTTAGAATCATATTAGAGCTAAACTACATCAGAGCAAAGGTGTGTGTACATGTTGCAAGGAAACACCAACGGCACTACATTTTCCCCGATGCGTCTTCTCCTCCGTCCTCACAGGTCAGACGCTGACCACGAAAGTAGGAACTGAGGTCACGCTTCACCCCGGACCACCTGCTGGGAGCGAAGTCATCAGAAGTGGGGAGTGGGCGTTTACTGGGGCGTCTGGAAGCTTGTTAGTCGTGGACTGGGACGCCGCTGGGGTTACAGTCTACGAACGTTTCAAAGGTACAACCAGACGTAAACAGTGAATGAATGAATGAATGAATGAAGGGGTCGAGGGGGTCACGGGGGGTCAGGATTCCCTCTGAGTTTTGTTTTTGTGTTTCTAACCTTCACCCGTGTGTTTGAAGATCGATGTGAGCTCAACAGAACCACAGGGGTCCTGATGATCAAAGCGCTGACTTGGAAGGACAGCGGCGTGTACAAGGCAGAGATCAACAACAAGGGCGCCGACAGCACTCATGTCTCGGTCCTGTGTAAGTGGGGGAATCATGGTGTGGAGGCTGGAGGTTGTGTGTTTGAATGTTTTTGAACCCTTTAATTCTCTCTAACAACAACAGCTCCTGTCCCTAAACCTACCGTGTCCGGGTCATGTCACCTGACATTGACACGCTGCGTGCTGACCTGTGATGGAGACACTACACACGCAGAACCGGTCACCTACGACTGGAGCTCAGGTGACCGGGCGTCCAACTCTTCACTCAAGAGTCTCACCATAACTCAGGTGTGTGTGTGTGTGTGTGTGTGTGTGTGTGTGTGTGTGTGTGTGTGTGTGTGTGTGTGTGTGTGTGTGTGTGTGTGTGTGAGAGAGAGAGCGGTGATGAATGATTCTGAGATCATTTTGACTCTTTCTAGGAGGAACACAGTGATGATGGTGATTTTAGCTGTGTTGTGAAGAACGATGTCGGCGAGGAAAGAAGCGAACGCATCGCCAACCCGTTTAAAACGACGAGTGAGTTATGGCGCTCAGTGTGGTGCAGTCTGGAGTCTGAATATCTTTGTGTGCTTGTTGTTATTAACCTGCTCATTATTGTTGATGTTGAAGACTACAACCTGTCTGTCGGGGTCGGGGTCTTCTTGTCAGTCGCGGTGTTGGCAGTCAGAGTTTTCCTATACAAGCATAGAGCAGGTGAGAAGCCAGGTTAAGTTATCCCAAATTCCTCTTTCAAATGACACTATCAGCAGCAGAATAGACGACATGAGCGATGACATCTTGGATCAAGTAGTTGCAGATCTGATTTCAAGCCCAGCAAAATTCAGCCTCCAGCTCAGCAAGACAACGGATGTTTCCAATCTGAGCCAGCTTGTTGTATTTGTGCGCTGTATGAAAGACAACGTGATAAAGGAAGATATTTTATGTCTTACAACAACAACCAAGGCACCCGATGTGAAGTCAGGGCGGTGGAGTTAACATCATCGAAGCGGAAGAAAACCTGAATGCATTTAAAAAAACGCTACCTTTATGAAAACAACGAACAGAGAATAACCTTTGCAAACTTTCCCCTGCTGGACGACTGTGTAAGTAAGATCGGTGACGTGTCTGGAATTGGAGACCTTTCTGCACCTGGGGAGCTGAAGCAAGCAATTGCCGTGCACTTGGATGAGCTCGCAAAGTCTCTCGACGGATACTTCCCCACCAGAGAGTCATATCCAGCATGGGTGAGACAGCCGTTCACGTTTAGTGTTGCGACAGCAGATGTCGACGATGAATACCTCGACGAAATCATTGAACTTCAGCAGAGCCAGCTTCAACAGCAACTCTTCAGAACAACAACGCTCTCAACGTTTTGGTGTCACCAAACCGTACCATACCCTCTTATTGCTAAGAATGCCCTTGAGATACTCAGATACGTTTGCTGCAAGGTATCTTTGCGAGCAATCCTTTTTCGAGGATGGTAGACATGAAAACCAAGAAAGGGAACAGACTTTGCTGCGAAAATGATATGAGAGTGGCACTTGCCAAGGTGAAGCCGCGCATTTCTGAACTTGTATCTAAAAGGCAACAGCAAAAGTCAGCTTTGATTTGCAGTAAATATTCATTGATTCTCTAACAACAGCTGCTCCTGTCCCTAAACCTACCGTGTACTGGTCATGTGACCTGGCATTGACACGCTGCGTGCTGACCTGTGATGGAGACACTACACACGCAGAACCGGTCACCTACGACTGGAGCTCAGGTGACCGGGCGTCCATCTCTTCACTCAAGAGTCTCACCATAACTCAGGTGTGTGTGTGTGTGTGTGTGTGTGTGTGTGTGTGTGTGTGTGTGTGTGTGTGTGTGTGTGTGTGTGTGTGTGTGTGTGTGTGTGTGTGTGTGTGTGTGTGTGTGTGTGTGTGTGTGTGTGTGTGTGTGTGTGAGCGGTGATGAATGACTCTGAGATCACTTTGACTCTTTCTAGGAGGAACACAGTGATGATGGTGAGTTCAGCTGTGTTGTGAAGAACGATGTCAGCGAGGAAAGAAGCGAACGCATCCCCAACCCGTTTAAAGTGACGAGTGAGTTATGGCGCTCAGTGTGGTGCAGTCTGGAGTCTGACTATCTTTGTGTGCTTGTTGTTATTAACCTGCTCATTATTGTTGATGTTAAAGACGACCTGTCTGTCGGGATCGGGATCAGGATCGGGATGGGGATCGGGATCAGGAAGGGGATCTGGATCGGACTCGTGGTCGGGGTCTTCCTGTCAGTCTTGGTGTTGGCAGTCGCGGTTTTCCTATACAAGCGTAGAAGAGGTGAGAAGCCAGGAAGTATTGTGTTTACATTATTTGGCACATTCATCTTTTTAGGTTTTGGTCATATTTGGTGATGTTTCTGTGACGTTTGTTTGAGTGGAGTTTCTCCTGTCCTCTCAGGTCGGTCAGGCGTTCCTGACGATCCAGAAAATGTGGTTGATGTAGACAATCAGGTCCAGCCGAAAGTCATCGATAATGAACTCAATGGCCCTCAGGCACCTGCAGAAAGGAAGACTCCAGGTAAACACTCTGCCAAAGGACCAAACAAACAAACAAACAAACAAACATGAGTGAAGCTAAACCAAGAGGAATGAGGATTGAAGCACAGAGCAGTGAGCTAAAACTGTGGCACTTCTTCTATTGTTTCACAGAGAACTTCCCGTTGCTGGAGAGCCCAACAGGAGGGCCAACAGGAGGCCCAAGCGGCGGGCCAACAGGAGAGCCAATCAGAGGACCAGATGCAGAAGATGATCCAGGGAATGTAGACAAATCCTTAGAGGGAGAGAGATTCTGACAATATAGAGAGAACCCCATCCAAAGCACACCAGGAGGTTAGAAACATCATTTGTGTGTTTGTATTTGTCAAACTAAAGGCTTAAGATCCGGTAGTGGACAGCAGATGTAGCTGTGTGTCAGAGCCCCAAGCCAAAGGATCTGAAGTGAGAAGTGAAGTGGAATGTTTTTCTCTGATGTAGACGATGTTACATTACATTACATTACGATCATTTGGCAGACGCTTTTATCCAAAGCGACTTACATTACATTACCACCCTTCGCAGAGGGGGGAGCAATTGAGGGTTCAGTGCCTTGCTCAGGGGCACCTCGGCAGGGGCTGGAACCGGCGACCCTCCGGTTCCCAAGCGGAAGCACTACCCACTGAGCCACCGCCTCACCATGTTAATGTTACACTGCTGGTGCTGTCTAGGTGACGCCACTCATTCCTCCTCTGCTGAGGAAACCAACAGACTGAGATGAGATGAGACGTGTTCCACACTGGGAGAACACTGGGATATCAGAGCCACTGTTGTTTTAACATGCACAGACAAAGGTCGCCATCCTCATCAATCACTTTGTTGGCCTGATAGAATGACTTTGGAGAGTTGTGCAAAAGCCACTGAGCAGTGTTCCACTTTCATCATCTGTCCATCACATCTCATTTGAATGTGTGAATGTGTGCGTCTTCACACACGCTCCCGGGCCGAGGCTAAGGCCTGGAATGATCACCGCTATCCTGTTCTATGTTTTTACCTTTTTGGTTGCTTCTTACTGCAGCAGACCTCTGCTCTACCTTCCCCAATAGCTGAGGATGGTAGAGCAGTGGTCTGGGAATATGAAGGTCTCCTAGTTGGATTCTGGGCCTGATGAAGTGTCGTTGAGCAACACACTGTGTAACTCCTCCAGCTTGTGAGTGAGTGAGACGTCACTGTGAAGCACTTTGGATAAATGTGATAAATAAGTGCCATGTATTCTGTTCTAGTCAAAACATTAGGTAGGACTTTAGTGTAACTTGTTCTTCTATGATTGCGGTTGTGCTGCACATTGTCCACTCGATGGCGCCAAATATCAACTTAACCAGGTTGACCCAAAGGCCTGTAAGTTATCTGAACCTGATGTTTCAACTGTGTGGACGCATCTTATATCAGTCCATCATGACCTGTGTGAGAGTGTGTATTTGTATAGATTAAGGCTTTTTAATACATCTATTTGTACCTTTTAAACTGCTTTTTAAAATATATTTGAATTCGAGAACTAAATGGTCTTTTGTCCTTTATGAAACCTAACAACCTTATAAATGTTCACTGAGTGAGTTTTTATTCCCAGGGTGGAACAGATGAGATCTGACCACAAGAGAGACACACAACCTATTCTGAGAGATCACGCACACACGTGTGTTTGTGTGTGTGTGGTTAAGATAAATTTCAATTGTGTGCGATTTGCTGTGAATTGCATGCAAAACGACGATTAATAAAGTATCTTAGTATCACCTCCTGGGTGGATGGAGATGAAGTGGTGAACGACGAGAAGAAGGAAAAAGATCAGAACACTTCGTCAGGTGACCTCTGACATTGTGGCTCCTCCCCTTTCTGTCTGCAACGTTTGTGTGTGTAATTTTAGAATCTACACTTATCTTCATCGTCCGCGGTGGAAATTCTCGATCACTAAGCTCACAATGAAAGCATTAACCTTTTTTTTTGCCACGTTACCACTAAGAATCTACAAAGTAACAAGCAGGTGGATTTTACTTTATTAATGTAACATTTCCCAGCAGCCTGAGGCACAGTCACATCCAGGCCCGGTATCTGGCGACATCTAGCGGGCATGACGCGAGGTGACAATTACACCAACCTTATTTGCAAATTCTGAGGCATTTCCCGGTCTGAATGACTAAAAAGTGAACATGTATCAGGTAAAGGTTGTTTTAGAGTTAGAGTTTGGGTTATATGACCTATAAATTGTGGATAAAAACGGTGGCTGAGACACGTTTATAGAAGTTGGGAATGGTAACGTCATGACGTGCGTGTGTGTGTGTGAGTGACTTTGGTACCGCGCGCCTGTTCAGTAAACCTAGTGAAGTATAGTGACGTTCATATTTATAACAAAAGAGTCAAATAGTTGTTCATATAGAAAGAGATGACGGAACGTTTTTTATTTAAATATGCGAATGACGTCGTTGTTTTGAAGTTTGTTTGCTACTTATCTCCATTTTTGTGCGCGATCTCAGAGCGGAGGATTTCATCTCGTTTACTTTATAATGAGATTATATTTAATGTCATAAATGATAATGATGATGAAGATGAGGATTACGATCGCGCTCCTTTTAATCAGCGTGCGGTACAACGCAGGTAGGTAGCTAATATTGATCAGTTAGATCAGTTTGTGTTTGTGTGTGTGTTGTATATGTTAAATGTATATGTTGTCATGTAAATGTGCATAAAATAAGAAATCTAAAGGGTAAACTGATGTCAATACACCCTTAAGGAGATTAGTTCACTTCTTTAAGGTGCGTTTAAGTCATTTGAGAGCTAACAGAAATCAAGGCGTTGCCCCTTCGGCTAAATAAGTGCAGAAGAAGAAAAGGAAGGAGAGAAAAAAAGGCATTGAATGGTTCAGATCCCAACGTGAGTCCTCCAGTCTAACACAGACGTTAGAATCATATTAGAGCTAAGCTGTACATCAGAGCAAAGCCGTGTGTGATCAAAGTGTGTACTTATTGCGAGTAAACACCAACGGCACCTCTGAGGTCTACACTCTCTGGCTCAGAACTTATCAATCAATCAGTAGGCGCAAATCTAAATAGTGGAGTCACTTTTTTTTCCCGATGCGTCTTCTCCTTCATCCTCACAGGTCAGACACTGACCAGGAAAGTAGGAGCTGAGGTCACGCTTCACCCCGGACCACCTGCTGGGAGCAAAGTCATCAGAAGTGGGGAGTGGGCGTTTACCGGGGCGTCTGTAAGCTTGTTAGTCGTGGACTGGGACGCCGATGGGGTTACAGTCTACGAACGTTTCAAAGGTACAACCAGACGTAAACGGTGAATGAATGAATGAATGAATGAAGGGGTTGAGGGGGTCACGGGGGGTCAGGATTCCCTCTGAGGTTTGTTTTGTGTTTCACCCGTGTTTGAAGATCGATGTGAGCTCAACAGAACCACAGGGGTCCTGATGATCAAAGCTCTGACTCTGAAGGACAGCGGCATGTACAAGGCGGAGATCAACAACAAGGGCGCCGACAGCACTCATGTCTCGGTCCTGTGTAAGTGGGAGAATCATGGTGTGGAGGCTGAAGGTTGTGTGTTTGAATGTTTTTAACCCTTTAATTCTCTCTAACAACAACAGCTCCTGTCCCTAAACCTACCGTGTCTGAGTCATGTAACCTGGCATTTACACGCTGCGTGCTGACCTGTGATGGAGACACTACACACGCAGAACCGGTCACCTACGACTGGAGCTCAGGTGACCGGGCGTCCATCTCTTCACTCAAGAGTCTCACCATAACTCAGGTGTGTGTGTGTGTGTGTGTGTGTGTGAGAGAGAGAGAGAGTGTGTGTGTGTATAAGCGGTGATGAATGATCCTGAGATCATTTTGACTCTTTCTAGGAGGAACACGGTGATGATGGTGAGTTCAGCTGTGTTGTGAAGAACGATGTCAGCGAGGAAAGCAGCAAACGCTTCGCCAACCGGTTTAGAAGGCCGGGTGAGTTATGGCGCTCAGTGTGGTGCAGTCTGGAGTTTGAATATCTTAGTGTGCTTGTTGTTATGAACTTGCTCATTATTGTTGATGTTGAAGACTACAACCTGTCTGTCTTAGTCGGGGTCGGGGTCTTCTTATCAGTGGCGGTGTTAGCAGTCCCAGTTTTCCTTCACAAGCGTAGAGCAGGTGAGAAGCCAGGAAGTACTGTGTTTATATTATTCGACACATTCATCTTTTTATAGGTTTTGGTCATATTTGGTGACGTTTCTGTCACATTTCTGTGTTTGGGTGGCGTTTCTCCCGTCCTCTCAGATCGGTTAGACGTTACAGAATTTGTGGCTAATTTGGAACTACCTGGCAGACATCCTTAATGAACACGATGGCCATCCTGCATGCCTGTTCAGTAACCATAGTGAGGTATAGTGACTTTTATATTTATAAGAATAAAGTCAAATAGAGTAGATGTGTTTGTGTGTGTGTGTTGTGACACCGTGAGGGGCTGTTCCCCCCAGATGTCTGTTTCAGGCAGTGCTCTGGTGTCCAAACCTACAATTCAAAGAGGTTTTCGGCATGAACAAGGTTTTAATTGGCTTAACAAAAGGTGCCCTTGTACACAAGGTAAGCTCTGTCCATAACCATCAAAGTATAATAAGTATCAGGCGTTCGCATCACCGTCGAGGACCGGCCCCAGCTCTGGCCTCCTCTCCTTTTCGGCCAGCAGCGAGTCTTCTTGCCGAATCTCGGTCCTCGGTGCTCTCTCTGTCTTCGGCCTAAATTCTCTCTCCCTGGGATCTCTCTGACTTCTCCCTGGGATCTCCCAATCAGCCGTCCTTTGTGCTCTCCTTGTGATTACCCTCTGATGCGCCCCAGGTGTGGCACCAACCGGGGGGGAACATCTCCATCCTCCGAGGATCAGCCCCTCATGACGTCACACTGTGTATGAGTGATAAGGGAGTATGTGTCGCATATTGTGTGTGTGTGTGTGTGTGTAAGAGCAGGATACAGGATTGGCGCTAAATACATAGATAGAGGTCAAACAGGGCTTGTGTGCCTCGTTTCACAATGTTGTATATTCATGTAAATGTGCTTAGAATAAGAAATCTAATGGCTAAACAGATGTCAACACAGCCTTAAGGAGATTAGTTAACTTCTTTAAGGTGCGTTTAAGTCATTTGAGAGCTAACAGAAATCAAGGCGTTAATAAGTGCAGAAGAAGAAAAGGAAGGGAGAGAAAAAAAGGCATTGAATGTCCTCCAGTCTAATACACACGTTAGAATCATATTTCTTTTTTTGCAGTTTGTTTTTATTGAAACATATTGTACATGACATTGTGCATACAGGTGTAGGGTATTTTGGAGATCATTTTTTACATAGAAAGAGGGGAAAGAGGAGAGAGAGAGAGAGAGAGAAGGGAGGAAGGTTGTGATATCCCTACTATTGTTGTTGAACTTTATACATAGACCCTGAGGTAGAGTACCAGTGGGCTGGAGTTGCAGTGATGTCATAGGGTACATACAGAACTTACAGGATGATGTCAAACAGCAATGTAGGCTAGTACAAATCGCATCATAGGTTGTGAGAGAGAGAGATAGGGGGAGAAACAAACAGGAAAGGAAAGAACCAGAGAGATTGCATCCCTGCCCGAAACCCCACCCAACCCCCACAGTCATACAACCCTGCATTCACACACCCCCGTCCTGGACTGCCTGAAATGCAAAATAAAATGATAAGATAAAATAAAAAGGAACTGATCTGTGTTCTGGTATTCAGTCACTGGTCTGGCATAGCCTGTAGATCTGTGAAATAGGAGAGGAAAGGTTGCCATCTCTGATAGAATTTATCAGTGTGGTTCCTCATAGTGCATTTGCAATAGGGCAATGTAAGGGGAGGGTAGAATTTGTATTCCCAATATGGTGGACAGTATGTTGAAGAAACCCGCCCAGTAGTTGAAGAGCCTGGGGCAAAGAAAAACAAGTGGTTTAAGTGACAGTGAGGCATCGAACATCTATTACATTTGTCATCTACGTCTGTGTACATTTCGGCCAATCTGGATTTAGAGAAGTTGACCCTGTGCACGACCTTGAACTGGATGAGAGCGAGACAGGCACAGGATGAGGCAGTATGCAGATTGCGTATGATATCGTCCCACCAGTCTATGTCCAGATGGAGTTCGAGTTCAGTCTCCCAAGCAGCCCATGTTTTCGAGTTAGATAGGTCCCCGAGGGCCAGAATACGGCTGTAAATCTTAGATATGGTCCCACTTGGGGGGCCGACAGCACTCAGGTCTCGATCCTGTGTAAGTGGGGGAATCACGGTGTGGAGGCTGGAGGTTGTGTGTTTGAATGTTTCTAACCCTTTAATTCTCTCTAACAACAACAGCTCCTGTCCCTAAACCTACCGTGTCCAAGTCATGTGACCTGGCATTGACACGCTGCGTGCTGACCTGTGATGGAGACACTACACACGCAGAACCGGTCACCTACGACTGGAGCTCAGGTGACCGGGCGTCCATCTCTTCACTCAAGAGTCTCACCATAACTCAGGTGTGTGTGTGTGTGTGTGTGTGTGTGTGTGTGTGAGTGTGAGTGTGAGTGAGAGAGAGAGAGAGAGAGAGAGAGAGAGAGAGAGAGAGAGAGAGAGAGAGAGAGAGAGAGAGAGAGAGAGAGACAGACAGACAGACAGACAGACAGACAGACAGACAGACAGACAGACAGACAGACAGACAGACAGACAGAGTGTTTAAGCGGTGATTCTGAGATCATTTTGACTCTTTCTAGGAGGAACACGGTGATGATGGTGAGTTCAGCTGTTTTGTGAAGAACGATGTCAGCGAGGAAAGAAGCGAACGCATCGCCAACCCGTTTAAAGTGACGAGTGAGTTATGGCGCTCAGTGTGGTGCAGTCTGGAGTCTGAATATCTTTGTGTGCTTGTTGTTATTAACCTGCTCATTATTGTTGATGTTGAAGACTACAACCTGTCTGTCGGACTCGTGGTCGGGGTCTTCCTGTCAGTCTTGGTGTTGGCAGTCGCAGTTTTCCTATACAAGCGTAGAACAGGTGACAAGCCAGGAAGTACTGTGTTTACATTATTCGGCACATTCATCTTTTTAGGTTTTGGTCATATTTGGTGACGTTTCTGTGACGTTTGTTTGAGTGGAGTTTCTCTAGTCCTCTTAGGTCGGTTTTACGCTGCTGTCAGGAGATGTTGCCAATAAAGACAATGAGGTCCAGCTGATGGGCATCGGTAATAGACTCGATGGCCCTCAGGCACCTGCAGAAGACAAGACTCCAGGTAAACGCTCTGCTAAAGGACCAAACAAACAAACAAACAAACAAACATGAGTGAAGCTAAACCAAGAGGAATGAGGATTGAAGCACAGAGCAGTGAGCTAAAACTGTGGCACTTCTTCTATTGTTTCACAGAGGATGTCCCGTTGCTGGAGAGCCCAACAGGAGGGCCAACAGGAGGGCCAATCGGAAGACCAAGACCAAAGGACAGCGCTCAAGGAGAATCCCAGAATGATCAAGGGAATGTAGACAAATCCTCAGACAGAGAGAGAGTCTAACAATATAGAGAGAACACCATCCAAAGCACACCAGGAGGTTAGAAACATCATTTGTGTGTTTGTATTTGTCAAACTAAAGGCTTAAGATCCGGTAGTGGACAGCAGATGTAGCTGTGTGTCAGAGCCCCAAGCCAAAGGATCTGAAGTGAGAAGTGAAGTGGAATGTTTTTCTCTGATGTAGACGATGTTAATGTTACGGCGATACACTGCTGGTGCTGTTTAGGTGACGCCACTCATTCCTCCTCTGCTGAGGAAACCAACAGACTGAGATGAGATGAGACGTGTTTCACACTGGGAGAACACTGGGATATCAGAGCCACTGTTGTTTTTAACATGCACAGACGAAGGTCGCCATCCTCATCAATCACTTTGTTGGCCTGTTAGAATGACTTTGGATAGTTGTGCAAAAGCCACTGAGCAGTGTTCCACTTTCATCATCTGTCCATCACATCTAATTTGAATGTGTGAATGTGCATGAATGAGCAACACACTGTGTAACTCCTCCAGCTTGTGAGTGAGTGAGACGTCACTGTGAAGCACTTTGGATAAATGTGATAAATAAGTGCCATGTATTCTGTTCTAGTCAAAACATTAGGTAGGACTTTAGTGTAACTTGTTCTTCTATGATTGTGGTTGTGCTGCACATTGTCCACTCGATGGCGCCAAATATCAACTTAACCAGGTTGACCCAAAGGCCTGTAAGTTATCTGAACCTGATGTTTCAACTGTGTGGACGCATCTTATATCAGTCCATCATGACCTGTGTGAGTGTGTATTTGTATAGATTAAGGCTTTTTAATACATCTATTTGTACCTTTTAAACTGCTTTTTAAAATATATTTGAATTCGAGAACTAAATGGTCTTTTGTCCTTTATGAAACCTAACATCAACCTTATAAATGTTCACTGAGTGAGTTTTTATTCCCAGGGTGGAACAGATGAAGAGATCTGACCACAAGAGAGGAGAGAGGGAGTTTAGACACGTACACACAACCTATTCCGAGGGAAAACACACACACACACACACACACACACACACACACACACACACACACACACACACCCAGCCAATCCCTCTATCTTCACCTCCTGGATGGATGGAGATGAAGTGGTAAACGACAGGAAGAAGGGAAAACACTTTGTCAGGTGACCTCTGACATTTTGGCTCCTCCCCTCTCTCGCTCTGCAACTTTTGTGTGTGTGTGATTTTAGAATCTACCCCTATCTTCGTCGTCCGCGGCCCTTGTGCACTTTGTAGAGTGGAAATTCTCGATCACTAAGCTCACAATGGAAGCATTAACATTTGTTTGCCACATTACCACCAAAAATCGACAAAGTAACAAGCAGGTGGATTTTACTTTATTAATGTAACATTTCCCAGCAGCCTGAGGCACAGTCACATCCAGGCCCGGTATCTGGCGACATCTAGCGGGCATAATGCGAGGTGACAATTACACCAACCTTATTTGCAAATTCTGAGGCATTTCCCGGTCTGAATGACTAAAAAGTGAACGTGTATCAGGTAAAGGTTGTTTTAGAGTTAGAGTTTGGGTTATATGACCTATAAATTGTGTTTAAAAACTGTGGCTGAGACACGTTTATGAAAGTTGGGAATGGTAACGTCATGACTTGCGCGTGTGTGTGAGTGACTTTGGTACCGCGCGCGCCTGTTCAGTAAACGTAGTGAAGTAATGTGACTTTCATATTTATAAGAAAAAAGTCAAATAGTTATTTATTTTGTTCATAAAGAAAGATAACGGAACGTTTTGTTTTTTTTAATGTGCAAATGACGTCGTTGTTTTGAAGTTGTTTTTACTGTCGCTTACATACAGGAAGTAGGTGATAGCCAATTTCCTACTTCTCTACATTTTTGTGCGCGAGCTCGGAGGATTTCATCTCGTTTACTTTATAATGATATTTAATTTAATTTCATAAATGATGGAGATGATGATGATGAAGATGAGGATTACGATCGCGCTCTTTTTAATCAGCGCGCGGTACAACGCGGGTAAGCAGCTAATATTGATTCAAAGTAGAATAGAGTAGGTCAGTGTGTGTTTGTGTGTGTGTATGAGTGATAAGTCAGTGTGTTGCATATTATGTGTGTGTAAGAGCAGGAACTCTAATATTGATGCTAAATACATAGATAGAGGTCAAACACGGAGCGTGTGCCTCGTCTCAAAAAAAATGATATATATATGTGTATTCATGTAAATGTGCATAAAATAAGAAATCTATAGGGTAAACTGATGTCAATACACAGGAGATTAGTTAACTTATTTAAGGTGCGTTTAAGTCATTTGAGAGCTAACGGAAATCAAGGCGTTGCCCCTTCGGCTAAATAAGTGCATGAGAACAAAAGGAAGGAAGAGTAAAAAAGTTTGATGTCTTACAGTGTAAGACGTCAAACTTTTTTTCTTCCTCCCTTCCTTGTGGTGTCAAACTCAGGCCCGCAGTGTATTTACATATTTGGCCCGCAAGATAATACCAGATGTCTATTAGAGCTGGCCCGCCGGTACAGAGCGCATAAACCGCTAATACTGCACATCCCAGAATGCTCTGCGAGTGCGTTGTCTGCGACTTCACGAGCCATCTTGGTGTGCTCAACCTGCAGCTTCAGGGCGGGGCCGCGTCATCACAGACATGTACGCTGCAGTGAGGGCTTTTTAAACCCAGTTGTTCCTGTGGGAGACTCGGATGCTGCAAGGAAACTTTTAAAGCCATTTCCCGTGCTGCCAAACCATGAAAGAGCAGATCTCCACCTCCGTGTTGCCAAGTGCACAGTTTGCTGAATAACTCTACGGACTCAGCGCCGAGTTTACCCGGCGATTTGTCGACTTTGAAGCCAAGAAATGTAAGTTTGGACTGCTTAGTAATCAGTTTGCAGTTGACGTGGAACGCGCACTTACCAACCTCCAAATGGAGCTGATTGAACTTCAGTGACGCTCAAAGTCAAAGTATGACCTGTTTCATCCCCGACACAATTCCCCAACTCCGTCCCCAAGCTACGGTGGCCGAGAACCGCCACCGCTGCAAATAAAAGAAGCGCTGCAAAAATAAAAAAGCTGGTGTGCAAAAATAAAAAGCTGGTGCAAAAATAAAAAAGGCGATGCAAATAAAAGAAAGTCTGCAAAAAAGAAACGCTACTGCAAATAAAAGAAAGTCTGCAAAAATAAAAAAGTCGGTGCAAAAATAAAAACGGTGATGCAAATAAAAAAGCCACAACGGAAGAGGGTTACCGGGGACTGTTTTTGCCGATGCACCTGTGTGAGTAGAAGACGACGCCGACGCACCTGTGTGAGGAGAAGAAGACGGCGACGACGACGAGAAGAAACTACGAATAGGAAAACGAACTAGAAAGTAAGTGAACATGATAGTGTTTAATGTCGCTACGTGTACTTTTTAATGTGTTATTTGGTTAGGCCAGGTAACCCCAGGTTTGAAGTTGAACTGGAGAATGCCGGTGTATTGTTAGCTTCGGCTAACACGGGGAGACCACTAACGAGAGTGGAAGCAACTGACGGCTACAGCTTATTACTATCGTTGTTGTTGTTGCTTGTATCATTAATAGTCATGCTAACAATAATCTAAGGCGTGGGTAACAATAGTTATTTGGATGAATGTGAAGTTTAAGCTGTGTGAGGTGGCCAGGGACTTTTGTGAAAATACCATGACCATAATGTCAGATTGAGGTATTGAACTGACGGCTAAAATGTTCATGCAATTTAAGTCCAAAGCAACCTAATGATACTTGTTTTTTTTGTTTGTTTTTTGCAGATCATAATGAATTGTCCTTTTTGTGGACACCAGCAGCCTCCGAAACTACTTTGTCGGATTCAGAGGTGATCATCATGAGTCCAAGCTCTGCAGAATTCAGTGCAGCTGATACATTGGTGAGTGCCACATTTGTTGTGTCTTACATTGATTATATTGTAAGTTCTGTCTGAAAATGAAAATGTTTCTAGATTTTACATAGAAGCCATGTTTCTGATGAAACGTGCCAAAATAGCATTTTAAATTACAGTAAATGTTGCAGTGTCCTGGCCTACACATATTTTACAAACTTCAATATTTATGTTCAAATTTGTTCAGCTCTAGTTCTGTCAATCAAATTTGAAGTGCTCACTGATATATTGTTTTTTACTTCCAGATATGGGAACCTGCAGATGGAGAGTCAAGCACTGATTCAGCAGCTCTGGTAATTGTAGCTCCGAAACATAGTCTATCGTTCACACTTAGCCTTGTCTGAAAATATTGTCACACAATCAAGGCTTAAACTACTTAAAAGAATGTGTCACGCTCTGACCTAGAGATCCATGTTTGTGTACATTATATTAAACATTTCATTTTTAGACTGTTGTCAAGACCGCACATTTTTATTGTATTTGATATCAGGAATGTGCTTGCAGCTTCAGCTTGTTTCTTTAAATAAAAAATAAATAAAAAAACTACAGACTGTTCTTTTTTTTTTTTTTTAAGATTTTTTCAGGCATAGACAACTTTATTACAGACATTTGTACGTTGCTTTGGACAAAAGCCTCTGCCAAATGACAGGGGAGAGAAGAAAATGACAGCAGCAATATACAGCAGCAGCAAATACAACACATAAAAAGAAGTTTGTTTTGGTGTTGTCACAACACAAATATGTCCCTAAAATTTTTACAGACCAGCCATGTTTTTCAGGGTGATGTAGTTCTCTACAGCTGATTCCCACTGCAAAGGAGCTCTTACACCACTCTGTCGTTGCAGTTCTCCAAAAAGAGTTTCATGCTCATCCCCAGCAGGAGTTGCTGGCACTGGCATGATGCTGGTGATGTGGTTCAGGGTTTGGGCAGATGCTGGGAAACCACAATTGCTAGGAGCAAGTACAGGAAAGTGTTCACACTGAGCAACACATCAATTAAGTTTCACTTTCATGGTCATTACAATTATCTCCAGAGTTTCTTACAGGACAAGGATGCAGAGACCCAAAGACAAGCAATGATCTTAGGTTAAACTAAGTATCAAATATTAGAGAAAGCATTGCACATGAGGGAAAACTTTATTGTGAATCTTAAATTTTATAATCAAAATGTTACAAAATATTTTCAAGTGCAGTTAAGTACCCACATTTTAGAGCACCACATTATTTCAGTTTTTACGTAATTAATAATAAATAAGGTGACTCCAGGAGGTGAACTTTGTGTTTGCAGGGCTGCCATTGAAGAGATGCCTCTCCCTCAAGTCACTGAACAGATCCATCCAAAATTGGCTCCTAGATAGAAAACACAAATTCATCCAGGTCATCGTTCTTCAAGAGGTTTAGATTAATGTACAAGTCCACTTACTACTGACTCATGCCTTTTGGAGATTTCACTACAATATACCCTTTCCTTTAAAAAGCACAGCAATATACATTAAACTGAGAAATAATATAAATGCATACAGCAAATACAATAATCCAGGGTCAAGTAAAACATAAATGAATTAAAAGTGACAGAAACCTTTGTTTCCGGAACCAGCTTTCAATCCGCTGGTTGGATGTTGAAGTGCCATACATGTGGCTTTAAGCTCCTGCAAACTCGTCTGCATGCTCTGATCTCATGGTACATTGAATGGCGGCCATTATTCCATTTTCAGTGCCGCAATCTGTGCGGAGCCGCTTTGGAAAAACTCCATGCTCAACTACACAGTTGATGTAGTTTTGAGCAATTACTGAAGGGTCGTTGTTCGTCTTTCCACAATTCAGCCACATAATTTTTCTGGAGAAGCCATCAATGCAGCCACTTATGCCAATTCCAAAAGGTTTTAATTTATTATACCCATCAACGTGCCAGGTTTCGTTTGGTCCCATTGAATGATATGCCCTTCGAACAAATCTACGTCTGCAGCGATTCTCTGTTCCACATGGATCCAGCTCTGCCATTAGGTGCATCGTCTTGTCTGACGACAAGAGAGTGTTTCCGTTTCAGAATCTGCAACATCGCTCTATACCCTAAAAGCTGGCCTGATCCCTTTAGCTCCTCGGAAATAGCTGCCTGCACAGTAGCAATTGGAGTGTAGTTGATCCTTCTGGTCAGGCTTGCATGTTTTAGTCTTTTTTGTAGATTGCGAAAACTGACTGATGTGTTGTGTTTGGTTTTCAGTAAGTCCACTATTATTTCATAACTATGGCCCTCTGTGAAATATTTTTGGATAAGTTCATCCACTGGAGTACTAGCTTCAGGACCTGAGGGGTAGGACGGAGGACACTATATTAGAGGCTAAATGATGAACTGCATAATGAACATTTTCAATTTTTACAGAGGTGAATAAATGAGATTGTTAAGATTATCATGTGTGGGTGACATGGTAGTTAGTGATTAGTTATTGAGGAATCAAGCTATTCAATGCACTCGTTAAAGTTAATTAATTGAAAATGTCTTTATATAAAAGTAGCATAGTGCAAAACACTCAAAATTGTTGCATAGGATTTTTTTACAGGGATCAGTAGCCTACTAGACTAAGAAACTTTCTTAATTTTTCATGTCTTCAAATTCATTGTATTCCACATGCCTCTGTTATGGATTTCACCATATGAAGTGGTATATTCATGACTAACAGACAGTATATTCTCTGAAAAAGCATAGCAATCCATCATGTTTAAGAACCTCATTAACTGTCAGAAAGAAATGTACCTTCATCTTGAAGACTCCTTAGGAACCTGACATTTCTACAGCATGAGCCACAATATACCAGGACGGATGGAAGGTTCACCCCACAGAATGGACAAAACATGACCTGGTAAATGACAAAGCAAAAACAGTCAAGTTTAGGATTCAATCTGACATTATGGTCATGGTTCTTTCTCAAAGGTCCCTGGCCACCCCACACAGCTTAAACTTCACATTCATCCACATAACTTCTGTTACCCACGCCTTAGATTATTGTTAGCATGATTATTAATGATACAAACAACAACAACGACAGTAATAAGCTGTCTTCACTGTAGATAGTCACCACAAAACGAGCTCACTCACAGAGTCACAGTCAGATGTTGGTCCAGAAAGTGTGTCTCCAATGCTGCTGAAGCTGTTTGAATCTGAAGCTACTTAAATAAATGAGTGTGATGGCATCACGCTAACAAAACGATGTCATCCAATAACTCAAACTCCAGCTATGATGTCAAACTGACATCTGGTTAGTGGTCTCCCCGTGTTAGCCGAAGCTAACAATACACCGGCATTCTCCAGTTCACCTTCAAACCTGGGGTTACCTGGCCTAACCAAATAACACATTAAAAAGTACACGTAGCGACATTAAACACTATCATGTTCACTTACTTTCTAGTTCGTTTTCCTACTCGTAGTTTCTTCTCGTCGTCGTCGTCGCCGTCTTCTTCTCCTCACACAGGTGCGTCGGCGTCGTCTTCTACTCACACAGGTGCATCGGCAAAAACAGTCCCCGGTAACCCACTTCCGTTGTGGCTTTTTTATTTGCATCACCGTTTTTATTTTTGCACCGACTTTTTTATTTTTGCAGACTTTCTTTTATTTGCAGTAGCGTTTCTTTTTTGCAGACTTTCTTTTATTTGCATCGCCTTTTTTATTTTTGCACCAGCTTTTTATTTTTGCAGCGCTTCTTTTATTTGCAGCGGTGGCGGTTCTCGGCCACCGTACCAAGCTGCCCAAATGCTCTCTATGTTCGGCAGCACGTATCTGTGTGCATCAGAGTGAAGCAAACTGAGCCTCTGAGTCTTTATGCACTTTTGTCTTGCTACTCCAAGGCATGGACTGTGAATAGTTGAATTGTTGGATTTTCATTGAAGGAAATTATATTGTTTTGGTTGTCTTGTGGAAAAAAAAGTTTGCTATTGAAAATGAACTTGAAAGGTTACAGATAGAGAGAGGCATAGTATTTTCTTTTATTTATTTAAAAAAAAAAAACAAGTAACGAATGCCACTGGTGTATCTCTTATTTGAATATCCATTTGTCATGTGTTTTAAGATATAAGATAAGATAAGATAATCCTTTATTCGTGCCGCAACGGGGACATTCACATGTTACAGCAGCAAAGTGAATAACGCAAAGCAATAAAGGGCATTAAGATAAAATAAGAGCCTATTTATAATATTAAGCTGTGCTTGTTCCAGATTGAATGTTTAAGCTAAACTTCAGTATGTTTCCAAATGAAAAGGTGATCATCATATATCTAGAGAGAAGGGTAAACATGCACAACTGTAGTCCATTTTTCAAGAAATATGGAGTCTGGCCCGCGACTGAGTCCCAGTTTTGTATTTTGGCCCTCTGTGTAGTTGAGTTTGACACCCATGTCTAACACAGACGTTAGAATCATATTGGAGCTAAACTACATCAGAGCAAAGGTGTGTGTACATGTTGCAAGGAAACACCAACGGCACTACATTTTTCCCCGATGCGTCTTCTCCTCCGTCCTCACAGGTCAGACGCTGACCAGGAAAGTTGGAACTGAGGTCACGCTTCACCCCAGACCACCTGCTGGGAGCGAAGTCATCAGAAGTGGGGAGTGGGCGTTTACCGGGGCGTCTGTAAGCTTGTTAGTCGTGGACTGGGACGCCGCTGGGGTTACAGTCTACGAACGTTTCAAAGGTACAACCAGGCGTAAACAGTGAATGAATGAATGAATGAATGAAGGGGTCGAGGGGGTCACGGGGGGTCAGGATTCCCTCTGAGTTTTGTTTTTGTGTTTCTAACCTTCACCCGTGTGTTTGAAGATCGATGTGAGCTCAACAGAACCACAGGGGTCCTGATGATCAAAGCGCTGACTTGGAAGGACAGCGGCGTGTACAAGGCAGTGATCAACGACAAGGGCGCCGACAGCACTCATGTCTCGGTCCTGTGTAAGTGGGGGAATCACGGTGTGGAGGCTGGAGGTTGTGTGTTTGAATGTTTTTGAACCCTTTAATTCTCTCTAACAACAGCTCCTGTCCCTAAACCTACCGTGTCCGGGTCATGTCACCTGACATTGACACGCTGCGTGCTGACCTGTGATGGAGACACTACACACGCAGAACCGGTCACCTACGACTGGAGCTCAGGTGACCGGGCGTCCATCTCTTCACTCAAGAGTCTCACCATAACTCAGGTGTGTGTGTGTGTGTGTGTGTGTGTGTGTGTGTGTGTGTGTGTTTAAGCGGTGATGAATGATTCTGAGATCACTTTGACTCTTTCTAGGAGGAACACGGTGATGATGGTGAGTTCAGCTGTGTTGTGAAGAACGATGTCAGCGAGGAAAGAAGCGAACGCATCGCCAACCCGTTTAAAACGACAAGTGAGTTATGGCGCTCAGTGTGGTGCAGTCTGGAGTCTGAATATCTTTGTGTGCTTGTTGTTATTAACCTGCTCATTATTGTTGATGTTGAAGACGACCTGTCTGTCGGGATCGAGACCAGGATCGGGATCAGGATCGGGATCGGATTCGGGGTCGCGGTCTTCTTGTCAGTCGCGGTGTTGGCAGTCGCATTTTTCCTATACAAGCGTAGAACAGGTGAGAAGCCAGGAAGTACTGTGTTTACATTATTCGGCACATTCATCTTTTTAGGTTTTGGTCATATTTGGTGATGTTTCTGTGACGTTTGTCTGAGTGGAGTTTCTCTAGTCCTCTGAGGTCGGTCAGGCGTTGCTGACGATATAGAAAATGTGGTTGATGTAGACAATTTGGTCAAGCCGAAAGTCATCGATAATGAACTCAATGGCCCTCAGGCACCTGCAGAAAGGAAGACTCCAGGTAAACGCTCTGCCATAGGACCAAACAAACAAACAAACAAACAAACAAACATGAGTGAAGCTAAACCAAGAGGAATGAGGATTGAAGCACAGAGCAGTGAGCTAAAACTGTGGCACTTCTTCTTCTTTTTCTCTGATGTAGACGATGTTAATGTTACGGCGATACACTGCTGGTGCTGTTTAGGTGACGCCACTCATTCCTCCTCTGCTGAGGAAACCAACAGACTGAGATGAGATGAGACGTGTTCCACACTGGGAGAACACTGGGATATCAGAGCCACTGTTGTTTTTAACATGCACAGACGAAGGTCGCCATCCTCATCAATCACTTTGTTGGCCTGTTAGAATGACTTTGGAGAGTTGTGCAAAAGCCACTGAGCAGTGTTCCACTTTCATCATCTGTCCATCACATCTCATTTGAATGTGTGAATGTGTGCGTCTTCACACACGCTCCCAGGCCGAGGCTAAGGCCTGGAATGATCACCGCTATCCTGTTCTATGTTTTTACCTTTTTGGTTGCTTCTTACTGCAGCAGACCTCTGCTCTACCTTCCCCAATAGCCGAGGATGGTAGAGCAGTGGTCTGGGAATATGAAGGTCTCCTAGTTGGATTCTGGGCCTGATGAAGTGTCGTTGAGCAACACACTGTGTAACTCCTCCAGCTTGTGAGTGAGTGAGACGTCACTGTGAAGCACTTTGGATAAATGTGATAAATAAGTGCCATGTATTCTGTTCTAGTCAAAACATTAGGTAGGACTTTAGTGTAACTTGTTCTTCTATGATTGTGGTTGTGCTGCACATTGTCCACTCGATGGCGCCAAATATCAACTTAACCAGGTTGACCCAAAGGCCTGTAAGTTATCTGAACCTGATGTTTCAACTGTGTGGACGCATCTTATATCAGTCCATCATGACCTGTGTGAGAGTGTGTATTTGTATAGATTAAGGCTTTTTAATACATCTATTTGTACCTTTTAAACTGCTTTTTAAAATATATTTGAATTCGAGAACTAAATGGTCTTTTGTCCTGTATGAAACCTAACATCAACCTTATAAATGTTCACTGAGTGAGTTTTTATTCCCAGGGTGGAACAGATGAAGAGATCTGACCACAAGAGAGGAGAGAGGGAGTTTAGACACGTACAAACAACCTATTCCGAGGGAAAACACACACACACACACACACACACACACACACACACACACACACACACACACACACACACACACACACACACACACACCCAGCCAATCCCTCTATCTTCACCTCCTGGATGGATGGAGATGAAGTGGTAAACGACAGGAAGAAGGGAAAACACTTTGTCAGGTGACCTCTGACATTTTGGCTCCTCCCCTCTCTCGCTCTGCAACTTTTGTGTGTGTGTGATTTTAGAATCTACCCCTATCTTCGTCGTCCGCGGCCCTTCCGACTTTGTAGAGTGGAAATTCTCGATCACTAAGCTCACAATGGAAGCATTAACATTTGTTTGCCACATTACCACCAAAAATCGACAAAGTAACAAGCAGGTGGATTTTACTTTATTAATGTAACATTTCCCAGCAGCCTGAGGCACAGTCACATCCAGGCCCGGTATCTGGCGACATCTAGCGGGCATAATGCGAGGTGACAATTACACCAACCTTATTTGCAAATTCTGAGGCATTTCCCGGTCTGAATGACTAAAAAGTGAACGTGTATCAGGTAAAGGTTGTTTTAGAGTTAGAGTTTGGGTTATATGACCTATAAATTGTGTTTAAAACTGTGGCTGAGACACGTTTATGAAAGTTGGGAATGGTAACGTCATGACTTGCGCGTGTGTGTGAGTGACTTTGGTACCGCGCGCGCCTGTTCAGTAAACGTAGTGAAGTAATGTGACTTTCATATTTATAAGAAAAAAGTCAAATAGTTATTTATTTTGTTCATAAAGAAAGATAACGGAACGTTTTGTTTTTTTTAATGTGCAAATGACGTCGTTGTTTTGAAGTTGTTTTTACTGTCGCTTACATACAGGAAGTAGGTGATAGCCAATTTCCTACTTCTCTACATTTTTGTGCGCGAGCTCGGAGGATTTCATCTCGTTTACTTTATAATGATATTTAATTTAATTTCATAAATGATGGAGATGATGATGATGAAGATGAGGATTACGATCGCGCTCTTTTTAATCAGCGCGCGGTACAACGCGGGTAAGCAGCTAATATTGATTCAAAGTAGAATAGAGTAGGTCAGTGTGTGTTTGTGTGTGTGTATGAGTGATAAGTCAGTGTGTTGCATATTATGTGTGTGTAAGAGCAGGAACTCTAATATTGATGCTAAATACATAGATAGAGGTCAAACACGGAGCGTGTGCCTCGTCTCAAAAAAAATGATATATATATGTGTATTCATGTAAATGTGCATAAAATAAGAAATCTATAGGGTAAACTGATGTCAATACACAGGAGATTAGTTAACTTATTTAAGGTGCGTTTAAGTCATTTGAGAGCTAACGGAAATCAAGGCGTTGCCCCTTCGGCTAAATAAGTGCATGAGAACAAAAGGAAGGAAGAGTAAAAAAGTTTGATGTCTTACAGTGTAAGACGTCAAACTTTTTTTCTTCCTCCCTTCCTTGTGGTGTCAAACTCAGGCCCGCAGTGTATTTACATATTTGGCCCGCAAGATAATACCAGATGTCTATTAGAGCTGGCCCGCCGGTACAGAGCGCATAAACCGCTAATACTGCACATCCCAGAATGCTCTGCGAGTGCGTTGTCTGCGACTTCACGAGCCATCTTGGTGTGCTCAACCTGCAGCTTCAGGGCGGGGCCGCGTCATCACAGACATGTACGCTGCAGTGAGGGCTTTTTAAACCCAGTTGTTCCTGTGGGAGACTCGGATGCTGCAAGGAAACTTTTAAAGCCATTTCCCGTGCTGCCAAACCATGAAAGAGCAGATCTCCACCTCCGTGTTGCCAAGTGCACAGTTTGCTGAATAACTCTACGGACTCAGCGCCGAGTTTACCCGGCGATTTGTCGACTTTGAAGCCAAGAAATGTAAGTTTGGACTGCTTAGTAATCAGTTTGCAGTTGACGTGGAACGCGCACTTACCAACCTCCAAATGGAGCTGATTGAACTTCAGTGACGCTCAAAGTCAAAGTATGACCTGTTTCCTCGTTTCATCCCCGACACAATTCCCCAACTCCGTCCCCAAGCTGCCCAAATGCTCTCTATGTTCGGCAGCACGTATCTGTGTGCATCAGAGTGAAGCAAACTGAGCCTCTGAGTCTTTATGCACTTTTGTCTTGCTACTCCAAGGCATGGACTGTGAATAGTTGAATTGTTGGATTTTCATTGAAGGAAATTATATTGTTTTGGTTGTCTTGTGGAAAAAAAAGTTTGCTATTGAAAATGAACTTGAAAGGTTACAGATAGAGAGAGGCATAGTATTTTCTTTTATTTATTTAAAAAAAAAAAACAAGTAACGAATGCCACTGGTGTATCTCTTATTTGAATATCCATTTGTCATGTGTTTTAAGATATAAGATAAGATAAGATAATCCTTTATTCGTGCCGCAACGGGGACATTCACATGTTACAGCAGCAAAGTGAATAACGCAAAGCAATAAAGGGCATTAAGATAAAATAAGAGCCTATTTATAATATTAAGCTGTGCTTGTTCCAGATTGAATGTTTAAGCTAAACTTCAGTATGTTTCCAAATGAAAAGGTGATCATCATATATCTAGAGAGAAGGGAAAACATGCACAACTGTAGTCCATTTTTCAAGAAATATGGAGTCTGGCCCGCGACTGAGTCCCAGTTTTGTATTTTGGCCCTCTGTGTAGTTGAGTTTGACACCCCTGTCTAACACAGACGTTAGAATCATATTGGAGCTAAACTACATCAGAGCAAAGGTGTGTGTACATGTTGCAAGGAAACACCAACGGCACTACATTTTTCCCCGATGCGTCTTCTCCTCCGTCCTCACAGGTCAGACGCTGACCAGGAAAGTTGGAACTGAGGTCACGCTTCACCCCGGACCACCTGCTGGGAGCGAAGTCATCAGAAGTGGGGAGTGGGCGTTTACCGGGGCGTCTGGAAGCTTGTTAGTCCTGGACTGGGACGCCGCTGGGGTTACAGTCTACCAAGGTTTCAAAGGTACAACCAGACGTAAACAGCGAATGAATGAATGAAGGGGTCGAGGGGGTCACAGGGGGTCAGGATTCCCTCTGAGGTTTGTTTTTGTGTTTCTAACCTTCACCCGTGTGTTTGAAGATCGATGTGAGCTCAACAGAACCACAGGGGTCCTGATGATCAAAGCTCTGACTCTGGAGGACAGCGGCGTGTACAAGGCAGAGATCAACAACAAGGGCGCCGGCAGCACTCATGTCTCGGTCCTGTGTAAGTGGGGGAATCACGGTGTGGAGGCTGGAGGTTGTGTGTTTGAATGTTTTTAACCCTTTAATTCTCTCTAACAACAACAGCTCCTGTCCCTAAACCTACCGTGTCTGAGTCATGTGACCTGGCATTAACACGCTGCGTGCTGACCTGTGATGGAGACACTACACACGCAGAACCGGTCACCTACGACTGGAGCTCAGGTGACCGGGCGTCCATCTCCTCGCTCAAGAAGCTCCACATAACTCAGGTGTGTGTGTGTGTGTGTGTGTGTGTGTGTGTGTGTGTGTGTGTGTGTGTGTGTGTGTGTGTGTGTGTGTGTGTGTGTGTGTGTGTGTGTGTGTGTGTGTGTGTGTGTGTGTGTGTGTGTGTGTTAAGCGGTGATGAATGATTCTGAGGTCACTTTGACTCTTTCTAGGAGGAACACGGTGATGATGGTGAGTTCAGCTGTGTTGTGAAGAACGATGTCAGCGAGGAAAGAAGCGAACGCATCGCCAACCCGTTTAAAACGACAAGTGAGTTATGGCGCTCAGTGTGGTGCAGTCTGGAGTCTGAATATCTTTGTGTGCTTGTTGTTATTAACCTGCTCATTATTGTTGATGTTGAAGACGACCTGTCTGTCGGGATCGGTACCAGGATCGGGACCAGGATCGGGATCGGATTCGGGGTCGCGGTCTTCTTGTCAGTCGCGGTGTTGGCAGTCGCATTTTTCCTATACAAGCGTAGAACAGGTGAGAAGCCAGGAAGTACTGTGTTTACATTATTCGGCACATTCATCTTTTTAGGTTTTGGTCATATTTGGTGATGTTTCTGTGACGTTTGTCTGAGTGGAGTTTCTCTAGTCCTCTGAGGTCGGTCAGGCGTTGCTGACGATATAGAAAATGTGGTTGATGTAGACAATTTGGTCAAGCCGAAAGTCATCGATAATGAACTCAATGGCCCTCAGGCACCTGCAGAAAGGAAGACTCCAGGTAAACGCTCTGCCATAGGACCAAACAAACAAACAAACAAACATGAGTGAAGCTAAACCAAGAGGAATGAGGATTGAAGCACAGAGCAGTGAGCTAAAACTGTGGCACTTCTTCTTCTTTTTCTCTGATGTAGACGATGTTAATGTTACGGCGATACACTGCTGGTGCTGTTTAGGTGACGCCACTCATTCCTCCTCTGCTGAGGAAACCAACAGACTGAGATGAGATGAGACGTGTTCCACACTGGGAGAACACTGGGATATCAGAGCCACTGTTGTTTTTAACATGCACAGACGAAGGTCGCCATCCTCATCAATCACTTTGTTGGCCTGTTAGAATGGCTTTGGATAGTTGTGCAAAAGCCACTGAGCAGTGTTCCACTTTCATCATCTGTCCATCACATCTCATTTGAATGTGTGAATGTGTGCGTCTTCACACACGCTCCCAGGCCGAGGCAAAGGCCTGGAATGATCACCGCTATCCTGTTCTATGTTTTTACCTTTTTGGTTGCTTCTTACTGCAGCAGACCTCTGCTCTACCTTCCCCAATAGCTGAGGATGGTAGAGCAGTGGTCTGGGAATATGAAGGTCTCCTAGTTGGATTCTGGGCCTGATGAAGTGTCATTGAGCAACACACTGTGTAACTCCTCCAGCTTGTGAGTGAGTGAGATGTCACTGTGAAGCACTTTGGATAAATGTGATAAATAAGTGCCATGTATTCTGTTCTAGTCAAAACATTAGGTAGGACTTTAGTGTAACTTGTTCTTCTATGATTGTGGTTGTGCTGCACATTGTCCACTCGATGGCGCCAAATATCAACTTAACCAGGTTGACCCAAAGGCCTGTAAGTTATCTGAACCTGATGTTTCAACTGTGTGGACGCATCTTATATCAGTCCATCATGACCTGTGTGAGAGTGTGTATTTGTATAGATTAAGGCTTTTTAATACATCTATTTGTACCTTTTAAACTGCTTTTTAAAATATATTTGAATTCGAGAACTAAATGGTCTTTTGTCCTTTATGAAACCTAACATCAACCTTATAAATGTTCACTGAGTGAGTTTTTATTCCCAGGGTGGAACAGATGAAGAGATCTGACCACAAGAGAGGAGAGAGGGAGTTTAGACACGTACACACAACCTATTCCGAGGGAAAACACACACACACACACACACACACCCAGCCAATCCCTCTATCTTCACCTCCTGGATGGATGGAGATGAAGTGGTAAACGACAGGAAGAAGGGAAAACACTTTGTCAGGTGACCTCTGACATTTTGGCTCCTCCCCTCTCTCGCTCTGCAACTTTTGTGTGTGTGTGATTTTAGAATCTACCCCTATCTTCGTCGTCCGCGGCCCTTCCGACTTTGTAGAGTGGAAATTCTCGATCACTAAGCTCACAATGGAAGCATTAACATTTGTTTGCCACATTACCACCAAAAATCGACAAAGTAACAAGCAGGTGGATTTTACTTTATTAATGTAACATTTCCCAGCAGCCTGAGGCACAGTCACATCCAGGCCCGGTATCTGGCGACATCTAGCGGGCATAATGCGAGGTGACAATTACACCAACCTTATTTGCAAATTCTGAGGCATTTCCCGGTCTGAATGACTAAAAAGTGAACGTGTATCAGGTAAAGGTTGTTTTAGAGTTAGAGTTTGGGTTATATGACCTATAAATTGTGTTTAAAAACTGTGGCTGAGACACGTTTATGAAAGTTGGGAATGGTAACGTCGTGTGTGTGTGTGTGTGTGTGTGTGTGTGTGTGTGTGTGTGTGTGTGTGTGTGTGTGTGTGTGTGTGTGTGTGTGTGTGTGTGTGTGTGTGTGTGTGTGTGTGTGTGTGTGTGTGATTGTTTAAGCGGTGATGAATGATTCTGAGATCATTTTAACTCTTTCTAGGAGAAACATGGTGATGATGGTGAGTTCAGCTGTGTTGTGAAGAACGATGTCAGCGAGGAAAGAAGCGAACGCATCGCCAACCCGTTTAAAACGACAAGTGAGTTATGGCGCTCAGTGTGGTGCAGTCTGGAGTCTGAATATCTTTGTGTGCTTGTTGTTATTAACCTGCTCATTATTGTTGATGTTGAAGACGACCTGTCTGTCGGGATCGAGACCAGGATCGGGATCAGGATCGGGATCGGATTCGGGGTCGCGGTCTTCTTGTCAGTCGCGGTGTTGGCAGTCGCATTTTTCCTATACAAGCGTAGAACAGGTGAGAAGCCAGGAAGTACTGTGTTTACATTATTCGGCACATTCATCTTTTTAGGTTTTGGTCATATTTGGTGATGTTTCTGTGACGTTTGTCTGAGTGGAGTTTCTCTAGTCCTCTTACTCTAAAAACAAAAGCATTGGCTCAACAAAGAAAATTAACGCAACAGTTTGCATCAATCTTTTTGAGTTACGACAACTTCTAATGAAATTATGTTTAACCAACAAACTACATTGAGTTAGGGGAAATAGCATTTCCGCTACAATCAAACGTATTTTAATTACCGCTTACTTAATAATTTGGTAGCATTAACACAAGTTTTAAAGTTGATTACTCAAAAAATTTAGTTGTATCAACTAGTTTTTCCAAACTGTAAGTTTTATCACAATAGTAACCAAAGTCCAATTTACAATACAAATATCTCACCTAACATAGACATAAAAGCAACATTGGATGAAATGAGCAAATGAATTTAGATTACACAATGTAGTTGACAGTTACACAAATAAGCAATTAATCATGATTTTCCTCCCCACAGCACAAATGAAAAGCCCTCTCTAGCTGAGCAGATTTGTCAAATGAAACTTTATCATTCTTCACTGTTATGCTAAAATAAAGGGTTGGATGGCCAAATTACACTGCTAAATATGACTAGCGTTAGCTACATATAGTAGTACAACATATTCCATCAACTGTATTAGCAGGTGTAGCCTAACGTCTGTGCATGGGTCCACTATTGGTCATATTACAATTGAGAATATGCCCAAATACATTGCTTTAGTAGAATTTATTTGTAAATGAAATTATAGTCACCTTGAAAATTTCCTTTGTTACTTATTTCTTCAGCTACAGGTCCTCTAACACACAGTCTTAACTGTCTGAATTTGTCCAGGCATGTTACGTGGGGGGGAGGGGACTTGAACTCAAGGTGGAGAAAAATTAAGTTACCAAGCCAATTTCATTAAGTTACTACAACTTGAATTTTGTTTTGAATCAATTAACGCAGAAATTTGAGTCTAAATTACACACAATATTAAGTTGATGTAATTACCAACATTATTATGTAAACACAACTCATCAAAATAATGTTTGCAACTTAAAAAATTGATCTAAATCAATAAATTAGAATTTTTATCTTGCAACCATGCATCTAATTAATTGGTGGTAAAACGTCCCCTGAATTACTTTTTAGAGGTCGGTCAGGCGTTGCTGACGATAAAGAAAATGTGGTTGATGTAGACAATTTGGTCAAGCCGAAAGTCATCGATAATGAACTCAATGGCCCTCAGGCACCTGCAGAAAGGAAGACTCCAGGTAAACGCTCTGCCATAGGACCAAACAAACAAACAAACAAACATGAGTGAAGCTAAACCAAGAGGAATGAGGATTGAAGCACAGAGCAGTGAGCTAAAACTGTGGCACTTCTTCTTCTTTTTCTCTGATGTAGACGATGTTAATGTTACGGCGATACACTGCTGGTGCTGTTTAGGTGACGCCACTCATTCCTCCTCTGCTGAGGAAACCAACAGACTGAGATGAGATGAGACGTGTTTCACACTGGGAGAACACTGGGATATCAGAGCCACTGTTGTTTTAACATGCACAGACAAAGGTCGCCATCCTCATCAATCACTTTGTTGGCCTGATAGAATGACTTTGGAGAGTTGTGCAAAAGCCACTGAGCAGTGTTCCACTTTCATCATCTGTCCATCACATCTCATTTGAATGTGTGAATGTGTGCGTCTTCACACACGCTCCCAGGCCGAGGCTAAGGCCTGGAATGATCACCGCTATCCTGTTCTATGTTTTTACCTTTTTGGTTGCTTCTTACTGCAGCAGACCTCTGCTCTACCTTCCCCAATAGCTGAGGATGGTAGAGCAGTGGTCTGGGAATATGAAGGTCTCCTAGTTGGATTCTGGGCCTGATGAAGTGTCATTGAGCAACACACTGTGTAACTCCTCCAGCTTGTGAGTGAGTGAGATGTCACTGTGAAGCACTTTGGATAAATGTGATAAATAAGTGCCATGTATTCTGTTCTAGTCAAAACATTAGGTAGGACTTTAGTGTAACTTGTTCTTCTATGATTGTGGTTGTGCTGCACATTGTCCACTCGATGGCGCCAAATATCAACTTAACCAGGTTGACCCAAAGGCCTGTAAATTATCTGAACCTGATGTTTCAACTGTGTGGACGCATCTTATATCAGTCCATCATGACCTGTGTGAGAGTGTGTATTTGTATAGATTAAGGCTTTTTAATACATCTATTTGTACCTTTTAAGCTGCTTTTTGAAATATATTTGAATACGAGAACTAAATGGTCTTTTGTCCTGTATGAAACCTAACATCAACCTTATAAATGTTCACTGAGTGAGTTTTTATTCCCAGGGTGGAACAGATGAAGAGATCTGACCACAAGAGAGACACACAACCTATTCTGAGAGAAAACGCACACACCCACAGCCCATCCCCCTATCTTCACGGGCGCGGCAGTAGCTCAGTCCATAGGGATTCAGCTTGGGAACCGGAGGGTCGCCGGTTCGAGTCCCGTATGGACCAAGTAAGTGGACAGGTAGCCGGTGAGTTGCCAGTTTCAGTCCAGGGCACTGCCGAGGTGCACGTGAGCAAGGCCGAACCGAACCCCCAACTGCTCCATGGGCGCCGTATAATGGCTGCCCTGCACCCCCTCTGTAATGCACGTGTTTGTGTGTGTGTGGTTAAGATAAATTTCAATTGTGTGCGATTTGCTGTGAATTGCATGCAAAACGACGTTTAATAAAGTATCTTAGTATCACCTCCTGGGTGGATGGAGATGAAGTGGTGAACGACGAGAAGATGGAAAAAGATCAGAACACTTCGTCAGGTGACCTCTGACATTTTGGCTCCTCCTCTGCAACGTTTGTGTGTGTAATTTTAGAATCTACCCTCATCTTCGTCGTCCGCGGCCCTTGTGCACTTTGTAGAGTGGAAATTCTCGATCACAGAGCTCACAATGGAAGCATTAACATTTTTTTTGCCACGTAACCACTAAGAATCTACAAAGTAACAAGCAGGTGGATTTTACTTTATTAATGTAACATTTCCCAGCAGCCTGAGGCACAGTCACATCCAGGCCCGGTATCTGGCGACATCTAGCGGGAAAAACGCAAAGTGACACCAACCTTATTTGCAAATCATGAGGCATTTCCCGGTCTGAATGACTAAAAAGTGAACATGTATCAGGTAAAGGTTGTTTTAGAGTTAGAGTTTGGGTTATATGACCTATAAATTGTGGATAAAAACGTTGGCTGAGACACGTTTATGAAAGTTGGGAATAGTAACGTCATGACGTGCGTGTGTGTGTGTGAGTGACTTCGGCACCGCGCGCGCCTGTTCAGTAAACATAGTGAAGTAATGTGACGTTCATATTTATAAGAAAAAAGTCAAATAGTTGTTATTTATTTTGTTCATATAGAAAGAGGTAACGGAACATTTTATTTTTTAAATGTTCGAATGACGTCGTTGTTCTGAAGTTGTTCTTTACTTTCGCTTTCATACAGGAAGTAGGTGTTAGCTAGTTTCCTACTGCTCTACATTTTTGTGCGCGACCACGGAGTCAAAAAGACGGAGATGATGATAATGGAGATGAGGATTACTATCGCGCTCCTTTTAATCAGCGCGCGGTACAGCGCGGGTAAGCAGCTAATATTGATTCAAAGTAGAATAGAGTAGATCAGTGTGTGTTTGTGTGTATGAGTGATAAGGGAGTGTGTGTTGCATATTATGTGTGTGTGTAAGAGCAGGAACTCTAATATTGACGCTAAATACAGAGATAGAGGTCAAACAGGGTGCCTCGTCTCAAAATGTTGCATATTCATGTAAATGTGCAGAAAATAAGAAATCTAAAGGGTAAACTGATGTCAATACACCCTTAAGGAGATTAGTTTACTTCTTTAAGGTGCGTTTAAGGCATTTGAGAGCTAACAGAAATCAAGGCGTTGCCCCTTCGGCTAAATAAGTGCAGAAGAAGAAAAGGAAGGAGAAAAAAAAAGGAACTGAATGGTTCAGATCCCAACGTGAGTCCTCCAGTCTAACACAGACGTTTGAATCATATTAGAGCTAAACTGTACACCAGAGCAAAGGTGTGTGTGATCAAAGTGTGTACTTATTGGGAGTAAACACCAACGGCACCTCTGAGGTTGACACTCTCTGGCTCAGAACGTATCAATCAACCAGGAGGAGCAAATCTAAATAGTGGAGTCACTTTTTTCCCCGATGGGTCTTCTCCTTCATCCTCACAGTTCAGACGCTGACCACGAAAGTAGGAGCTGAGGTCACGCTTCACCCCGGACCACCTGCTGGGAACGAAGTCATCAGAAGTGGGGAGTGGGCGTTTACCGGGGCGTCTGGAAGCTTGTTAGTCGTGGACTGGGACGCTGATGGGGTTACAGTCTACGAACGTTTCAAAGGTACAACCAGACGTAAACGGTGAATGAATGAATGAATGAATGAAGGGGTTGAGGGGGTCACGGGGGGTCAGGATTCCCTCTGAGGTTTGTTTTGTGTTTCACCCGTGTTTGAAGATCGATGTGAGCTCAACAGAACCACAGGGGTCCTGATGATCAAAGCTCTGACTCTGGAGGACAGCGGCATGTACAAGGCGGAGATCAACAACAAGGGCGCCGGCAGCACTCATGTCTCGGTCCTGTGTAAGTGGGGGAATCACGGTGTGGAGGCTGGAGGTTGTGTGTTTGAATGTTTTTAACCCTTTAATTCTCTCTAACAACAGCTGCTCCTGTCCCTAAACCTACCGTGTCCGGGTCATGTCACCTGGCATTTACACGCTGCGTGCTGACCTGTGATGGAGACACTACACACGCAGAACCGGTCACCTACGACTGGAGCTCAGGTGACCGGGCGTCCATCTCCTCGCTCAAGACGCTCCACATAACTCAGGTGTGTGTGTGTGTGTGTGTGTGTGTTTAAGCGGTGATGAATGATTCTGAGATCATTTTAACTCTTTCTAGGAGAAACATGGTGATGATGGTGAGTTCAGCTGTGTTGTGAAGAACGATGTCAGCGAGGAAAGAAGCGAACGCATCGTCAACCCGTTTAAAAGGCTGAGTGAGTTATGGCGCTCAGTGTGGTGCAGTCTGGAGTCTGAATATCTTTGTGTGCTTGATGTTATTAACCTGCTCATTATTGTTGATGTTGAAGACGTCCTGTCTTTCGAGATCGGATTCCTGGTCGGATTCTTTGTCGGGGTCCTGGTCCTCTTGTTAGTCGTGGCAGTTGCATTTTTCCTATGCAAGTGTAGAACAGGTGAGAAGCCAGGAAGCATTGTGTTTACATTATTTGGCACATTCATCTTTTTAGGTTTTGGTCATATTTGGTGATGTTTCTGTGACATTTGTTTGAGTGGAGTTTCTCTAGTCCGCTTAGGTTGGTTCGGCGTTCCTGACAAACCAGAAAATGTGGTTGATGTAGACAATCAGGTCCAGCCGAAAGTCATCGATAATGAACTCAATGGCCCTCAGGCACCTGCAGAAAGGAAGACTCCAGGTAAACGCTCTGCCAAAGGACCAAACAAACAAACAAACAAACATGAGTGAAGCTAAACCAAGAGGAATGAGGATTGAAGCACAGAGCAGTGAGCTAAAACTGTGGCACTTCTTCTATTGTTTCACAGAGAACTTCCCATTGCTGGAGAGCCCAACAGGAGAGCCAACAGGAGGCCCAAGCGGCGGGCCAACAGGAGAGCCAATCAGAGGACCAGATGCAGAAGATGATCCAGGGAATGTAGACAAATCCTCAGACAGAGAGAGAGTCTAACAATATAGAGAGAACACCATCCAAAGCACACCAGGAGGTTAGAAACATCATTTGTGTGTTTGTATTTGTCAAACTAAAGGCTTAAGATCCGGTAGTGGACAGCAGATGTAGCTGTGTGTCAGAGCCCCAAGCCAAAGGATCTGAAGTGAGAAGTGAAGTGGAATGTTTTTCTCTGATGTAGACGATGTTAATGTTACGGCGATACACTGCTGGTGCTGTTTAGGTGACGCCACTCATTCCTCCTCTGCTGAGGAAACCAACAGACTGAGATGAGATGAGACGTGTTCCACACTGGGAGAACACTGGGATATCAGAGCCACTGTTGTTTTAACATGCACAGACGAAGGTCGCCATCCTCATCAATCACTTTGTTGGCCTGATAGAATGACTTTGGAGAGTTGTGCAAAAGCCACTGAGCAGTGTTCCACTTTCATCATCTGTCCATCACATCTCATTTGAATGTGTGAATGTGTGCGTCTTCACACACGCTCCCAGGCCGAGGCTAAGGCCTGGAATGATCACCGCTATCCTGTTGTTTTTACCTTTTTGGTTGCTTCTTACTGCAGCAGACCTCTGCTCTACCTTCCCCAATAGCTGAGGATGGTAGAGCAGTGGTTTGGGAATATGAAGGTCTCCTAGTTGGATTCTGGGCCTGCTGAAGTGTCGTTGAGCAACACACTGAGTAACTGCTCTGCATAACATTGTATCCTTATTAACTTTAAGGAAAACTAAAAAAAAAAAGAAAAACAATTGATTTTACTATACTCTACCAAACATTTGTCAACCAACTCATTTAGCCATTTGATACTGAAAAATAAACTAAAATAAAATGAATAAATAATTAATTAAATTGATCAGCACCATGACCTCAGGAGCACAACATATTAAACACTTTCACTTACAAAACGAAAATGAAAAAAACATTGTGCTGTTTTTTTTTTAAACAAAATGATCAAGTCAGGATTAATGGCTACAATGAGCCAGACACGTTTTGCACTGCACAACTTTACGAAGTGGAGTTTGAAGCATGATACTGCAACTCTCAGCTCTATAGCTTTCGGGAGACTTTTGTCTGTTTCATTATCTCCGTCTCTCTCTGCCTTTCTTTTCATCCCAGTTAGTATTTTTCCACTGTGTTTTCTGTCCTGACTCCGGCTCTGTTGTGTGTGTGTGTGTGTGTCTGTCTGTGTGCGCGCGCGCGCGCGTGCGTGCGCATGCTCGGTGCAAACCACCACAGCAGAGGAGCTAATACTTCCTGCATGCTCTAATAATGAGAGTAAATGGCAAACTACACGTAGGCGTGAAAGCGCCACTGCAATGAAAAAGCAAACGGTAGTTTCGCCGTGCATGTTCCCCGGGGTCACACGCGCCCCCCTGGCATTTTACCGCGCCCCCCTATTTGAGAAGCACTGCTTTAGTGTAACTTGTTCTTCTATGATTGTGGTTGTGCTGCACATTGTCCACTCGATGGCGCCAAAGGCCTGTAAGTTATCTGAACCTGATGTTTCAACTGTGTGGACGCATCTTATATCAGTCCATCATGACCTGTGTGAGAGTGTGTATTTGTATAGATTAAGGCTTTTTAATACATCTATTTGTACCTTTTAAGCTGCTTTTTAGGTTATATTCGAGAACAAAATGGTCTTTTGTCCTTTATGAAACCTAACATCAACCTTATAAATGTTCACTGAGTGAGTTTTTATTCCCAGGGTGGAACAGATGAAGAGGTCTGACCACAAGAGAGGAGAGAGGGAGTTTAGACACGTACACACAACTTCCAACGCCCATCCCTCCATCTTCACATCCATCCCTGCTCTGTGGTGCACAACAGAAAGAAGGGACAAGATCAAAACATTTCTTTGTAAGGTGACCTCTGACATTTTGGCTCCTCCCCTCTCTCCCTGCAACCTGCAAACACGCTGGGAGAAACAACAAGGGATTCTGGGAAAGACGGGAGGAGGGCTTTAAAAAAAAAGAATACAAACAACATCTGTGTGTGTGTCTGTGTGTGTTAGACAGAAGGAGGAGCACGTGTAATCAAGTCCCTGCTGTTTCTTGAATATTTGATCATATGATTTTAGCCTGATATTTCCTGTTTTACTTTATAATCTCTTTATCTTCGTCGTGCACTTTCTCGAGTTTAAATTCTCGATCACTAAGCTTTTTTTGCCAGGACAAACGGTGGATTCCCTTCCATGTATTTAGAAAATATTTTTTTTACCATAATTGTAACTTTCATGTAAACAATTCATCTTGTTTTTAATTTGAAAGCTGTTGATTAAAGAGAAGGAAGTTGATTCCAAAAAAATTACTTTGACTCCATAGTATATAGTGTGTGTGTGTGTGTGTGTGTGTGTCACATGTTGCACTGTATAAATATTTCATTACGTTTGATGATCAGGAGCAGATGTGGAGCAACGTGAAAAAGGCTCCCTGATGAGTACACACACACACACACACACAGCTGCTAGAGGGCAGAGTCGTACCGTATTTTCTCTCCTACACACAATAATTAATTGAAACAATGGAGATGTCTTATCTAACTCAGTCATGCCCTGAAGACAAAATGTAATAATCTCTATGCTTCTATCAAGTAATAATCAAAGTGCTCTTAAGGCATTACATCATCTCCATAAACTATCAATAATCCAGATTTTTACAGATTTAAACTTGTCTGCATACACTTGCAATGTCCACCGCAATACATCACTCATTTGAGGCCATGTGTGTGATTTATTTACAACTTGTGTGTGCATATGTGTATGTGTGTTCTTCTGCCTCATTGACCTTGCTGACATTGGCTCACTGAGTGTAATAATGCACAGAGGGCTTTAGCGGCAGATGTGCATGTATGTAAATCACAAAGGATCTCACACACACACACACACACACGGGGACGTCATGACAGATGTGGTTAGATGCTGTCACATCACTGGGTCGCCCCTAGCAACGATCTGCCCTGCCCTCTGTCCTGACCCTTTCAACTAATCTGTGATCTTTGACTCCTTCACTCTCTCACTTCCTCTCCCATTGGCTCACGTTTTATATTTCACCTACTTTACGAAATAGACATCTGCCTTTGTGTGTGTGTGTTTGTGTGTGTGTGTGTGTGTTTGTGTGATGGAATTCCACTAAGCCAACCCCTATAGTTAACACAGGCAGCATGTGTTCAGCTGTGCTCCCTCCACATGTCAGTCACATACACACACACACACACACAAACGCACACACACATACACAGCTGCTCAATGTGAGGCCCATATGTTTAGTTGGTCCTAATTAACTGATGCCTCTAATTAGTGGCAGGTTAACCAAAGAGACTGTATCCGTGTGTGTGTGTGTGTGTTTGTGTGTGCACAGATAGATACATTTACTTCTCTCGCTCTCTCTCTCTCTCTCCCTGTTGTGTTCCATAAAACATGAACTTGGCCCACTTGTAAGAAATCACAGGCTCCAATTAGAACCTAAACACACTACACACGCACACACACACACACACACACACACGGTATAATGTAATGTCTCTCTGGAGATTTGGGACAAGCATCATGGAAACAGTGCAGCCTGTAATGGGGGAAGGGACACACATGCACACACACACACACATTCACACACACACACAGTGTGTGCATTCATAATTGCTTGCAACAAAAATACACACATAAAATGGATACAATGTACCTCAAAGTGACTTTTCAGCAAAAAATAGCAGTATGTGTGTGTCTGTGTGTGTGTGAGAGAGAGAGAGATGAGTGAGAAAACAGAGAGGACAGAAACCCAAATACACTTTGTTCCTTTGCTAAAAACATCTTTTGCCACGCCTCCTATCTGGTTGCCATGGTTACCACCTATCATAAACACAACACACACACACTCATGGCCCCATTAGCAACTTCGCCACGGTAGCCTGGTAGAAAAATCCCCAAACTGAATTAATCGCCCAGCTCTCAGGCAGGCAGCAATTCTTAGTTCCCTTCTTCAAATACACGCTTAAAAACACGCTAAGGTTTGACGCACACATGGCTTTCTGAGACGTTGTAGTGTGTGTGATAGACGCCAAGATCAAAACTGTGGAGAAATCTGGTCAAAACAAACTGTGGAGCCAAGAGGTTTGATCACATTTTGCTGTCAAAAATGGGGCAGCAGACTCTGAGCAACACTAACAACCCCAGGAGCGGGGACTTTGAAACAGAAATGGTTGCTTTCTGACGCGGGAAAACGTGAATCAAGGATACAAATAAGCACAATCAACACAGTCAGCTAGAAGAGGACAAATCTCTGAGAATTGAATGTTAATTATCTGCAGAGTAAGTAAGCTGTTATTAAGTAGACGATGTTGCGTAATGCGACGCATGTGCTTATCGTTAACATGCATGCATCACTAAAAGGCAGAAAGTGGCAGCAGGGAACGTTGTGTTATGTAATACCGCATCCCTGCAAACACGCCGCAGCAACCCATGTGCTTGTCTCACTGATGAGATTTAAGTGTGTTTGTGTGTGTGTGTGTGTGTGTGTGTGTGTGTGTGTGTGTGTGTGTGTGTGTGTGTGTGTTTGCATCCAACAGCTCTGACTGGCAGGCTGCTTTTAGCAAAATGTCAGCTGCCCCACACCATATGACACGCTGTGCTGCTGCTGCTGCTATTTGTGTGTATGTGTGTTTGTGCGACTCCATCCACACCAGTGTGTGTGTGTGATGGAGTGACAGACGGATGGAAGGAGAGCTGGAAGCTGGGAGCAGGACATCAATATTGCGTAATGTCATAAGACATTAAGGTTTCATCATATTAAAGTGTAGATAGATAGATGTGTGTGTGCGTGTGTGTCTGTGTGTGTCTGCGTGTGTGTGTAAATGTGTGTGTCTGCACGTGTGTGTGTCTTTGTGTGTGTGTGCGTATATGTCTGCTTTTGTGCGTGTGGTTCTGTGTGTGTGTGTGCGTGCGTGTCTGTCTGTCTGTGTATGTCAGCCCAGCCCACTACAGTCAATCCATCTCTCTGGCACTGTCATCGTTAAGAAGTGCAGCTTGTTCCCCCAGGAGCGAAGAGATCCATCCATGCTCCTTTGTGTGTGTCTGTGTGTGTGTGTGTGTGTCTGTGTGTCTGTGTCTTTGTGTGTGTGTGTGTGTGTGTGTGTGTGGGTGCTGAAATTTTCAAGCAAGGCCACAATTCATTTTTTCTGGAAAAGAAGCTCAGGGGGGATCTGGAAATATTTGACTCTGCCTCCAGCATTATGTTGGCCCCAAGAGGCTCCCAGTGCAAATCCATCCCCATTCCTCTGTGTGTGTGTGTTTGTGTGTGTGTCTGCACGGTGATCTTTTCTGCTTTCTCCTTGTTAAGCTCCGCCCCTGAGGGCCCTTCAGCCTGACTCCCGTTTGCCAAGGATGAAAGAAACAAGAAGCACAGATATGTCAGGATGTGAACCCTACATGTGAGTCTGCCATCTTAAACTCAACTCAACAAAACCACACACACACACACACACACACACACACACACACACACACACACACATACACACACACACACACACACACACACACACATTCTTCTAGATCGTGTAACAAGCCTTGTTGCTAGGCAACACTGGGCTATGTCAGAATGTCTCTCCATGAACGATCAAAACTCTGAATACAATGTATATGTGAGTGTGTGTGTGTCCATAAGTGTCTGTGTGTGTGTGTGTGACCTCTTGACCTCTTGACCTTGCCACCACGCTGAAAAAGCTTGACATTATTCCAAAAGGATGCTGTTCTGTTAAACGTGTGAGTGTGTGTGTGTGTGTGTTTGCTCAGATCAGACATAAATCAGTGTACATTGATTTATAATTGATATTTTGCCGATATTTGCCGATCATTTTGAATTTCGCCAAGCGGGGCAAGGATATGCGAGTGCGTGTGTGTGTGTGTGAGTGTGGTTAGTTGCTACAGCATGGACACAGGGCACCCACATACGAGAGAGGAGCTCATGTTTGGGTGTAAACACAGAACCACAGCTCCTCTCTACCCGCTCCATCTGAAATACGTGCACGCGCACACACACACACACACACGCACACGCACGCAGGCACGCACGCACGCACGCACGCACGCACGCACGCACGCACGCACGCACGCACGCACGCACGCACGCACGCACGCACGCATAATCAGAGTCCAGTTTCTCAGATGAGTGGATGATTCAGTCCAATAGGAGGTGGTGTTGCTTTGGAGTTTGCAGGCTTCATAAACCAACATGTGTGTGTGTGAAGGAGGGGGTCATGTTAGTCACTGTAGAGTTGTGTTTGTCGTGTGTGTGTGTGTGTGTGTGTGTGTGTGTGATAGACTATTAAAGGACTCTTTCTGTTTCCCCCTGTCTCTCAACAACAGAACTCTCCCTCTCTCTCTCCTCTCTCTTTCTCTCTCTCTCCATAACAGTCTTCATATCTCTGTTCACCGTTGGGTCCACAGAGGGGCCTGTCTCTCTCTCTCTCTCCCTCTGAGTGTGTGTGTGTGTGTGTGTACTAGTAGTTTTCCATGAAGCAAGGTTGTGAGGGCCCCAGGGGAAAGTCTGCACAGAGGGGAGGAGTCAGCAAAGGAATCCTATGAGTGTGTATGAGTGTGTAAATGTGTGTGTGTGTGTGTGTGTGTGTGCTATGATAATGAAGAGAAAAGGAAAGGAAGCGAGCCACAGGTGTATTGTGTCTGTGTCTGTGTGTGTGTGAGTGAATGAACACCGATTGGTCAATAGCAGTAGAGCGGAAAACTCCAACTTAGCTATGTGTGTGTGTGTGTGTGTGTGTGTGTGTGTGTGTGTGTGGTGGTGACGGGAAATGAAGTGCTGATGCTCAATTGTGAGGTCATTCGCACCACACACACACACACACACAGAACGGGAAGCCACTGCTGCTGTGACTTATGATCAGCGAGGAAACTTCTGTAACATTAGCAGAAGTGACAAGAGAGAGAGAGAGAGAGAGAGAGAGAGAGAGAGAGAGAGAGAGAGAGAGACAAGGAGATCATTTGTTTCTAGGATGCCGGTGTCCGTGTCCTTCCCAAGGACGACATGCCACCGCTGTCATGTGAGGCAGCTCCTCCTCTCTCTGCTCCGCTCCTCCTCCTCCCTCTGTCCTTCCTCCTCTCTCTGCTCCGCTCCTCCTCCTCCCTCTGTCCTTCCTCGTCTCATACTTTCTCTCAACTTCTTTCCACCCCTCCCCCCACCCTCCAGCCGCTGCGATCGCCGCTTTCTCCCTCCGACTGGGTGACCTTTGACCCACATAGCATGTAGACGTCGCGGGGCCGGAAGAGATGAAACCAGCGGCGCTTTGGGAATGGCAGTTGCCGGCTGGGCTTTTATTGTGAAAATCCACACATACTGTAGCTATGACTCAAACAACACAGCTGAGCCTGAGTGTGAACACACAGTGACTCACAGCATCGTGACAGAATGTATTTTTAAACACGCAAAGATGTTGAGTCGTCTGTCAGCGTGGAATCAGAAGGTAGAATCCACAAGAAAGGCTGCGAGCTGATTGGCTGGTGGGCAGGCGGGACGCCGTCCAGATAGGAGCCTGTTATAGTTTGGCCTGATTGTGGCGCTCTAACCTACACTTTTATGTTTTGGCCTATACATTTTGAACCATAGGTCATAGAATCAAAATTATTTTTACCCAGAATGCCTTGGGTCTTTTCACATGAGGGCCCAAACTGGATTTTCTGCCATTTTGACTTTTTTCCAAAATGTTTTTCTGCATCTGCACCCACAATTTTTGGTTATGCTCCCCAAATTTTACAAATAAAATACTTGGATCCAGCTGGACAAAGGCTTTATCTTTGTTTTTTGATATATCTAACTGTGTGTGTGTCTGTGTGTGTGTGTGTGTATGAAGATCACAATTTACAGTGGATATATTCTTTTTTTTCACTAACAATCTCACATCAGACCCATGCATAATCAGAAAGTACACCCGTATCTCTGCTGTCCTTTATCGGTCTCTGCAGGTCATTATGACAGTCCGGCTCATTGTTCCTCCCTCAGGCTGAATGTTGATTTTTTGATAACGCCGCCTTTCAGAGAGAAGAATCGGTGAGGCAGAGACAGTGGAGCAACACCTTCTACTTATCAGCTGAGAGTGAGTTTACGACCTGCAGGAATTTGCAGCTTTGGGAGGTGATTTCGACACACTGACTCAGAGGTGACACCTGACCTTTGACCCCAGACTGACCCCCCCTCCCTGCAGACATACGATCGAGCGTACGATTGACTCGGATATCGACGAATCGCGATGCATTTCACTTTCTATCTTGTCAAAATTATGAAAATTGTCACCTTGAAGGACATCAGCCGTTCCCTTACTGCTTAAACATGAAGAATTTCCTAAATGTCATCATTATTTCATCACTCTGGCTGAAGGAGTGGACTTTAAAGAAATGAGTCAACTGTCGTGAAGAAACATAAAGTAGCAGAGATGACGTCACGGTGATTTAGTTGGATTGATGGGATTGCTGAGGGAATGAATGCAGAGTGTAAGCACCAGCTAACAGTTCTGACCCACATACCTTTGGGAATAAGTCACTGCTCCAAGTAAGATTTTGGGAACATTTTGTGCACTCACAGTGTCAACACTCTTCCTCCTCAGGGACTCCAACCATTCAACCACCATTCAACCATCAACTACCTGGTTTTTCTCAAATGACCTCCTTCATCTCAGCAGGGACGGGAAAGCCTCCTGAGTTTCCTTTAAGTCTGTTCCCAAAAGGTGGAAAATTCCTCTATGTGGCACAGCGAGCTCTTTCTTTTCTTCTTTCTTTCTTTCTTTCTTTCTTTCTTTCTTTCTTTCTTTCTTTCTTTCTCATTTCCCGGAGAATCACCTCACTTCTTCCTTGTTCCTGCTTTCCAACGACAAACACTTCTTGACTAAAACACATATTGTAAGATAACACATAAATAAGCATACATGTCCTCTCACTACTACACATCCGTATTCGTGCCGTCGTTAATTAGAGCATAAACAGTTGTGATGTGCGTTTGTATGTGTTCAATCGTTAATTTTTTGGATATAGACTGGACTTAGTCTGCCAAATTAGCCTAAAGGGACACACATCATTATTACAGCATTTTTTATTTCTGGGCTTTTCAGTTTTGTGCTCCTTGTGGTACTACGTGACTGAATGTGTTACCGTGTGTGTGTGTGTGTGTGTGTGTGTATATGAGTGTGTCAGACGTTGAGTGAGCAGAGACAGTGGGTCTTTGTTGCCATTGCCAGGGTTTTGGATCAGCCAGACTAACAGTGACACACACACACGCACACACACACACACACACACTCTCTCTCCTTTTTACTCTTTTCATGCTGCTTAATGATGAATAGTAAAAGAGTTCAAACTATTATTATGTACGTGCATTCTCACTCCACCGTTTTACATCTTCAACCACCAAAGTGTGACAATCTTATTTTCCCACCATGGACATGCACCATCATTACTCAAATACTAACACTCATACCAGCAATACAAACAATAACAACAATCAGAAGCAGATAAACACACCTTTCGTCCTCTGTTTCCCTCTTTGACTCTCTCCATCTCTCATTCCTCTAATTGCAGCTGTAATTCCCTGTCAGATTAGAGGGATGAGCGCAGTGTGTGTGTGTGTGTGTGTGTGTGGTCTGAGAGTACGATGCATATCTGTGAGATTACTCTATCCCTATTAGCGTCGCAGGGGTTGAAAGTGATATGAATCCAAATCTATAGGGACATTTCCTGGCACTAGGAGTCGATACAGCAGAATGTATCTATACTAATGTGTTTAATATTGTTTTTAAAATATATTTGCTTGTACTTGTAGTTCTGGTATCCTCTTCGGTCCGGGCTGGCGGTGAAAAGGCCTTTCTGGAAAATGTTTGGGCCCATGAATAGCTGTGACCTGGCTGCCATGTCCCTCTCACAGTGTGTATCTATGCCATACATGGTGAAGAAGCTCAGTTTCTGTGTTCTGTAACCACATATGGCAACACTCAGACTCAGCTCAAAGACGGTAGTATTTCATGCAAATTTAATGATTAATCGAAGTAATAATTTCCCAAAGGAGTGTCACAGGCTTCTTGTTATGCTTAATTTATTTATTTAGGGCAGACAGTGAGGGTGAATCTTCATTTATTTACATGCAAAGCTGCGACAAAGAGAGCAGGCAAGTAAGAGCGTAAAAACAGGAATACCTCTGAATGAAAGTGATCATGTTGTTGCTGTGATAAGACTGATATCCAGGACAGATTTCCACATGTTCCAGATGTTACATATCACACCTGCCCCACAAATCTTACACACATACACCAGGTACAACATGTGTAGATATGCGGCTCTACATTGATAACAGTTCACTTATTTGTAGATTGTTAAATGCATGCACACCAATACTACTACACTACAAATATAGATATGTTTTACACACGAGTCATGTTTATTTGAGGTTAATCCGTATTTGAAGTGATGGCGTTAGTTTGGTGCTTTTTTTACATTGCAACTGACATCAAGCAGTAGTTTTGGAGGCGAAGAAGAAGAAGAACTCCTTCAATGCCGTGTGTAGAGTGCTGGTAGTTAATGAAGATGATAATGAGGCATGTTCCCTCGCACTCTTTCTCCTCAATGTTTGGTATTGTAAGTGTGATAAATCATAAACCTTTGAGAGGACAGAATGGGAATAAATCACCAGTGGAGACGTCAAAACCTTGTGATGGAAGAGACAATAGATGTTTGTGTGCCCAAACTCCCCTGGAGGAGGAGGAATGAGCAACATTCTCTCCCCACGATCACTTCTGGTTCTCTGCCCACACGAACAGAAGCCCTGCACCACTGACCAACATGACATTAACTGACTGTGACTAGCAGAGTATGTGTGTGTGTGTGTGCCAGCAGTTGGGTTGTATCTGTTTGGTTAGAGTGAGATTGGAGTGCCGCTCTGGTGCTGTGAGTCAATCAGTGCCGGACCTCTACTATAACCCTAACGGCTATAAAGAGAAAGAGAAGAGCTTTGGATTGATTATTAATGATCTGAGAACACTCACGTCACACACACACGCTCCAAAGTTCACCTCATATATTGCCTCTGCCGTATGGTTCAATGGGCAGACACGGACACTAAGGGTTCCAGTCGGAGTACAGCAACATGACGTGTTGGAGAAGGCTTTTTTAGGTTTGTGTTGAGTTGCAACAAGCTCCATTCCTCCAATCGCCTCTAAACATTGTTCAGAGGGTCCAGCATTTGCATGGTGGGCTTTTAACTCCCATTTACATACAAGAAGCACTTTGTTTCTTTGACCACTTTATAGTGGCGGCAGACATGAAGGGGCACACCCTGAGAGATCACCCTCATGCTGGTAACAGTTGTTGATGAGATCATGAATGATGTCAATCAAATTCAAACGATTGAGTGATGTCACACTTGTTGATGAGATCATGAAAGATAACCCATTTGCATCTTGCCAGAGACGTGCCAACTTTCAGCGAGCTACACAGCAAAGCGCAAGAGGTTGTTGTCTCAAGAGAACGGATCTCCACAAACGTCTGGTAACAATGACCTAATGTAGTCCAAGATGAGGCTGGGGTTACGGCTGATGGGTCGGGCTGGGTTTGGAGCGGACGGGTGAGATGTTACAGGACTGCTAGCACAGGTCTATTTGCCTGTACATACTCTCTTATATACTTAAAATGACTGCCAAAGTAGCAAATTTCTGAGGAAAGGTTCCCCCTGAACTGAAAATTTTAATTACAAGAGGTAAATACGACTTTAAATGAAGTAGTAGCACTTTAATCGCTGTATTTTGTTACTTTTATCTCTGGCTCCCGGTAGATTAACTCACTACCTTGATCTTCCCTTCTATTATATAATATACACTTAGTACTGACACCTATACTGTTAGATATACTCATACTACTCCCTCTATTCCAGACTACGGTGACATTCAGTGACAAAGGCCATGTTTTAGGTGTTTCGCTCCCACGCTGTTTACGTACGCCATAGCAGTGTTTTAGGTTAAACAAGAGACTTTGTTGCATTGAAGACGGTGATGCAAACCCACAAACACCAGATAAACACAGGATTTGGGTTTTTATTAGCGCAGGAGTGACGTCAGTGCAGCATGGGAGGTCGGCTTCACAAAGCACCAAGAGGAAAATGTAAACACAGTCTCAGCCCAACGTGTGTGTGTGTGTGTCTTTGTATCTAAGGTGCGGCCTTCTCTCAATGGGAAGTGAGAGAGGCAGGTTGTAGGCATTGGAGTCGGGTTCATCGCCAGTTCTTTGGAAGATTGTGAGAAACGTCACCACACAAACAATGGATAAACAAACACGTGTTTTATAGCATTTTCGTCTCATTGTTATTTGATTCATTCCACCCTTTGATTCAAGTTCTTCTCTTTGTCGCTGCCATCTTGTTGTACATTCCCCCACCCCACCCTCTGTCCTTTCCTTCACCCATCCACTCTCCTCATCTTACTATCACCCCTCCCCTCCCCCACATGATATGCATAGTGACTATAAACACACTCTAAGTTTACTACAAACACGTTTTCACACAACCGGCAACCTGAGGAGGCCAGCCCGGGCAAGGACGACGACTTCCCTGTCTCTTCCTGGTTTCCTCAGGGTCACCAGTGTCCTTTGGGTGCCATTGAGCCCATCAAGGAGCAGCGGCGGGGGGTCACTCAGTCTGGATTCAATCATTCATTAATGGCCACTGTGTTAATCTTTAGGGACTTTGCCTGCAGCTCAAGTAAACTTGGGTGGGCCAGCGCAGCTTTAAGTGTGGATGTGAAACCTGAATGTAAAGACTCGTTCCCCCAGGATCGTTCACGCTCATTGTCTCATCAGCGGTTGTTGTCCCTCTCTCTCTCTCTCTCTCCCCCTTTGTCTCTCATCACTGTTACAGGTGAAGACGTTACAGATACTTCTCCTCTGTTCCTGAGGTGAAAGCCCTTCAGAATCAATGACCCGGTTCTTTCTTCTCCTCAGGGTACGCTGACCTCAGAGAGTTTCAGGCTCAGTGGATCCCTCCCATGCATTCCACTCCTTATTTTTGCTAAGATGCAAATAGTTTTTATCTCAGCTCAACCCTGAAACCTATCACTCTGTCTTGTCTTTCATTTCTCTTTGTCCATTCACTCTTCCACTATCTTCTTTTCTTCTCCCCCATTCCTCCCTGTTTGCACTCTAAACTAAGCACACACATGTGCACACAGTATGCAGGCGGTCTCTCTGGTGTGGGGGTTGGGCGAGTGGGTGGCTGTCAGCGCCGCTGAGCTGCAGCAGCAGGTGAAGGTTGACAAAGTTGACAATGCAGGGAAGGAAATGATAGTAAGACAGAGAGGAGAGAAAAAAAAGCGAGCCAGGAAGAAAGGAAGCAGCCAGAGCGAAACGGGGAAGTTGAGCAAGACAGACCTTCAAACTTTTACCCCTCCCCTCTCTTCCGCTCTACCACCAGCGCCACCTCCTCCCTCCTCCCTCGCTCCTGCCGCACAACTGCCCCGATACCTACCTATCTCTCTACCACCCCCACCCCCGGCCGCCCACATCAAGCTTCTCTACACCACCGCCACCCCCCACTCACCTGCGAGGCCTCCCTCCCCCTAAGCTCCTCCCTGGACCGCAGGTGAGCCAGCTTTTGGTATAAAGGCATGCAAAGAGACTGCCCCACTCTGCTCGGGGGAGTGCGGAAGAGAACACCAGAAGGAGAGAGAGAAGTGCATGTGAGAGAGAGAGCGAGAGAGAGAGAGAGAGAGAGCGAGCGAGCGAGCAAGAGAGGCGGAGTGGGAGAGCAATTTAAAAAGACAATTGGATTGACTGTTCTTCACAGACTGCACTGCAACCATGGGGCTGGGAGTAAGTATGAGAACTTCTCACATGCTTTGGCCTGGATCCTAAGAGTCTTTAGTTTGGTATTTCGGCTAAGATTAGACTGATTATGGTCCTCATGGGACGGCTCTGAGCTCAGACTAACTGTTGCTCACGCAGTGTTGGTTAAGCATGCGTCTGTGGCTCCTCTGTTGGACTTTGTACCTTTATTTTGAAACCTGCCCTGCAGCTACGGTGTTTTTACCGGGAGGTTTGGGATATTTGAAGCTGTCAAACATGAGGTTTCAATTGCTCGCAGGATTCATAATCGCTCAGACAATGATTAACACAAGTCGCGGCACATGATTTACTGCCAGCGTTGACACAGTGCCGTGCTTTCCCCCCTCTTTTCTTATGCAACAAAAGAGGAAGCAACACAGCAGATCTGCCATGTGCTCGGCCTGATCTTTGTCTAACTTTTCTTCACAACAGAAAGGGAAAGATGAGTACAAACTGGCCGCGACCTCGGACGATGGCGACAAGAAAGACAAGAAAGCGAAGGCCAAGAAGGACATGGACGACCTGAAAAAGGAGGTGGACCTGGTGAGTACACAAATTAAAGTCTAACTTACTTACAAGGCTCAGATCTGTAACCTTTATGAGTACCAGCGGGCGTTAAATGCAATGACCTCGTTCCTCAACTCCCCCCCTGCACGTTGCCTCATACTTAATGACAGACGTAGTATGCACTGTGTGTTACATTTTTTGGTCAGTCACAACCATTGGTCACAGCAATGACACGCTCATGGCAGGAACAAGCCTCAGCTTTGACTCCAGCCGCTCGTCACATGAGATGGCTGTCTACCTCCGCTTTCTCCCCGATCGTTACTTATACTGTGTCACATGTTATTAAGCAGTTAACAGTTATACTTAACTCCCAGGGCATACTTATCTGAGTTAGCTCTCAAGCTCTGAAACGCTGGGCCGTTGTTGTTGCTGCTGTACCAAAGCATGCGAACTAGTGTGTTATTGTTGTCTTGACGTGGTCAGGCGTCTCGTTTCCTCTAAAGCTGGCAGATGAAAGGGTAGACTAATGCTTCGGGGCGAGGCTGCTCATTTCCCCCCTATGGACATGGTCACTCAGAATGGAGACTGAAAGTTTTGGAAGCCTGAAAGTGGAGATGGGGATTTGTTGGAGATAAAAAGCTTCTTTTCCCACTGTGGCTCAGCCTTTTTCTCTGGCTGGATATGAAGCAAGGGAGGGGAGGTCATTTCACAAGGTCATCATTAAGCTCATCTTGTTGAGGATAAAGGGCAGATGAAGTTCTCAAACAGCCTCAACTCCATGCAAAAATGAGTTATGGTTGCATTATAAGCATGGATTCATCTATTTTAAAGTTGCTAAATGTTTCTGCAGTGTCGATTGTTGATGTTTGCCCAAACTTTTCTCGCTAGCTCGTAAAACCGGCTTCACGTTTGCTCGTGAAGACACAAAGAGACCATTCAACAGCGAACCTCAGGCCTTGTACTTGTCCTTCACAAGGTCACCCTCGCCTGAGTCTGGGCTTCCTCTCCACTTTGAACAGAAGTAGTGTGCTAGTATTCCACTGATTTAGTTACAGCTGGATGCAAGTTATTTTTAGATGTTTCTCGGTCCATGACTTTTCACAAGGTCATCAGAGTTGTGGCTGGATGCTGTTTTTGACGTTGTCTATTCCAAAAGTGCTTTAACTACTTGCAAAAGGCGCAGTGTAACATGCATGACGTGGTTTTATTCTTATTCTTTTCTTTGCCAATGTCCTCCAGCAGGTCACAGAGTACACACGCCGGCAATTACCTCATAAACATAGCATCTAAGTGACATATTAATGATTTTTGTCCTCCAAAACCTTACTAGATCTCAAAGTCCTCCTGCCGCCGAAGGTCGTTTCAATGTCATAGCAACTGAATCACAGGTGTACCGTGACGCCTCTTCCCTAACTATTCTTTTAAGCGATGGGTCATCCAGCTGGTACTGGCGTCTTCGATTCACGCCGCTTTTGATTTCCAACATTTAGAGTTTTGAAAGTTGTCAAACTGTGTGTAGCTGTTTTTTTACTGTTTAACACTGAGCTGTTAATGATTATTGCGGCATCGTACAATTGGCGACGGCGTCAAAGTCCAGTTAAAGACAAAGGGCAGTATCACCGTGGCAACGTAATGCAGCTGGTTATTAATTAAAAAACGTGACAAAGTCCAACGGAAAATACTAAATATGTGTGTGTGCTGACGAGTGTGAATATCAGAGCAAGGGAGGAAAGTTCCTCTGTTCGGACTTCAGGCTTCAAAGAAAATGTTGACTGACTGGTTTTGGGGGGGGGGAGGCATTACCCATGGCGCCTTTTGCCCTGCTGATTATAATGCTAAATTGTTGCAGACCCGGCCTGGAGAAGCATCCGGTTCTACCTGTTCAGTGATAAAGAGCAAGGACACACTGATTTTGCAGCTCAAGTAACTTCAAAGACTGTGAATGTTCAGCGGTCCTAATTTGTGTTACGTAACGTTTTCAAACGCGGCCGATGATTGAAGTGAGAAAAGGTCAAAGTTATAATGTTTCTCTCGCAGAACGTGCCAACGGGACAAAGTCACAGTGTGTCCAAACACAGAGCAGGACTTCCCCTGTGCTGCTCAGAATGTGAGCTGTGTTTCGGTCAGGATGTTTCCAGCAATTAAATATCTTGGAAATGTGGAGAAGAACGGCGTCGTCTACCTCCATAGTGTGAAATGTCCAAGTGGAAAGTTTGCACCTACACAATAGTTTGTTGTTCCTTTTATTGGTGCGTTTGGCAATATTTGACTCTCTTAGTGTTTTCCACATGTTTGCAGCCTGTTAAAAGCGCTGAGTGAGCGTTAATCCAGAGTGGGGTCGGTTATTGGGAAACGTACGGCGTTGGCCGCTGTGCAGAGGATCACGTAAAAGTTGAAGGATACTGGATAATGAGGACTGGAGGTGTTGCTCCAAAGAGGCGGTTTTTGAGTTTTCCCTGGGATTGATTACTCTGTCAAAAAATGTTGACTGGATTTCAATCATCACTGAAAATACAATCAAATGTCAGATAAGTAATTAACACTCTCTCTCCCTCTCTCGCTCTCTCTCCAATAGGACGACCACAAGTTAACCTTGGACGAGCTTCACAGGAAATACGGAACCGACTTGGCAAGGGTGAGCAAACTCAAGTCTGTTACTTCCATCAGAGTGTGTGTGTGTGTGGGGGGGTCTTTGCCTTGAGAATGTGCGCATCACACCATCACCACGAGTGACAAGACTGACACTGTAGCCCTCAGGCGTGGGAAATTTTTCTGATCACACACACACACACACACAGAGGAGTTTCTTCATGTCTTTAAATACCATGTAATACAGAAAAGCGCAGATTATTGAATATTAATCTGTAATTCAGTATTGATCCTTTTTAGGCCAACACGTAAACATTAATTACAGCGCCCCCATGAGGTTGACCCAACACCAAGCTTTAAATGGCTCCTTCCAAGTTTCATTAAAAGTTGGTTCACATCTTTTTGATCAATCCTGCTTAATAAACAAACAAACAGGCGAAAACATGAAGAATGTAACTTTGACTTCAGCGAATGTAGCTTCTTTCCCTCCTGTCTTTCCCTTTTTTACCTTTCTATACCTCCCTTTACTCCATGGCTGTGTCGTTAGACAGAGGACACACACACACACACACACGATGGCCAAAATCCCTGACTGACGATGATTATCTGCTGAAATCGGAGTCGTCCGAGTTTGCCCGAAAACAAAGGCGTCATTCACGCAGGAGCCCCAGCCTTATTTACCCTACCAACACGGAGAAAATGGCACCTTTCACTCCCGGTGTCCTTCCACAGGGCGACTAATCACTCTTACACTAATATTCCTGCATTCCTGACACAATCTGACACCGGCCTATCATGGGCCTGACCTCCCCCGAGAACTGCACATGCAGGTCATTGATAATGGAAACACAACAGTTCCCCTGTCTCCATACTTCCCACACGCACACAGCTTCCAGTTCTACCCCTCAATGTGTGTTTACACTGCTGAGGAGAGGCAGAAGCAGCAATCTAGAGATTATCCAGAGCTTTGTCCTGCGTCAGTATTCCCCTCGTGTAATTCCTGATGAAGAGCAGCTTCCAAGGAGATGCCGGGGGAAACAGGGCAAACTGGTGTAACAGGTTTCTGTGGTTGTCCATAGTTTACACAGACATACACAAACGCACGTCTCCTTCCTCTTGTGTCTCACTTACTTTCCCTTCCTTGAGCTGCAGTGTAAGATGGGCTTTGTTTTGGCGAAGTTAAACCTTCTTCACCTCAGCAACTTAAAGATTTGGGATTATTCAGATGGGGAAAGAGGCTGCAAAGAGTTTACGACTTGGTTTCTTATAATCATTTTCTGTTACTGCCTTTACGGGCATATAAAGCGATGTACTATAAGCCACCCTAATGTCTCTCTCTTCCTCCATCGTAGGGTTTGACTAATGCCAGAGCCAAAGAGATCCTGGCCCGTGATGGTCCAAACGCCCTCACGCCTCCACCCACAACCCCTGAATGGGTGAAGTTCTGTAGACAGGTAAGAGTCGAGCCTCGCCTTTGGGATTTAGCTGGAGATAGTGTTCACTTTCCATGCAAACATACAAACCTTTCGTTGAATATTCAAATTTTACACAATGCAAATTCTCTTTGCAAATGATTCTTTGTCGCCATGAGCCGGTTTGTTAGCAAGACGTTTTTGTTGTTGAATCCTGAAGATTAACTCTGATTTCCTGATGTTGACAGCTGTTTGGTGGTTTCTCCATGTTGCTGTGGATCGGAGCCCTCCTCTGCTTCTTGGCTTATGGTATCCAGGCTGCTTCAGAAGATGAACCCATGAATGATAACGTAAGGTTTTTGTCATAGTACGACGGTGTCCTTTGCACAGTGACATTCCTCTCAAGAATCCACAAATAAACACTCTCCATCTCTCTTCCTTTAGTTGTATTTGGGTGTTGTGCTGTCTGCCGTCGTCATCATTACCGGCTGTTTCTCCTACTACCAAGAGGCAAAGAGCTCCAAGATCATGGAGTCCTTCAAGAACCTGGTCCCACAGGTGAGATTTCCCTTATGGACCCTCTCGCCAGTTCGCAGATGGTCAGCATTGAAGCAGAGGAACACCTCGCACCTATGCCAAAGAGCGGTATTTGACCTTTTGTTTTTTATCTCATAGCAAGCCCTGGTTCTCCGTGACGGAGAGAAGAAGAGCATCAACGCTGAGGAGGTGGTGGTCGGAGATTTGGTGGAGGTGAAAGGAGGAGACCGGATCCCTGCTGACCTCCGTATCGTCTCGGCTCACGGCTGTAAGGTGGGTACCCCGAGATTCTCTCTTCATCTCTCACAGATGTTCAGTGAAGCCAAACAGAGGCTTAGGTTGGATTGGCAGAGTTTGAAATCACGATTTAATCGTTTACCGTGACGTCTGTTTGTACTTCCTGCTTGCCTAATATATGATGAGGAACACAGACAGACATGTAAACATGCACTGTGCCTCCTCTTAATCACTGATGAGCTTTATTGTGACTGGCCGTATCAAAGCCTTAATTTCTTCCTCGATCCTCTAGAACAAAACAACAACAACCCTGAAGACATTACATCATCCCCTTTTCACTGTAAGCCTTTGTGTTTCATTGTTTTACTTTTACACCCACAGGTGGACAACTCCTCTCTGACTGGTGAATCAGAACCCCAGACTCGTACTCCAGACTTCTCCAATGACAACCCACTGGAGACGAGGAACATTGTTTTCTTCTCCACCAACTGTGTTGAAGGTACAGCGAGAAACAATCAGATCTGATAAAGAGACCTATCGATGCGTTTTCCCTTTTTATGGCTCAAAATATTTGATCAAATGACTCTTTGTTCAGGTACTGCAAGAGGAGTCGTCATCAACACCGGAGATCGTACTGTCATGGGCCGTATCGCCACCTTGGCTTCCAGTCTCGAGGGCGGCAAAACTCCAATCGCCAAGGAGATCGAGCATTTCATCCACATCATCACCGGTGTGGCCGTCTTCCTGGGCCTCTCCTTCTTCGTCCTTTCCCTCATCTTGGGGTATAACTGGCTGGAGGCCGTCATCTTCCTCATCGGAATCATCGTCGCCAACGTACCAGAAGGTCTCCTGGCCACTGTCACTGTGAGTAGAAGTGAACGCTCTGTTTGAAACCCATGTTGTTTTTTTTATGGTGCACAACCCAATCCGGATTTTCATGCCTCAATTGACGATGATGCATTTTATCCAAATAAAAAAAGGCCAGGAGTCAACCAAGCATCATGGTTTGTTGGTCTCCAGGACTTGGCTCACCGTGATCTTTTCCATATGCAGTACTAAATAGGATCAGAGTCGAGATCATGCATGTCAGCATTTGTCATTTGCCTGTTAAACAACCTGTGGCTTTGTCTCAAAGCCCCAGAGAAGTTGTTTTGATCAAACCAGCTCCATTAAATGTGAAACAAGTTCAAACAGGTCCAACAAACAAGAAGGAGATTCATCCTACAATAATCCAACTGACCTGTCTGATAGAAAACCAATGATTTCTGTCTCTAGGTGTGTCTGACCCTGACCGCTAAGCGTATGGCCAAGAAGAACTGCCTGGTGAAGAACTTGGAAGCTGTGGAGACCCTGGGCTCCACCTCCACCATCTGCTCCGACAAGACCGGCACTCTGACCCAGAACAGGATGACCGTGGCCCACATGTGGTTCGACAACCTGATCCACGAGGCCGACACCACGGAGAACCAGAGCGGGACCTCCTTCGACAGGAGCTCGGCCACCTGGTCCGCCTTGGCCAGAATCGCTGGACTCTGCAACCGCGCTGTCTTCCTGGCAGAGCAGAACCATGTTCCCATCCTGAAGGTACTTAACTCTCCAACACGGAATATCTTCTCTCTGTACCAAAAGCCAATGGTTTTGCTCGAGCTCACCCATTCATATGACCACAAAAGGCTCTAAATAATTGAGTATTGGATGAAGATATCGATAACCGAGTTGTGTGTGTAGGATCTTTTGCTTTTATTGTGACGCCATCTCTTGTCTCTGGTTGTGAATTAAGACTTTCTTTGTTTGGATGCCAGGGCCGGAGTGCAGTCTATCCTCAGTCTAGCTTATGGGGCAGTTTCTCTTTTGTAGCGTTGGAACATCGAGTTGAATTGTTGTTGAATGACAAAATGCAAACACTGAGCTGGAACTGATGTTTTCCTAGTGTAATGACTTGGCTGAGAAATTTCTTTCAAATACAAAGATGACCAATGGCACGACAAGTCTGTATATGAACCACTTAAGATAATTGAAGGTTTCTCTGTTGCCAGACAGGTTCAATCACTTAATCTTAACCCTTCATTTATAAGAAACATCACCCACAGAGGGCACAGAGAAATGTTTGTGTTTGCTCGGTGTGTATGAGTCATTTTCCTAACCTTCTGCTGATGATGACATGCATGATTTATGCCCAGACTGACTCTTTTTTTTGCGTCTTCCCACAGAGAGATGTTGCTGGTGACGCCTCAGAAGCGGCCTTGCTCAAGTGTATTGAGCTGTGCTGTGGCTCCGTCAAAGACATCAGAGAGAAATATTTCAAGCTCGCCGAGATCCCCTTCAACTCCACCAACAAATACCAGGTAAACAAAGCGCTCAGGGACAACTTCTGCACCTCCTTAATCCGACTGCCTAGACGATTACCAACAAAGATTGCAAGTGTGAAGTTGGTGCAGTGGGTGTGAATGTGTTGACATACGCCCTCTAGTGGTTGTAAGTGAAGAGCACTCGCATCTTCATGGATCTGCTCTACAGAGTGATCACAAGGTCATACCAGCATAGAAAAGCAAAAACTTACAGAGATACGAGTAAAGCATTCTACAGCTGCAAACTTTTTGAAATAGTTTGAGGTTTAGTTTTGTGTGACTTAATCAAGATCATCAAGTTGTCCTTAAATTTTGTGTGTCAGCTTTTGACTCATTCTTATTTGCCTCATTGTTCCTATATCTCAAACATTTAACAACCGTTCTCCTACTCTCCTGTATCATAGCTTTCCATCCATAAAAACACAACTCCAGGAGAGAGCAAACACCTGCTGGTGATGAAAGGCGCCCCAGAGAGGATTCTGGACCGCTGCTCCACCATCATGCTGCAGGGCAAAGAGCAAACTCTGGACGACGAGTTGAAGGATGCCTTCCAGAACGCATACGTGGAGTTGGGAGGACTTGGAGAAAGAGTCCTGGGTATGGCATAGCTCATTTCCTTGGTCCTCCTGTCTTCATTTGGTTCAATGAGGAAAACGCTTACCTTCACTTTGTTAACTCCCTCGTCCAGGTTTCTGCCAATTCCAACTCCCTGACGACCAGTTTGCAGAAGGCTTCTCCTTTGACTGTGAGGAGGTGAACTTCCCCACTGACGGCCTGTGCTTCATCGGCCTCATGTCCATGATTGACCCTCCTCGTGCTGCTGTGCCCGACGCTGTCGGCAAATGTAGGAGCGCTGGAATCAAGGTAATTTTGTCCTTTTAGATCCTCAAAGACATTATCCTAAGAAACCGACAATTCTACGAAATTAGAACCTGAAGCCTGTGCAATGCAATTCATGTAATCAGGGAAGTAAAGAGGTCCTGCTTTATCTTCTCCTCAGGTTATCATGGTAACAGGTGACCATCCAATCACAGCCAAGGCCATTGCTAAGGGTGTGGGCATCATCTCTGAAGGCAACGAGACCGTTGAGGACATCGCCGCCCGCCTGAACATTCCAGTGTCAGAGGTCAACCCCAGGTTTGTGCAGTTGCAATTCTGTCGCAGATGAAATGTTCACAACCATGAGATTACACTGGGTCTTAAAGATTGACCATCAGCTGTATGAAATTCTGCTTCAAAGTAAGGTTGAGTTTATTGTTTGCAGCGGCCCCCTGGTGGGGCGGTGAGGTACTGCAGGTGCTCCTCAAATTACCATTACATTTTGTGACTTAATGTTTCACATTTTGAAAAGTCATCTGAACTAATAAATCAAAGCCATGGGATTTAACCTCTGCATTATTTATAGGGACAAACTTCATCTAAGTCTGGTGTGTTGATCAGAGTTGTGATGAACGGTTTGGGTGGGCCAAGAAGGTTTTCAGATTTCAAACTGGGCTGCAGGCATTCTTAATTTGGGAACGGCTGATCCAGACAATGGCTTACTGCTTTATTTCTACTAATGGGGCCAAAATCTAATCAGCGCTGGCTCACAGCTCAGCCAAAAAGGCTTTTACCACCAATTCTCAGCAGACAAATAAATCTATATATTGGTCTCCACCATTTCCTCACCCACCAGCTCAGTCTATATGTACAGCTCAATCACAGTAAGAGATTATGCTCTGATGTCAGGAGGGCCAAGACTGATTCTAAATGTTCCTCAGATGAGAAGTTGTGTTCTAAAGAGGTTGTTGTTTGTCCTCTCCAGAGATGCCAAGGCCTGCGTCGTCCACGGCGGCGAGCTCAAAGAGATGACCGCTGAGCACCTCGACGACATCCTGCAGCACCACACGGAAATCGTCTTCGCCAGGACCTCCCCTCAGCAGAAACTCATTATTGTGGAGGGTTGCCAGAGACAGGTGAGCATCACAGGGCAGGAACAGACATGTGTGCAGTCCAGAATCCATGAATGTCTGTCGAATTAGAGTCAAAACCCTCCGTCTCTCTGCAGGGTGCCATCGTGGCTGTGACAGGTGACGGTGTGAACGACTCTCCGGCCCTGAAGAAAGCCGACATTGGCGTCGCCATGGGAATCGCTGGATCTGACGTCTCTAAGCAGGCTGCTGACATGATCCTGCTGGACGACAACTTCGCCTCCATCGTCACCGGTGTGGAAGAAGGTAAGACAACATGGCTGACCAGCGCATGCATTTGGAATCACTGATTTTTTCCTCAGTCAGTTTCCGCTTTCACTCTCGTCTCACGTTTCTATTCCTTTTCTTAACTTGCAGGCCGTCTGATCTTTGACAACTTGAAGAAATCCATTGCCTACACCCTCACCAGCAACATCCCTGAGATCTCCCCCTTCCTCCTCTTCATCATTGCAAACATCCCTCTGCCCCTGGGAACCGTCACCATCCTCTGTATCGACCTGGGAACAGACATGGTGAGCTGAGCGACGAGCTGCCTGTTAAATAGACGGATCTCTCGCCCGACATGCTTAATAAACACGGCGGGTTTGTTTGCTCTCTCCTCCCAGGTCCCTGCCATCTCTCTGGCTTATGAAGCAAGCGAGAGCGACATCATGAAGAGACAGCCCAGAAACCCTAAAACAGACAAACTTGTAAACGAGAGGCTCATCAGCATAGCGTACGGACAGATCGGTATGTTACTCACGCTCAGATCTTTCCTATTGGAATCAACCAAACAACAACACACACAAGGCTGAGAGCTAATCACTGTTGTCCCTCTGCCAGGTATGATGCAGGCCACAGCAGGATTCTTCACGTACTTTGTGATCCTGGCTGAGAACGGCTTCTTACCCATGGACCTAATCGGCCTCAGGGTGCTGTGGGACGACAAATACGTCAACGACCTGGAAGACAGCTACGGACAGCAATGGGTCAGTCGTGTTTCGTTGTTAGAGAACAACGCCGCGGTGTTTGATCTAGAAAGAAGGGCTCATTTCTTTGTGTTCCATCCCTCAGACGTACCAGCAAAGGAAGATCGTGGAGTTCACCTGCCACACGGCCTTCTTTGCCAGCATCGTCATCGTCCAGTGGGCAGATCTGATCATCTGCAAGACCAGGAGGAACTCCATCCTGCAACAGGGAATGAAGTACGTACACACACACACACACACACACACACACACACACACACACACACACACACACACACACACACACACACACACACACACACACACACACACACACACACACACACACACACACACACACACACACACAGCCTTTTTTCTCACACTCCGACTGTAGAACGCCTGCAGTGGAAATGACGAGCTATAATTATGTTTACCCTCTGTTTCCATAGGAACCGCATCCTCATCTTTGGACTGTTTGAGGAGACGGCCCTGGCTGCCTTCCTCTCCTACTGCCCAGGCATGGACGTCGCACTCAGAATGTTTCCCCTCAAGTGAGTCTCACACACACATACACGGACACTAATGACCTTATTAGGAATATTACACATAAACACTGATTGGCTCTCATCATTCTTGACATTTTGCTGTTCACAATCACCCAAAACAACATATTGAGCATTTCTTATTCATAATGTGCTGACGCTGTGTTGGATGTAATCTAGGATGCTGGTGTGCATAATGCAGATCATCCTCTGCTCCCCACTCCCGGCTCTTTCTATTGGCTTTGATCTCATTTCCACATAAACGGGGACGAGCGTACGTCACTCTTCCCCCATTCAAGCGCTAATCTGTAAATTGGAGCGCCAGTGAATTCCAGAGAGTCGAGTTCAGACACAGAAAAGTCCTCGTGTTTTTTAATCTTCGTCGCTTCTTTGTCTCGGGTGATTTTCACTTCAGAAGCAGAATGAGTCGGAAGGAGGCAGAGAGGAAGAGAGAGCGGCCTCTCATCTTCCTCTCCTCGTCTTCCTCTCCTCATTACTGTTTTGCATCCCTGCCTACTTTGGTTTTTTGTTTTCCTCTTCAACTCCTCTTTCATCTCTCTCCACTTGTCTCACACACACACACACACAAGCCTCCTTCTATTTCTGAGTCTTTCTCTCTCTCTCTCCTTCTCTCTGTCTCATTTGCTCAGTTTCTTCTCATACTGATTGCCCTCCCTCGTTTCAAAGTGGATCGCTCTGTCTCTGACCTGTCCACCTAAGAGTTTGACGGTATTATAGCTTTTCATTTACGGAAACTAGACACAAATGGCTTTACATATTTTTGACATTTGGAGAGGTGAAGTCAGGGCGCTCTCTGCTGATTGACCTTTTTTGGAGCTCGTCTTGGCATTTAATCTTTGTTTGAGTTGAGATATAGCCCGCTGCTCCCCTCTCCTCTCAGAGAAGGCGGCAGGAAGATACATTTGAAAGCGACACAAATGCAGAAACAATCTCCTCAGCTTCAGATTCACACGTGTCCTCAGCAGTCAACCTTAATATTCGCGCTTTCTGCCTCTTGTTCTTCGCACAGACGACACAAAATGCTCTCCCTCACTCTGTTTCACATCCAGGTTAAAGTGTCTTTATGTCCACACACATGTCACATCAGTATGCTCACTGTTTGTCTCTCCATCTCTCCATCCATCAGGCCCTGCTGGTGGTTCTGTGCCTTCCCCTACTCCCTCCTCATCTTCATCTATGATGAAGTCAGAAAATATATCATCAGACGCAACCCAGGCGGTAAGAATCTCAGCGTTACACACATCACATGTTTGAATGGGTGCATTTCTGGTCTGACATTGTTAAACTGTTAGAAACTACGAGGTGTGTGTGTATGTGTGTGTGATGACCTCTGTCACAGTGTGCACAGGTGTGATTAATTATATTAATAATTCAGCGTAGGTGTGACAGCGCAGTATTGTGCGTACGTCAGTGGTAATTAATTACGCTGCTGCTTCTCCCTGAGAGGAATACGGGCTGTTCACATTCTTATTGACTGAAACTTAAACTGCTGCTACACATGAATATTAGGGAATCTGAAACGATGCCGAAAAACATTGGTGGGTGTGTGTATTTAGCTGTGTGTGTCCGTGTGTGTGTGTGCGCTTGTTATCCCTGGCCTAGCCCAGCCTCCACACAGACCAGTGAGCTGTGGCATATGGCTGTGGCCCCGGTGGGAATTGAACCCTCCACCTCGCCATTGTTAATGCCCCGTTCCACCCACTGAGCTGTGCAGAACCTGCGTGCGTGCGGGCCGAGCTGCAGCTGTGTCTCTCTGTGTGTGTTTAAGTGTGTTTGCTACATCTGAGCCTCACAGCACAGACGAGCAAGCATCCCATCGTCCGTCCTTTCGTCCGACAGTTTAAAGAGACATTTCGACAAAGCGGAGGCTGATTATTTGAAGAAAATGTGCTCATATTAAAGACAATGGTTGCTTTCTGCCGCCGACTGTATTGGGGATTATTTTTAGCCCTCGGCAGACTGAAGCTTCACAGTTTCACTCTGAAGTGGTAATGGTGGCTCCAGCTCCGTGATTTCAGCCTTCTGTGAAACATGCGTATCCATAGTGTTGCCGGGTTAAAAATAAAATGGAGCTCAGAGCTCAGAGGAGCCGGGTGAAAAAATCGTTCAACACATCTACGCAGTGCATCAGGTTACATTCAGATCTGCGGTTTAATAGAGGGAATTGAACTACAATCCTTCACATTATCGGAGCTGGTCAGTTTGCCCTTTAAGTAACAGAGCTGAGTCATTACTGATCCCTGCTAGGACGAATGAGAGGTGAGCGGTGAGACCACAACGCCACACACACTCCACCGCTTTGTCCCTTCACGGTCACATCCTCGTATTTGCATCGTCAATCGGTTCTAAATTGGAGAATTGTCGATATCATCTTGCGTTCATGGGCGTGAAAATGAAATGCCACAACCCTTGGGTCAGTCCAAGTGGCCCCGTTCTAGGCTTTACCTAAGAGCGACACAGAGGCCCAGAAGGTGACACGACCACCCCCCCGACCCCCTCCCCTCCAACTCTGACCCTAATTCTGCCTCTCTTTGCTTTCCAGGTTGGGTGGAGCAGGAAACCTACTACTGAGTCAACTCGACCTTCGCAAAAATCACAGAGGGGACATTCACCGTTTCATCTTTATTTACTGCCATGTTACATATGTGTCTAAGCTGCTAATTCAGCACAAAGAGAAACAAAAGTGTGTGTATACTGTACGTTATGGTGTATACGGCATTCACAATAAAATATTTCCACACCATTTTCTTTCTGCGCTGAGGCTGCTTTTCTTTGCACAAGGCTGTTGCGTGAAAACGAGTGAAACACGTACGTGCAGGATTAAAACAAACACACACGAGGGGGGTCTCGATGCAGGAGGAGAGGATGTTGTTTTAAAGTGACACGATTTGTGAGTCGGGTCTGTGGAATGCGGTGGCCCTCGCCCAGGGGGGGATTATCCACATCGCTGCTCTCCACACTGTGACCGCCGGGGTCAGAGAGGAAGAATTCAGAGGGGCGTGCAAGGGAGGGAGAGAGAGGGGTGGTGGTGGGCGGGGGGGACTCGTAGGTTCATAGGTGCATTGCTGTTGTGTGTACATTCTGCAATATGGCTCACACACTTGTTGATCGAGCGTTGTCGTTCAGGTTTAACTTCATCTTTTTATTCACAAAAGCAGAACTAATGAAACATTTACCTGAGACACAGTTTCATAATCTGTTATCTAAACACATAGGTGATCATGAATAGGAATCAATCTTATAGCTATTTAAAATCTAAGTAAAATATAATGGGTTCATATTTGATCCTGAAAAATTATGAAACAGTCAAATACATAATTTTGTAAATTCAATAAACAAATTGATCAAATGAAAACAGATATAATCACAAATGATCTTATTCATTGTGTTCGATGATTTCGATGCTCTGTTCTTGTGTGTGTGTGTGTGTTCATTTTGGGTGTGTGTGCCTCTATTATCTCGAGGGGCCAGTCTGCCTCGGCTGTGTTTGCGATGGATCGCTCTGTAGACCGCTAATGCAAAGAGGCCTTGAGTGAAAATGAACTGAGACCACTCTAGTGCTATCTACTCTGGGTTCACCCCATTATGTGTCCAATGCTACTCTGTGCATGTGTGTGAGTGTTGCTCTCAGGTGCCGATCTTCACACACACTTGCGAGACACTTCACCTTGTAAACTGAACACGTCACACTCATAGTTTGCTGAATTAATGAATCATTCCCGCGGTTTTGGTTCCAACTTCACAGGCGATATCCGTCACGCCAGAGGGTGCTAGAGTGAGACAGACTGCAGAGCGTGAAAACAAAAGGGAGAGAGGGATGGAGAGATAAACAGGGGAGAAGAAAGAGGGAGACATATCGTCACCAATGTATTTTTATGGTTTAAATCGCTCCTTGCGTGTTTTTGCCGTCGTCTCTAAGGTGTTATTGTACCTGAATAGGCAAACCAATGTAAAGCAATTCAATGGAAATGACCTGAAATGAATTGAGTGATTTGCAGCAGGGGGAGAGAGCGAGAGAGAGAGAGAGAGAGAGAGAGAGGGGTGAGAGATGCAGACGCACACACACAGAGAAAGAGAGAGAGCGGGAGAGAGACATTATCGTGCCTTCATCCATCCAAGCAGAACCCCTGAACGTGCCTGTTGCTATGGCAACTCATTTGAGAGCTCTCTCTCTCTCTCTTTCTCTCGCTCTAAATCTAAATAAAATCTCTGCTATTTTTAGAACACAAGCTGGGCTGAACACACGTGCACAGACGTAACCGCACCAAATCAACAACCAAAACAACCAAAACAGCAAATATCTGCATCCACACACGCAAGGCACACACACTGCACGTACCAGCACACACATGAACATAGGTACATACACACACACACACACACACGCCTCCACAACGCCAGGGCTTGCTGCTGTGTGTCCATCTGCGAATCAGGTCTGTGTGTACAAGTCAGAATGTGCCACATACAGTACACACAGCGTATAAATAGATAAAGAAGCAGTGATGGGCGGATGATCGTGCGGTGCTTCAAAATGCATATACAGCGAGGGACATAGGCTACATGTGTGTGTGTGTCTGTGCATGGTATGTGTGTTTGACAGTGAAATCTGTCCGCCTGTGTTTGAACTGTCTTGGTTTTATCTTGTCAGCTGGTGCAGAGGGCTCTCCAGGCCCTCTGATAAGCTCTATTTGAGTACACAGGGTGACAGACCGCCAGCGTTCACAGTCTAAACCTATCAGGCTCCAAGCCCGGCTCAGTCGACTGAGGGGGGGGGGGGGTCCGCTGTTGCGCGCCGTCGATGAAGGCGGGTTAAAGCTGTGGACGCGCATGCAATTCGGGGAGTTTGTTTAGTTAAGCAAATACTATGATAAGATGCAGGTGAGGTGGTATTAATTAGTTACTTACTGACTGCTGTGTCCCTTTTAAGTACATAAGCTTTGGTGTTACAACTTCTAACTTCCAGGCTCTTCAGTTTGCAGCCCTGTACTGTAATAGTGGAAACAAAGCAGATTTACAGGGGACAGTGAATGGTGGAGGTGCTGTTAGGGTGGGAAAAGGGGGGAATGTTCTCGGGTGGCCCCCAGATTCAAAGGGCCCCCCCCCTTCCTCTTGAGCATCCATGCTGCAGCTGTATGAGGCAGCCTGGTCAGACGTGGAGTTTGAAGTAAGTGTTTGAAAAGTTGGCTGTCCGCTGTCGACGCGCGGCAACCTTGTCAAAGCGGCGGGAGAGAGCAGGTGTCTGCGAGTCTGGCTGTTTGCTGGCTGAGGTGTAGATGAACGTGATGTGTGTGTGTGTGTGTGTGTGTGTGTGTGAGTGTGAGTACAGAGAGTCCAGTGGAACTTATGTAAAGTGTGTGTTGGCATTCCTTGTGCAGCAGGGAGCAGAATTTGTTCAGATTGTCACCTTGGCTACGTTTACATCTACTCAATACTAATGCTCTCTGCATTGCGTAATTGCGGCATGTGTGAATGAATTGATTTGCTGTTTGAGTAACACTGATTTATTGTCTCACGTGCAACAGAATAAAAGTCCTAACGTGCATCTATATACCGTGGAATCTCAAATGATATCAGTACTGCTAGTTTAATGAGTTCGTAGGTGTTTCTACAGGATGACGTCACTCATCCCACAGTAGTTGAGGAGGGAAGGGAAAGTTCTGAAAATTCAAGAATCAAAGCATCAAAAGAGTTGATTTATTGGCTCAAGTGCGGCAAAATGAAAGTTGAAATGTGCATGGATACACGGTAAATGATGGCACACAGGTTTAAGATTAGAATTAGATTAAGTTTGGGTAAGGCTCAATGCCAAACTGATCAATATCCCTGCAAACAATGTGCACTATCATCCTGATCTCCCATTAAATCCCAATACTTACTCATTATCCTGCACTAATATCACACTCATTCATATCATTGCATCCTATTGTGCATCCACACACACACACACACACACACACACACTTGTAATACCGTGTGTGCTTTGCGTGTGTGCATGTATGTGATGTGAACCCCCCCTCCATTTACACCAAATGGTGGACGTCCCGCCTCCATCCGTGGGGTTACCATGGCAATCGGCGGCTACGTCACAAAGGAAGGAACGCCGTCTATAAGTATTGGAGGATCCGCCGCGGCTGGTCGCGAGCTCAGATGCGTGTTCCGGAGGAGTGACACGTGTGAAAGGAAAAACAAAAAAATATACAAAAAAATAATAATTACGGCCACAGCCAGGAGTTCTGTATTCATTTCTTATGGTTTCTTTTTTTATTTGTAAATAATTTTAAAGTGAAATTGTTTTTACATCTCTACTTGAACTTGGGGCGATTTGAGTCCACATACTAGCAACCATGGGAAGAGGAGTGAGTATTATTTTCTCTTTGTCTGCCCTCACAGATGCTTAAAACCGCTCAAACAAGTGATTCAATTAATCGATATCGGTGATGTCACGGATGTAAACGGGCTCGTGTGTGAAATCTCGAAGCGTTCCGCGTGTCACAAGCCGAGCCCCCTTTCATTTATCCGTGGAAAACAACTCCAGAGTAAAGTTTCCGTCGCACGTAAAGATGCTTCCCTTCGCCGCCGACACGGCTTCGTCTCGGGTTACGTAACGGGACAAAGTTTGCTATAGCGCGCAACAATGTCTCGTTTGTTGGGGGATGAAACGCAGATAAAAGCCGCTCTGGGTGCCTGCGTGGGTTTAGTGGGAGATGTGCGCGGCTGTTCGGCGTCAGTTTGAGGCGAAGGTAGTTAAAGAATCGCACTAAAAACCTGTGGCTGTTGTTTAGAAACGCGACAGATCGATGATGATTGCCCTCCTCTTATCATACATCTGGGCGGGTTGAGTTTATGTGGGTTATTCTGTTGCTTACTTTCCTGGTGTGTGTGTGAACCCATTTCTACTCATAATGTTCAACTTATCTAAACATAAATCTACACTTGGGCATTATTTCACACATATATTTACACATATAAACAATTCGGCCATGCAAATTGCAGGAATGTGTGTTAAAATGATTTTACTGTTTTAAAATGATTTTCTCTGAGCGATGTTTATTTTGCCTCAACACATATACCTTTACCTCAACATGGCTAAGCTGGGCTGGGGGTGAAATTGGTCAGGTTGTCATGTTTCTAGTCATTTCTGGCACAGTTTTGGGTTTTTTCTGAACTCTTTATGAGCTACGTTGCCAAATATTGAGCCCACACACCCACATTTCCACCTGTTATTGCCCCACACTGGTGTTATTCCCACTGAGTGTGATCTTATTGGCGCTCCTGAGCGGTGAATGACATCTAGACCTGCAGCCCGTCTCGTTGTTTTCCTTTGGGTTTGACAGGTTTGTTATTTTTGCACATTGGGGATGATATTCAATCCCGGCGTATATTGATATCAGCGAAGTCGCCACGCCCTGCCATGCTGCGCAACACACACTCTCATTACAGATTCAGAGAGAGAGAGAGAGAGAGAGAGAGAGAGAGAGAGACCTCATTCAGTCTTGCTGTCTTCTTCTTCCTCCTCCATGATGCTCATTTAGAATTCTCAATCTGCGCGCTCATCTATCTGCTTCTGTGGTGCTGCTGTTATTTTTTTCTTCTCTCCTCCATATGTGCTGAAAGAGGAGCCCTTCCCCCCCTCCTCTTCCCCTCATCTTCCCTCTTCCTTGCAGTCCCAATGTGTTCACTGCTGGCACAGACAGATAGCTGCACTCTGTCCAAGATAATAGCCACTACAGTGCCTTCCCAGGGTGAGGGGAGAAGAGGGAGATGAGGAGGAGGGAGGAAGAGGAGTATTTAGGGTGTTTTTAATAGAGAAGAAGGCAGGAGTGGCCACAGGTATGAAAAGTCTGTGGATTTAAGTGTTGATAAAAGCGTGTGCTAGATGGCTAAATGTAAACAAGACGAGCAGAGATGAAACTTTGATCCCTGTACTTTGTCTGGTTCAAACCCTCTGGCCGGTCTTTTCCAGCTTTTTTGCTGCTTTCCTGTGATGAAAAAGCAAGAGAAGAAGGGATTGTAGCTGGAGGGGGGGGGAGTGAAGGATTGGGAGGGGAGGGCGCTGCCGCATTGCCACCATTAAGCAACTTTGGAGGGCTGGGTGGGGCAATACGCACCCGATATCCCTGACACCTGAGCTACAGACGCTGATTTTGGGCGTTGATTCCCGTTTACCTCTGCGTGTTTAGGCGTATACGACATCTGAACTGATTCCTAAAATGTGATGTGCTGCGTTAATGTAACACTTCTTCGTATCTCAGCACCTCTGCCTGTTGCTTAACCAAGATGCACTGCAGGTGTGAGCAGACAGCTGAGACAGAGGAGGAGAGGGGGGGGGGGGGGGGGGTGGTCCAGCTGTGCGTTGCATTACCTCACCTGACTCGACTCATACAATTACAAAATCTATGTTGATCCCTAAATGAATCCTCCCCCTTTCAGGTAAAAACTACCAATTTGAATTTGGTGTGAGGTCTGCATCCAGATCACCCTTTGGTCGGCGAGGGGGGGGTAGGGGCGCCATCACGCAGTATGTAGACGCACGCAGCTAGGAAGGAGCTCTGTGATTGCATCCAATTCAGGGTGGGAAAGAAGATTTGGGATTTTTTTAAACTGTGCCTGTAACCGGCTGAGAAGAGACAGTGAGGTTAAACGAGAGGTGTCCTGTCTTTGTTTTGTCATTTGGACCTGTTTTCCTTCTCTCCCTCTTTCTCATTCTCCCGCTCTCTTTCCCTTTGACTGATTTAACATTCCTTCCGCTCGGCAGTCACTGTGCATTAACCGGCGCTTTTGTCACACGGCGCCTCATCCCTGTGACGGAAAACAGTGTGCTTTCATTCTCTCTCTCTCTCTCTCTCTCTCTCTCTCTTCTCTCCATTCCTCTCGCTTTCCGTCCCCTCCCATGCCAACTCGTTCCGACTTGGCCTCTATTTGACTAAGTAGCTTTTCCGTGGCCTGTTTGGCAAAAAGGGGAACATCCACGTGAAGAATAAACTCGGTAGCCTTTCTCTCTTCTCTTGCCTTCTCTCTTCTTTCCCTGCCTCCCTTGAATTTTCCAATCCAAAAGGCGTGCAGTATTCCGGGCCAAGTTCTGATCCTTCCCAACATTGTGACGCTCTCAGTGAGCCATGACAGAACAGGGGGGAGGTTCACACGGCTCTTAAACAAAGGAGAAAAGGAAGTTTGCTCTGAAGCGCCCAGGATGTGATCAAAGAGCCTGCAAACGTGCATAATAAACAAATGAATGTGACACTTTAGGTCCCCCCCCCCCCACTCACTTGTGGTGATGTAACTTGTAACTGTCTCAAACTCTCTTAAAGTAGTCTTGGAGGTGTGGCCAGCGCCAGGAAGTAAAAAGGAGCCATTGATTTACGGATTTTATTCATTCATTCATTCATTCAGTCGCAGCTCACAGCCTGAGGTCCATTCAGCAGCTCCTGGTTGCCTGGTCGACTCCTAAGTGACTTCTTCCCCCTACATAAAGGAACAATGCGTGTAGTTTCCTTCCCAAAATGAAGTGTCCAACTTTTTGGTGAAAGTAGGAGGTTTTCAATTCTTAAATCTATAGATTTGATTTGAATGATGAAAGTCCAAGATGCCCACAATTTAACAATATGTCCTAATTTCCAGGTAATTTATGTCCAAAGTAGGTCACTGACTTTTGGGTCCGTAAGTCGGAGCGTTCTGCAGATACTTGGCTCTCACTTAGCCGCCGCAGGGCCTTTGAATGGACCTCTGTGGATCCATGTCGCTATTCCTTCCTTCTTAATTTCATGCACGGTAGCGTTTAGGGCGTGAATGACCCACAAATCATCAAATCTTGTGAAACTGCCAGCATGTCCCCCTGAAGACACGTCATGTGGACCTGAGCTGTGACTCCCAACAGCAACAAGTGTCAGTTATGCAAAATCTCCAAGAAATGCGAGTTCATTTTAGTTCTCGTTTCAGTTTGGCGACACAGAAAGTTTCCAACAAGTGGAGACATCGATTCATTCATGAAGCTTTTCATTCTGGCGGGTGAATGCTGGAAGTTGTGCGGGACGTGGTAGGAGTGTTAAACACCGACCCGTATAAATTAACACGGCGAGAGAATGGGGAGAGTGGAGGAAATGAACCAAGAGGGAGGGAGGGAGGGAGGAGGAGTGAAGTGGGGAGAGAGGGAGAGGAGGAGACATGGATGGGGAGGAGCTAAATCATGGGGCTTCGTCCATTTACGTTTCCCCAAAGGAGTGGATAGATGTGCTGGTAGCAACCAACCAAGCTCCCAGGTGTGTGTGTGTGTGTGTGTGTGTGTGCACGTGTGTGTGTGCGCGCCTCTGAACACAGTTGAATGAGCAGATTGTGTGTTTGGCAAAAGACCCTGGCAAGCAGGACCGTTCATAGGAATGCGAGCCTGCCTGTGAAGAGTGTGTGAGTTAAAATATGCGGCCACTTGACTGAACGCTTTCCTCTGATTGGGGCCGTGGGGAGAGAGAGAGAGAGAGCGAGTTTCCTGTAATCCACACAGGTTCACGGGCACAAAAGTGAGGTTTTCCTTCACGGAATCTTCTGTAGGATGAATGACGTGAGTCACGGGCTCAGTGAGTGACATCGCCAACGCTAATCTGTATAGTAGAATTTGCAACCTTTGAACCTTTTACGCTAGTGAACAAGAACTTCAGTCTAATCTGCGACCAAGTGCAGATGATGACGTGTGTGACACTTGTTCGCGTCCTGGTACAACATGCTACTGTATATAATGGGGGAAGTGAACCTGTAACACAAGGCGTTAAAGATGCAGGGATGGAAAATTAAGAACAACTCAAACGAATCAAATCATGGGATTAAGTAAATGGGATTTGAGTTTGTAAACTTGGGTCGCCGCCCTTGAAGAGGGAAAGTTCACCGCCAAGCTGTGCTCTGATCGTTTAACGCTTCAATCCGTCTTTTTAAGGGAGTAGACGCAGAGGAACAAGTTAGACTCTCCGCTCTGATATGTAAACAGGTCATCGGTCTGGTCCTGTTACGTTTCACCTGTCAACCCCATTGAGTGAAACGCTTGAATTCCATTCACAAATGTCTTGGGCCTTGATTCATTTCCTGTCTTTCAACCTGGTTACATTGATCATCTGTGGCGTTTTTTTTCCAAACCGCTATTTGACAAACCGCAAACAATAATACATCGATTCATTTCAGCCCAGCAACAGATGACTGAAGGGTTGCCATGGCATCAAGGTGAAGCTGAGACGAACCCCTAGTTTATCCACTCCACTCCAATCGTGCAACAACTCTTTAGAAATGAGATTGTGGCCTTAGTTTGTGAGTTATTTGCCTTAAGCCAGATGGTTCTCTCTCTCCCCCCCCTCCCCCAAGGGCCTTACTGATCCACATCCAGGTTCACTGTTTTCCCAGCTTTGTTATCCGGGGGGGCGACTTATAATAACATGTGCTGGGCTCACGCACTCTGAGAAACTTGAAGAGGTTCTTATCCTAACGTGTCGATGTGGATGAAGGACGCAATCCTTACCTTTTGGTTGCTCTTTAAACGCCTCATTAAGTGTCGCTTCGTGGCCTCTGTCCCTCTGCTAACATGCCAACGCGTCTGATCCCTGTAACACGCTGAATTATATATGAGCCTTAACCCGTAATCAATGTTCGGTTTCTGGTGTTGCACTGCTTCCGTTGCTGACTTGAAACGCACACAAACAAACACACACACAGGTTTCATTCTCTCCTCCACACATAGACTTTGGTTGGTAAGAAGGATGTCCGTGTCTTTATGGACCTTTTATAGCGGCTGTTGACACGGTGGCCATCTGGATCAACCTGGCATCATAAAAGCTTCCAGTAGCATTTATAGACGGATGTGCAGCGGCATGATGAAGTTTCTGGCGGCAGCTCACCTACTTTGACACCTTTTGCGTTTGGATGGTATTTTTAGTGCAGCAGGAGATGACAGAGACTTAATTATCCCTTCCTGATTGTTTCTAGCAGTTTTGCTCTCACACTCTAGCCGCCTCCACATCTCTCTCTCTCTCTCCCCGTCACTCCATCTCTCACACCTTCTGGGCCGCAGACGTTCGAGAAGACACCATCTTTACCCGGGCTTTTGTGGGTGACTGAGCTCGTGAACGAGCGGCAGGACGGAACCCGTCGCTCTGCCAAACTGCCAGAGTGGACGGTATGAGGGAGACGAGACGTCAGACAAGACGGGGAAACATATTTACGCAAGGAAAGGCAAGGCAGCACAGGGCAAGGCAACTTCATTTATACAAGAGGGAGAGTCTGCTTGCTTTCAGACTAAATACTGTGTCTTGTTTTGACTCTTGTGGGGACACTTAATAGACGGGTCCTGGATGACCTGAGGGGTCTCCAGGGTTCATAATGTAAAAGCATTGTTGTGGTGTATAGAGCTTAAAGAGTGTTGCATGTGGCACTAAGATCCAATAAGACCAGTATTGAAAATTGTTGCCACGGTTGGTGCGAAGACAAATATAATTTAGAACTTTAATCAGGGCAATTTCTGTGCTGTGAAGAGGTCCAAGTCCTGATTGGAAATTGTCATAGCAACCACTTGAGACTAAGAAGTTTTTGAGATGCTAGAAGAGAATTTCTCTGATTTTACTCATGAAGGGTATTTTGGTATAAGCCTATAGTTGCCAGAAGTGTCTTAAAGTGCTTTAATCACTGTAGTTTCCAAGGGTTTGGAAAGCAGCAGCAGCAGCAGCAGCAGGTGGATGGCTGAAGTTGCCTCAAGAAGTTTGTAGTCTGGTGTTAAGTTGTATCATCCTTGCCACATCTCTTTGATATAAACATGGTGGGGATCCTACATATTTGTTTGACATGGAAGTTCTGATGTCTTATGTGTTGAATTCTGTCAGTGAAAAAGAAAGGATGAAAAACTTAATAGGATTTATGGGTGGAAAGGAGTTCAGGTGGTGTTTGTGTCTGCGGATTTGTCAACGGTTGCAAATAAGATTTAAGCATCATTGATATCGAGGAGGAGAATGATTCTCCAGCACATTTACACTCAAGATGCTGTGAACAACAGTAAATGTTTGGTGTTCCACTCCCTGAGGGAAGCTTAGCAGAGACGGGATGTATTTTGGGATAATGGTTGGTGAATGAATGAATGGAGCTCTGTGTGATGGTAACATCCTGTGTTGCGAAACCATTCCAATTTAGCTTCACCCAGCAGCCTCTAACGCACCTACCCACAATCCTCACGTTTGTCCTCCATGGGGTTTCGTTTCCCAATTGTCTCCTCTCCCTTAAAACTCAATCCAGCACCGCGGCTCTTCATCTCGATGCCTTACACGGCCAGAAGATTTCATAGGGTTCCGAAAATGTTCTGCTGAAAACAAGTGATATTTAAATGTTCACACCCGGAGCAGAAGGTTGGCGTCCAGTTTGGATCCGCATGATCCAAAAATACCTTCTTTGTGGAGGATTGGTGAAAGGACAGAGCTTTGGTGTCCATAAAGACTGGATCTCACTGGGATCTGAGCCTAAGTGACGAGAGGAAATTGGTTGTTATGAACTGTCAAAGTTACCTTTTTCAATTTTTCTTCATTTTGACTGGAGCTGCGTTTCCTATTTGTTTTGGGACCAGACACAGTTGGTGCGTGTTGACTTAAATCCCATCTGTAAAAGTTTGAGTTTGAAGCTTGAGGGGAATGTTAAGTGTAGATTTTGTGGATTCATTTGCCATATTTATATTTGCCTCTGAGTTTTATCACAGTTCTTGAGCAGCCATGGGGGAAATTAAGACATTTCTCATCACGTCTCTCACTTTTGCTGGAATATTACTCATTAAAACCCACTTCCACATCTGCCAAGTGTCTCTGCACCCAGAGGCCTCCTGAGACTGAGAGCAGATTTCTGAGATAATGAAGTGGAGCAATTTTACCGCCATGATTTAGTCATTATAGTGGTAATGCAGTACCTTTAAAGTATCATAATCACATCTGTATTATATCACCATGAGCACGGATCTGACCCGTGCAGTCCATTCTCCACTGCCCAGGTCGTGGTTTTCCATCTGTTCCTCTATCGTTCCTCTTATTGCGACTGTAATAATGGCTTGAGCGGTAAAATGCATTACAGCACCACATAAGTAGTTATGGTCACTTGTAAAGTCCCTTTTTACTCAATTTATTCCCTTTCCTTCACATCTTCAGGAAGGACGTGAGCAGTATGAGCTGGCTGCCACCTCGGAGCAGGGAGGCAAGAAGAAGGCGAAGGGGAAGAAGAAGGAAAAGGATATGGACGAGCTGAAGAAGGAAGTTGACATGGTGAGAGCCCGCCTGTCGCTCACCTGCCTCACATCTCGCCTCTCTCTCATCTCAAACCTCCCCAATTCAATTTCAGCGCTCCCCTTTCTTCGCCCTCATTCTCAGTTTCTCCTCTTCCCCGGCGTTTCCTCATTAGTCTTCCCGTTCTTCCTCTTCCTCGCCTCTCTGGCTTTCTTCTTGCCTTCCCACTGCGTCTCATTATTTGGATCTCTCGCCAGACTCTGAATGAAGTTACACCTCGGAAAGGTTTGTCATTTTAAAATGAAAGGTCGGTGAAGAATGAGCTGTAAATGTCATACAGACACACAGAGACACACACACACACACACACAAACACACACACACACACACACACACACACACACACACACACATACACACTGGTCTGACGGCTTCTTTTCTGTGTCCTTAGGATGATCACAAGCTGACCCTGGATGAGCTCAATCGCAAATATGGAACTGACCTCAGCAATGTGAGTGAGAGAATAAGGAATATAGGCAATGCAATCTTTGTGTGTGTGTGTCTCCATCATTCAGTGTGTTTTACTGGAGCTCTGACTGATATGTAATTGAGACAGCCAACACTTGCATTGCATCATGTTTTCTTATATTTTTCCTGCAAGCTCTTCGCTAAAAGCCCCTGGGTTGCCACGGAAACCAGAGATTGTGGTCAAAAATGTACTTTGAAGTATAAATTTAGATTAAATTATTATTCAAATGTCTTCTGTATTCCAGCTCCTGTTTGTAATTAACTTCCATTTCCGTCTTAAGCCTCGGCGATGGTTGTTATTGACATCGATCTTAGCGTTCGCTGCAGTTGATGAATGATTGATGAGGCTCGGATCAATCCATCGGGCGATAAAGAAACGCTCGATTGTCTGCCGCGCTCTCGGCTCTCCCCGGAGCTTTATCTGTCGATCACGGACATTACAAAAGCGATGAACGGGGGAGGGGAGGAGATGGATGAAGACGGAGGGAGATGGAGGATGATGTATGCCCAAGTGCATGCTTGAGTCAAAGGGACGACCAGACTCTTGTGTGTCTCTATCCAGACAAAGCGATGGTCGGCCCTTTTTGAAGTCTGCAGAATCCTTTACTGTCTTTCATACGTGCTGCCCCCCTCCCCCCACACACACACCTGCTATCCTCTTTCTTCATGCAAATGTGCTCTTGGTCATGCAGGAAAGATCAAGGAGAATACCTAATCAGTGCTTCTAAACTAGGGTCCACGTGTGTGTGCGTGCGTGCGTTTGACCGAGCAGTGTTTGTGAATAATTAATCCCCTTCCAGAAGCCACTCTGCCCTGTTTTCACATGTTCCTCTTCTTCTGCTCGTCTTCATCCTCTCGTTCGCCACCGTTTCCACCCTCCTCCCTCCTGATGGGCGAGATGGCCCTGTTATTCTGTTGACGCCCTGTTGCTAGGGAACAAGTAGAACCAACAATTCCTCCGGGACTCAAATGTGTCGGGGGTTGAGTGTTGGCTGCGAGTGCATGCGAGATTGGTTGGAGAGGAGAATGTTGAGTTTAAAACTTGGAATGTTGATTTGTTTTAAAAATAAACATATGAACATGCATGACACGTTTCTTGGCACCTTTATTCCCATGTCAGGGTTTGACAGGTGCGAAGGCAGCTGAGATTCTGGCTCGTGATGGACCCAACGCTCTCACTCCTCCTCCCACCACCCCAGAGTGGGTCAAATTCTGCAAACAGGTAACCCACTTAGCTTCTCTTCTAGGTTATTGTAACTTCATTGATCTCTAAGTCTTTCATACTAAAGTTCACGTGTGTCCTATCTTCGTTCAGATGTTTGGCGGTTTCTCCATGCTCCTGTGGACTGGTGCCCTCCTCTGTTTCCTGGCCTACGGTATCCAGGCTGTCTTGGAGGATGAGCCAGCCAATGATAACGTAAGTGAACAGAAAGCAATCGGCACTGTTCCCCAACATGAAGGATCAAACTTTCCTTGTTGAAATCTAAATGCCGTCTTTTGCCCTCAACAGTTGTACCTGGGTGTTGTGCTGTCTGCTGTTGTCATCATCACTGGTTGTTTCTCCTACTATCAAGAAGCCAAGAGTTCCAAGATCATGGATTCTTTCAAGAACCTGGTCCCACAGGTACTTTGCCTCGAAATGTACAGGAACACAATGCTTGTTTTTACAAGAGATGATGTGGGGTTTTTAAACTGTCCCTCTCCGTCCCAACTCTACCTAGCAAGCCCTCGTAGTCCGTGATGGGGAGAAGAAGAGCATCAATGCTGAGGAAGTGGTGGTGGGAGATTTGGTGGAGGTGAAAGGTGGAGACAGGATCCCTGCCGATCTCCGTATCATCTCTGCTCACGGCTGCAAGGTTGGTCCACGCTTGATAACTAACTAGCCTCCCTGAACTTCTTGAGGTTTTTTTTTTCATTGTTATAATTTTTTGTAGACATTGGTGTTTGACTGTGAAGTTGTCCCCTTGACTGTTCCACTACAGATTTTCACTGGTGATACACTTGACCTAGACTTTCCTCGTCTCTTCTCAGGTGGACAATTCCTCCCTGACCGGTGAATCCGAGCCCCAGACTCGCACTCCAGACTTTTCCAACGACAACCCACTTGAGACCAGGAACATCGCTTTTTTCTCCACCAACTGTGTTGAAGGTACAATGATATCTGAACACTCTGGGATGAAAGCATGAAGGGAATCCAGGCTGTAGTGTGACCTTTCCTCCTCCATCATACAGGAACTGCCCGTGGTATCGTGATCAGCACTGGAGACCGCACCGTCATGGGCCGCATTGCCACCCTAGCCTCTGGACTTGAGGTGGGACGCACCCCCATCTCCATTGAGATTGAACACTTCATCCACATCATCACCAGTGTGGCCGTCTTCCTGGGTGTGTCCTTCTTCGTCCTGTCGCTCATTCTGGGATACAGCTGGCTGGAGGCCGTCATCTTCCTCATCGGGATCATTGTCGCCAATGTGCCAGAAGGTCTCCTGGCCACTGTCACTGTGAGTCCTGGTGTACATTTTGTCTTAAAGTGGAATTTTTATCTGGTCTTCTAATGATTGCCGTCCCATGTCTAGGTGTGTCTGACCCTGACTGCTAAGCGTATGGCCAAGAAGAACTGCCTGGTGAAGAACTTGGAAGCTGTGGAGACCCTGGGCTCCACCTCCACCATCTGCTCCGACAAAACTGGCACGCTGACGCAGAACAGGATGACCGTGGCCCACATGTGGTTCGACAACCAGATCCACGAGGCCGACACCACGGAGAACCAGAGCGGGACCTCCTTCGACAGGAGCTCGGCCACCTGGACCGCCTTGGCCAGAATCGCTGGACTCTGCAACCGCGCTGTCTTCCTGGCAGAGCAGAGCAACGTTCCCATCCTGAAGGTAGTATTTATAAATCCAAGTATGTGTGTGTATATCTTGGATAATTAAGAAATTCAAGTACATTTAAATCAAGAAATTCAAAGAATAGAGAGAGAAAATAACCTGAAGCTGTAACAATTAAGTTTCACTGCAGTTGAGAGATGTTTACCGGAGCCAGTGAGGTTGTTTTTCAGCTCAAAGCACTCTCCCAGGAGTAAGCACACACAAGTCAACCACATCATTATTCCTAACCAGCCACACACACACACACACACACACACACACACTCTCACTCTCTTGGCTCTGAATTTCCTAGGAGCCTAGTGTCTGATTTCCACCGGTCTTAATAACCTGTAAACGTGTGTGTGTGTGTGTGTGTGTGTGTAGCTGTGTGTGCATGTATCTATGCGTGTTAATCACCTGTTAATGTCTAGCTGGCACAGTGTCTGTAATTATCATTCTCTCAACACTCATTGTTTTCTCTCAGCCTCTGTTACAAGAGCGAAATAAGGGTAAACACGGTAAACGTAGGCGTCTGTGTTCATCAAGGCCAGTAATTACGTTGAAAGAAATTCTATAAAATTAGCATATTTTACCTTCCTTCCCAAACAGCTCAGTGATTCACCTGTTAATGGCTCGCTTTGTCGGAACAGGTGCTTTACTGAACTAGAAAAAATACAGTTTGCCTCTGAAAGCCATCTTAAGATCAGTGTGCTCAAATCACACTGCCCAACAGGCAGATGGTTTTCCTTAAATTACAAGGGTCATCCTACGGAGAGCTATGGGCTGCGAAAATAAATTTTTTGTTCTTTGTAGTATGTGGGTTATTGAGATTGTAAGGTAGGTACGTTAAGTGGTAAATATATTGCTGGTTAGTTTTAATGTCTCCACCTTCCTACTCTAGAGAGACGTAGCTGGTGACGCCTCCGAGTCAGCCCTGCTGAAATGCATCGAGCTGTGCTGCGGGTCGGTCCAACAGATGAGAGACAAGAGCCCCAAGATTTCCGAGATCCCCTTCAACTCCACCAACAAATACCAGGTACGACAACTGATTAGCATTCAGCTGAGTGTGTGCTGGGAAAGATGGCGAGCAGTTTTTGATAGAGAACATCTGAATGCAAAAAGGCTCCTGGAGTCACTCAAGGTCATGTTCTGAGACCCTTGTTGTTTTGATTCTTATGTGGTTCCTACTTTATCCTTTGCCCGTAGCTCTCCATTCACAACAACAAAGCATCAGAGGGAGAGACTCAGCACCTACTTGTGATGAAAGGCGCTCCAGAGAGGATTCTGGACCGCTGCTCAACCATCATGATGATGGGCAAAGAGCAAGCTCTGGATGATGAGATGAAAGACGCTTTCCAGAACGCCTACCTGGAACTTGGAGGCCTTGGAGAGAGGGTGCTGGGTAAGCATTGACTGCAGGTCAGGAGGGCAGGTGGATTGTCAGGTGACAAGATGAAAGGGAATGTCTTACAAGCATCAAGGTCTCCCTTTGCTTTGATCCAAAGATTGAGCTCATGGATTGGTTTATGATCAATTGAAATCTAAAGTCAGTCCCTCAATTGCTACTATCTCCCACACTAATCTGCTTCTTGTCTCGCATTTTGTCCAGGTTTCTGCCATTATAGTCTCTCCGACGAACAGTTCCCAGAGGGCTTTGTCTTTGACACCGATGAGGTGAACTTCCCCACTGAAAACCTTTGCTTCATCGGCCTCATGTCCATGATTGACCCTCCTCGTGCCGCCGTGCCCGATGCCGTAGGCAAATGTAGGAGCGCAGGAATCAAGGTAAGCCCCAAAACGAGACCTAAACTTGGAATTTCATTGTACAATTTCTTTCTATCTGTGTTGCGTTTATATTTTATCTTTCCTCCCCTCAGGTTATCATGGTAACGGGTGATCATCCAATCACAGCAAAGGCCATAGCTAAGGGTGTGGGTATCATCTCTGAAGGCAACGAGACCATCGAGGACATTGCTGCTCGTCTGAACATTCCCATCAATGAAGTCAACCCAAGGTATTACTTTTATAAATGCTAAAAGCAGAGAGGCTGCTGGAGAACCTTGATGTTCGTTATTTTCCTCGGGTGTATGCCAAACAAGAATATTAAATTATTCCCAGTCCTACCTTTATCAGCATTCCTACCTTTGCACCATGTTCCCTATGTGTATGTGTCTGTTGTGAATGAGTCAACAGCCTCATAGCCACGTTATGTTGTCTTCAGAGACGCCAAGGCCTGTGTGGTTCACGGTGGAGACCTGAAGGACCTGTCCGTAGAGCAGCTGGACGACATCTTGAAATACCACACTGAGATCGTCTTTGCCAGAACCTCCCCTCAGCAGAAACTGATCATTGTGGAGGGCTGCCAGAGACAGGTACAAGCAGAGCTACTGTGTTTGTTTGTGTTTCAAGGGTAAGATGACACTCCTTGTTTGAACCATCACAGTATTTATACTCCGTTTCACTCCAATCATCATCTAATGCTTATGGACTGATGACTGACTTGGCTGAGATATCAAGCTTAACATCTATCATGCTGTGCTCATTCATTACATGCATATTCATGAGTACATTAGCAAGCTGGGCAAAACTTCTGTGTGTGTGACTATTGGTCACTGATGCATCAATATTCAGACTTGGCGCATCACTAATATGCGGAAGAGATGAGGTTTGCTCCTTGTAGCCTCTTCAAGTATGATGTATGATTATCTTCCTGCTGAAATCTAAGTGCTGATTAAATCTTGCTTAACTCCTCAATGAGTCTGATATGAATTCAAACCCAAAATGTTCTCTGTGTGCTGTTAATTCAGCTGAGCAATCGACCAGCATGAACATTTTATGAGGAATTCTTTTCTTATTTCAAAGAAGCAGCAGGAGCTTTATTCTGTGTTGCATCTCAGGAGTTTTACATGTTTAATCAGCAGCAAATCCCCGGTTTGCCTTTAGATCCAAAGTTGCACCTCCCCGTCTTTTGTCTCATCGGCTTTTTATAGTCACTGTGCGTGTGATCAGGCAAAGTTGAATGGTGGTGAAAGCTTTTGAAGATCGAGGGTGAAGCAGGTCTTTGTGTATGTGGTGTAAAAATGAAAGCGACACCAAACAAAGACCTGCGACTCTCCCCTCTGAGAGGACCGACGCCTCAGGATTGGATACTTTTATAAACAGACCATGGTCGAGATTAATTTCTGAACGTAAACATTGTTTTTAGAGAGAAATCCTGTCTGCTCCTCTATATTCTTGTTCAAAGTGTGGTCTTCCTCTCCAGCACTTTGTGAATAATGAAAAACGTATTTACTTTTGAGGCGCTGAGCACATAATGCCCAGGATGTGAGCAACCTAATAATACATATTACGGATGGGGTACAATGACTTGTCGGACTTTCTTCATTCTATCTTGACTCCTTGCTTACACACGCACACGCACATACACACACACATTATTTGCGCTCATCACTTCTCTCGCTCCTCACCCTGCAGGGTGCCATCGTTGCTGTGACAGGTGATGGTGTGAACGACTCTCCAGCCTTGAAGAAAGCCGACATTGGCGTTGCCATGGGGATCTCTGGATCTGACGTCTCTAAGCAGGCTGCTGACATGATCCTGCTGGACGACAACTTCGCCTCCATTGTAACCGGAGTAGAGGAAGGTAATAAATCCATAGCATGGCTTCCACCTTCAGAGGGTTCAGATGAAAGGGTCCACATGTGAACTGAAACTGATTTGTTCTCATCAGGTCGTTTGATCTTTGATAACTTGAAGAAGTCCATCGCCTACACTCTGACCAGTAACATCCCTGAGATCACACCCTTCCTCCTCTTCATCATCGCCAACATCCCCCTGCCTCTGGGAACCGTCACCATCCTCTGTATTGACCTGGGTACCGACATGGTGAGGCTGGACCAAATCCCTGTTTCTTCTGCATTGCACTAATTCTCATTTCCTCAGTATGATGGCGGGCTAATTGTCTAAACTGGTTTGTCGCCTACTCACCATTTCCTCCCAGGTCCCTGCCATCTCCCTGGCTTATGAAGCAGCCGAGAGCGACATCATGAAGAGACAGCCCAGAAACCCCAAAACGGACAAACTTGTAAACGAGAGGCTCATCAGCATAGCGTACGGTCAAATCGGTAAGGAGACCTTGCTGAGTTCAAACTAGGGGCGGAGCTAAGACGGTTAATTTTTATTGATTTATCATAGGGTTGGAGAGTTTCTAGGCCAAGCGTCCTTTCTCAGTATCTGTTGGTCCAGCGATAACTGAAAGAGAGGCATGCACCAGAAATAGGCTGCCACTGATAGAGAACTGGTGTGTGTGTGTGTGTGTGTGTGACTGATGACAGACCAGTGCCTCTTGCGTTTGATTTTTCCGTCTTCGGTAATGAAGCCAAGAATAGTTTTGACCTTTCCACCTACTGAACCACCTTATAAGAGTGCAATAGCCTGAAAGGAAATGGAAGATTTCCATTAAATTATTATTTTCAGAAGTGAAAAGTTTAATTGAAAAAGATGAATCATTATACAGTACTTATAATATTTTAATGTTACAGTGGGCCACATATTGAAAATGTGTGCAAGTTTAAGTGATCAATGGAGGATTCTGCTGACAGTCCAAATGATTTTATTACCAATCTGCACTTTTGGGTTTGAGAAATGGAAATGTGTGTTTTGGGGCTCCTGATATGTATTAAAACACAGATCATGTGTCCCGTGACTCTAGCCATTATGCTCGCCAAACACTTACAGTAATCTAATTACAACTAAGGGAGCCATTTATTCAGATTAAATGACTAATTTCTCATTTTGTACACTGATCTCAGTGACTCACAGATTGATGAATGGTTCAGTCCTCAACGTTCACCAAAAAGCTGCCTAATCAAATGTACTGACTCAGCGGTGTACTTTCCCATCCATCTTATTTAGCCGTAAGAACACAGCATGGCCAGTTTGTTTCCTGAATCACTTATCAATTTGAATTTATCTCAAATTTCTAAATGGACAAATTGTATCCAGTCGACAAACTGCTCAATAATTTGGTCTCATTTCCCAACAGTCGCTTCAAACCACAAATTCATTTATTCAGCTGAGTCATCACAAATGTCCGTCCTTGTCCTGCAGGTATGATCCAGGCTCTGGCTGGATTCTTCACATACTTTGTGATCCTCGCTGAGAATGGTTTCCTGCCCTCCACGCTGCTTGGCATCAGAGTTTCCTGGGACAACAAGCACATCAACGACCTGGAGGACAGCTATGGACAGCAGTGGGTCAGTAACCATCACGCTTAAATGGGGTGAGAGGGTTTGTCTCTCAGGGTGCAATATGTCTTGGTACCTCCGATTTTAACCTGCGTTTGTCCTTCACCGTCAGACGTACGAGCAAAGAAAGATCGTGGAGTTCACCTGCCACACGGCCTTCTTCGCTAGCATTGTCGTCGTCCAGTGGGCTGATCTGATCATCTGCAAGACCAGGAGGAACTCTGTCTTCCAGCAGGGCATGAAGTAAGCGCGAGTTGTCCTCCGTCTTCTTCCTCAGCAAAAGACGACAAACACAGCTGCCCGTTTGAATGACGTGCATCCTTTTCCCAATAGTGAAAGCTGCTCTGCTTTTCCTGGAAGATCTCCAGTTGAGAGCTGTTTGTTTTGGGCTTAAATCAAGACAAACTATATAAGGAACAGCGCTAACGCCTGAAGTTTGCAACTGTGTGTGTGTTTCTGTGTCCTGCTTCACCTCATGGCCATGCACATTTTTTTGCTAAAGTGTTGTTCTCCTCTCCTTTACAGGAACAAGATCCTCATCTTTGGACTTTTTGAGGAGACGGCCCTGGCTGCCTTCCTCTCCTACTGCCCAGGCATGGACGTTGCACTCAGAATGTATCCTCTCAAGTGAGTTACACACACACACACACACACACACACACACACACCTCAAGAATGTACCAAATTAAATAAACGGAGCTCATAGCTGCCTGGCCATATAAACCTGGAGTTTCCTGTGATATGTCGATCCGGCCCGTCCTGGGGCGCCGGATCAGTTCTGTGCTGTGATTTCTCATCCCTGCGTGTGTGTGTTTTTTTTTCCAGGCCCAACTGGTGGTTTTGCGCCTTCCCTTACTCCCTGCTCATCTTTATCTATGATGAAATCCGCAAGCTGATCCTCAGACGCAGCCCAGGAGGTGAGAACCAGAGTCCATGTTTATTACTCTCTCCCTCCCTGCCGGCTCCCTCTTTCCTCCCCTTCCCTTTCCCCTCATATTTTCCAGCACGTTCTTCCCGTTGCTCCTCTTCCTCTCTCCCACCCACACACCCCTGCTCTGGTTTCTCCCCTCTTCATCCCCTCTTCACCCCCTCCCCCTCTGCTGCCTCATAGCTAAATCTGATTTTATTTGTTTCTGATTCTGTTTGTTCTCTCTCTCTCTTTTGCTCTCTCTCTCTTTCTCCCCCCCAGGTTGGGTGGAGCGGGAGACCTACTACTAGAGCCCCGTCAGCCCCTGTCAGTCCAGTCAAGTCGCATCTGCTCCTCCATTCCCGTCTTTGCATGAATATTGTCTTGCTGCTCGGATTAAAAACTTTAACCTCTGTGGAAAAATACAATTGGAACGTGTTTTTATATTTAGGGAATGCTTGATACTACTATTAGACAAATACTGAGATGGAACATGCTGATGATGCCGATGCTGATGATGTTGATGATAAATGATAATGCTAATAATGACATGAACACTGAACATTGACATGACTATGCGTGCCTTGTTTCTGAAACAGGACCAATTTTATACATGTTTTTAACAGTTATAAACGTTCAATAAAATGCGCTCGTCAGGTCCCAACCACGTCTCCTGTCATTTATCTGTGTGTTTGTGCCGTAACAGAATCAAACCTGGAATTGGTGAATATTAACGACTGTGAAAACGATCTGTTCACATAGATTCCCTCTGTTGTTTAGACAGATGATGCTGACGCCGGCCCGCTGCCTCTTCACTCTGTTTTAAATGTGATCAAACCTTGAGTCATGCGTGGTTTTCACCCTTTGCTCTCACATGTGGGACGTCCCACGATCATAGTTGGAATAAAGACAAATCCATACTTGCGCCCAAATATGAAGTCCTACACAGATTCAGAGGAGCAGCGACGCACAGTCTTTACCGAATGTCTTTAGTGTGATTACTACCTCCATATTGGCATACAGACATGGCCTATAAAGGCCTCAACCTTGCCACACAACACTACACACTGATAAATGGGCTAATTTCATTTTAATCAAGTGGTGAGCTGTAAATGACAAACGGTCAGCGTGTCGGAAATGTATTAATAGTCAACAAAACTGACAAGAGCTAACGCAGCCTTTAAATCGGTGAGGTCGCCTCCCGAGCTGCTGCTTCTTATCAGCAGAACAAGGGGAAGTCTTATCTCGCTGCCTTTTTCAGTGTGAGTGCTGTCAGCTGATAACACTCGCGCTGCAGACAAGTGTGCGCTTGTGTGTCCTTTAGGTGATGTAGCACGTGTGCCCCTTTAGTGTATATAAACGCAGTAATGTTCACACAGTCCACTAATTTATTCATTAGCAGTAATGGTGCAATCTGAAGAATGCAATCCTGCTTTAATAAAAGTTGACTATGATGCTAGGTCAGTACAGCATTGACACATTTCACGTAGAAATGGCAGCTTTGAAACGTTTCATCTCCATTTAGAGCAATTCCCTTTCACATGAATAACTTCAGTTGAATGATAAAGCATCAGTAAAGCCATACACTATATCCTTGAACATCTACTTGGAGCAAAAAGCGATAAATACCTGAATTCTTACTTTGTCATCTGTCCAGGTCAAACATTAGGAGTTAACTAAGCAAATTTTGGGCCCAAACTATAATCTCTCTGATTTTACAACCAATAAACATCCATTTTAGGATCATGTTATCAGTTTGGATGGATCACAGAAGACTAGACTGATCATATGTCCGTGTTTACCGGGACTCTCCAGTATTCTACTCTTTTTTTTTTTTTTTGGGGGCAGCAGTAGCTCAGTCTGCTGGGTCGACAGCTGGGAACCGGAGGGTCCCCTGTTCGAGTCCCCTGTGTGGACCAAGCAAGCAGGCTGGTAGCTGGTGAGTTGCCAGTTTGCCTCCAGAGCAGCCTAGGTGCACATGAGCAAGACACCGAACCCCTACCTGCTCCATGGGCGCCGAAAAATGGCTGCCCTGCACCCCCTCTGAAATGCATGTGCTTGTGTGTGATATGTAAGAGGGGGTGCAAGATAAATTTCAATTGCATGAAATTTGTGCGTGAATTGCATGCAACATGATGAATAAACTTAATCTTAATCTTAATCTTCTAAGTGTCCAGACTGATTACAGAATCACTCCTGACTTGTCTCGTATATCTAGGATTCAGACTTTCACCGGTGTTGTTTTCTCTCCAGTGACGCATGCGCAGAAGCCGCCTTTCCCTACACTTGTTAGCTTACCTGCGATACGTGACTAGCGTGTGGACACCTGTAGCTAGTTAGCCGTAAACGGGCTTGTACCTTTAACGGAAAGCTCCAAAAATAATTCAAAGTCTTATTAAACGTTTGCTTCAGACTCCAGCAAGTTTATTCTTGTGACTTTATAGCTTTTGGAGCCTTATTCAACTCTCCATTGAGTTCGCAGTGACGTAACACAGAACATCAACACGAAAGAGCAGAGGAAAGTGCAAGTGAATTTGATTTTTGTTGTTGCGTAGTTTACGATTCAATGACTGCAAAGCCAAACTCTTCATGACACTTTATGAGCATTAATTTGCCTCAGCACAAACACAATCAGGTCGAGTGAGCGAGCTATTTATGAAAGACTATTGAATCCTGGCTGGATATCTTCTACCGCTCCCTGATCTTCCTGAGAGAGAGGTGCCAAAAGCAATCCTGATGGAACCTTCAGCGTGCTGCACAGGTACAGCAGGTCAGTGGCTCATATTTTCACCTACTACTTGTCAGTCCTCTTTGCCCAAAAAGACAGCAGTTGGTGCAGTTGCGTTCAGCTGCATTCAGCTCACACATACATAACTGTTAAAGTCAACATCAAATATAAAACGGCCCAATAACAACCCATGGTGTGACGTTGCGTTTCAACATGAACAGTTAATAAACTAAATATATCATGCTTGCAATTGCAAATGATAAGGGTTATGTTGTTGTCGTTAGCACCTGTCTGTCATTCCCGGGTGAATGTTTTCACATATAGCATAAGCCTGCCTGTGTCCCGGGACCTCATTAACGGGCGAGAGCTTCCGACATATTGGATGTGTTTAGATTGAATGTAGGTCGATCCTGCCATGCATCCTAAGGCACAAACACAGCAGAGGCCATTCTTGTTTGGTTGTCTTAAAAGTCTTCGTTTTCCTCATACAGTATATCTAAAAATGACGTAAAGCAGGGGACGTTAGTCAATTTGAAATGTATATACTTCCACATGGCGTTTACTAATGCACTAAACTACCTTGAAGAGGAAGAAGAAGTAGAACATATTGTATAACAACTCTGTTCCTATCGCTCTCTCACATGTAACATCTTTAGTAATGACATAAGGATAATCTCATAAAAACGGAAACTCTGCCCGATATTTGATATTCCCGCTCCGTGTTCATATCATCACGATCGTGACACTGAGTGGGCAGCAGAATCTGCACATCAAACCAAAGAAAGCCTGAAAAAGATTTAAAAACAACTTCAACAACTTTGAATCTATGATCCAGATGGTCCTCGTCCATGTGTCGTCCATTCTGTGTCACCGGTTTAGCTCTTTCTCATCCTGGCCCTTACATGTGACTACTCTCTAGAACAGAATGTATCTACAGCAACAACTCCCCACATCCCGATGACTGTAAAGGCACCAGCCTGTCAGCAACAAGCGAACGCAGCAGCAGCAGCAGCGTGATACATTATGTCAGTGCTCTCCATCTAAGAGACGCGTGACATTAACCAAGGACTGTTTATTCTAAGCCTCTAGTCACGACCTGTTTGTGAATGTTGTTGCTGAGTAAAGTAACACGTTCTTATCTAACTATCATGTGTTCGTTCAAATCATATCTCCGAATGTAAATCTGAATATTCATTTCTGTACCATGGGCTGTTCTGTTCCTTATAAAGCCCTGAAGTTACATAGCAACACACACGCACAGGGAGTAGATGCAGATAGAAACACAAAACACACTCAACTCAGACTAGAACAGATGCACACGGCTGAATGTGGAACAAAGCTGAAAAGACAAGAATTGAGTCCCGTGAGGGGAAATTCACGTTGTCACAGCAGAAATGCAGACGGAGTGGCAGACAGATCTTATTCCAATCAACAATCTCGCTAATTACTCTCCTGTTCTCCCCCTTAATCCCCATCAGAGACGCACCCAGTCACACCCGTCATAAGGGAATTTCTGAAGGTGACGACTCGTCCGTGTTGTGGTTAAAGTCTGGTGTCTAGATGAACAGGAAAGGTCCCAGGACGGTTCCCTGTGGGACTCCCCCACCCTGCCTGGTGCTCATCGTTTAGCTTCACATACTAGGAAAGGAAGGTAGTTCACTCCTCTCCGTTTTGAGCAGCCATGGCTGTTGAGAAACATGGATTCTCGCTGTGCTCATCCGCCCCCACGTGCATGGCTGGAAGGCAAACAGCAGCAGGCCCGCAGATGAGCTCAGCGGGGGGGGCGGGGCGGAGGCAGCAGAAATCTGAGGGTGTTTGCCGATTTGTGTAGCTGCAGCTCCCACTTTAAGTGTCGATAAAGTGGCCGACAGGAGTCCCAGATTTTACACAATATAAACGATCCCTCAAAGTGAACCTGCTGGATTTATCACGAGGTTCCATTAGGTGCAGATTGACACGATTCAAAGGGAAGGGGACAATAAATGGGACTTTTATGACTCCAGTTTAAACCCTTGTAATGCTGCCCGCCACTCTTAAAAGGATGCAATGAGGCAGAAAATGTGTCCAAGAGCCGCAAAACAGCCACATGTCCCCGTGTTGCTGTTTGCGTGTGTGTGTCTCTCGAGGCTTTAACCAAGTTGCGGTGATGTTTTCCCCCTCGCTCCATTGTCTCTTTGCTGTCGTCTTTGCAGCGAGAAGCAGGAGGCAGGCTTACGGCTCAAACACACAAAACACTCACAGAAATAAACACAGGGACTGCTGCAGCACGACAAATCTATAGAATGACGCAAGAGTGTGATATTGTGAGCACAACAGACAGTGACACCTGGTTTGTCTCGTTTGTCTCTGTGTGCTACAGACTTGGCTCGTGACTCAATTCATGTGCAATTGAATACATGACATAGTGTCATTTGTATTCTATAAGACCTGGGCAGAAATATCATTAATAACTAATATAAATATTGATGGGTAACTCAATAACGGGCAATTATCAAGGCAGGAGAGGGATAAGTAACGTCTAATAGGATTACAGTAATGTCATTATGAATATATAAAAATAACCGGGACCTGGTAGAGATCCTAAACAAATATTTTAAGAGATAATAAATCATTTTATGGAGCGTTCTGGCGTGGAATTACAAGTGTGTTCCAAAGGAAGGGAGTGAGGCAGGAGAGAACATGGCACAGTAGGAGCACCCAGGGGGGAAATACAAGCTGGGTGGTCTGATTAGATTAAAGCTAGTAGAAATCTACAGACTGTTAATTACCTGACCCTGTGTGTGTGTGTGTGTGTGTGTGTATGTGATGCTGCAGGGCTGACAGACTCCTGAGTGGGGGGAGCATCTGCCTTTATGATGCGGTTGATGAAGGTGGAAGAATGGGAGCTGTACCATTTTATTTACTGTTGACAGCCGTGTATAATACGGCTCTTAATTTGTGTAAATGTGCGTTTCTTGTTTTTTGTCGACCTTATATGGCCGATACAGGTGATGATGGACAAATTATCTTTTTCTCCATTTGTCCCGAATATGTCCCCGCCATTTGAGTCCAAAGCAAATGGGCCAAGATGAACCAATAATGAGTGTGTGTGTGTGTGTGTGTGTGTGTGTGTGTGTGTGTGTGTGTGTGTGTGTGTGTGTGTGTGTGTGTGTGTGTGTGTGTGTGTGTGTGTGTGTGTGTGTGTGTGTGTGTGTGTGTGTGTGTGTGTGTGTGTGTGTGTGTGTGTGTGTGAGAGAGAGACTGCTTAAGTTTTCAGGAAGCAGTTTTGTTCTTCTCCACTCAGCCAACGTCATCGTCTCTGGCTTGCACATTTTCCACTGGCCTGGCCAACTCTCTCTCTCTCAACACACACACACACACACATACACACACACACACACACACACACACAAATCAGCACCCATGCAGGCCCATTTTCCAAGAACTCCTTCAGTGATCCAATTCTGCTTCTTGCATAAAAAGACTCTTGGATTTTCTTGCAAATTATATTTTAATGAAACAGAACTTTTGGGATATGGAAAGTTCTCTCTCTCTCTCTCTCTCTCTCTCCCTCGCTCTCCCTCGCTCTCTCCCTCTCTCCCTTTCTTTTGGTGGTCTTTGTACTTTTGGGTTCCCCTCATTAATGATGATGCCAGGTGGCCCCACAGACAACAAAACCACTAAAAAAACAGGAAACTCACTTCAGTGCTTAGCGGCAGAGATAGACACCTTTTGTCAAATCAACCATTTATCTGCCTGGCAGCATTTTCTCAGTGTTTAATCCATCACTAGGGAAAAAAGTGCGATTTAAGAAACTTTATCTACCACTTATCCATTATCCCGCTTCCATTTAGGGTCCCAATGGACAGAATGTGTGTGCCGTTCCCCTCCCCTGTATCTTTTTTACTTCCAGTCCTGTGTGTAATTCATGAACTCTTGTCAGTAAAGATCATTGTGTAACATGGTTTGTCTCTTTCCAGGAACCGTCGACGAGCTCTCTGGAAGGGATAAACCCAGTTAGCCTCCGCCAAGATGGGCCAAATAAGATTTGAGAACCGTCTCTGCGCAAAGAGCCAAAGGGGGGGGCCGAGATCCACTGTGCCGGTAAGTCATATCACCTCACCTCACCTGGGCTGATTACATGTTTTAGGAGTGAAATCGAGGTTCAATGTCAAAGGTCACCAAGGTTTAAAGAGGAAAAACTCAGAACTCAGAACACAAAGCAGATAAATGTTATGAAGAATGTCCAAACATTCACATTAGAGGTGTAAAGTTACTATGTGACTGATCAGTTTGAGCCTCTGTGTTCCTTCTGCTTTAATTTCAATTTTTGCAACTGTTGAGTGTCGAGGTTTTCTGAAAAACAAACAAACCCGGCCTCGTTCCTGGTTGTAGGCGGGTAAACTTGTTTGGAGGCCACCGAGGGGCGAGCTAATGAGATTGAGAGGTCATCTGAGCCCAGGCCAGCCCAGATGAAATAAGATTTCCGTGTCGTTTCTGTTGATATCAACCCCCCTGGGGTCGCGGCAGATAACAGATCAAAGATGGAGATCAACAGGAAGCTTATGGAGAGATAGAGGGACCATGAAGGAGAGGGATGTTGGAAAGGACAGGGAGTGGAGAGGAAGATTTGCTGGATCGTCTCAAAAAACCACAACAGGATCTTCTTTAATGTTATATTGTGTTTAGATTTATAGTGCTGTCATGTTTGAGCTTCTGTGGGGAGTTGGGTGTGTGTGTGTGCGCTTGTGTGTGATAGCTGAGTGGAAGTGAATAATGCAATGTGTTTTTGGGAGCATGATTGATGTTTTACTTGATGGTTGCCTGTGTGTGTGTGTGTGTGTGTCGCCCCTTGAATATGTATGTTTGTGAGCGTGCATTAACAAAGGTGTGTATGTGTGAATAATAGAATGAATTATAGCAATGGATTATGGATTTCTAGGCCCCGGGGGGGCGATTCACACTGTCACACATGACGCTGCGTGATCAATAACCACGGTGCTCTGCCTGTGGCACCTTGAGATTGACACCTAAGAGAATGATCATTAGTTTCTATCGTAATTATGAAATATGGCCGCGCTGCCTCAAGAGGGGCAGGAGTGCGAAGGATGGGCGGTACAAAACGAGGACAGGTGCGTGTGTGACTGTGTGTGTATGAGTGAGTGAGTGAGTGAGTGAGGGAGTGAGTGAGTGACAGGCCTGCTCAACCAAAAACCCTTTAAATATGTCCACACAGAAGCAATTAAAGCCGGTGTGTTCTGCTCCGCGTGCCCTCCATTAAAGCATAACGGCAAAAGAGATAACAAAGGAGACGAGGCATTATTTTAGCCTTAATTATGAAATATAGTCTCATTAATTATTATCCAGAGGAGGAGGAGGAGAATATGAGATAGGAAATAAATGAGGGATCAGAGAAGTCTGAGTGAAGACGGAGTGGAGCCCAGACACACAGGCGCAGGTGAGGCAGGGGTGAGTTATGGGAGGGGAGACGAGGGGAGACGTTAGTGAAGATGCAGAGCGTCGCCCACCTCACCCAGGCAGATGAGGCTCGTGTTTTGTTTTCCTCTGAGGCGAAGGTGGGAGAGCGTGAATCCGTGGCAACTTAAATAAACAGTGTATTGTGTGACGTATGGTTCCTGGTGTGTTACACATTACATTTCACCTCCTGTTCACCTCCTGTCATCGTTTTGGGAGCCTCTGTTCAGTTGAACATTTGCTTGCGTCACATGTTTCTATGTCCAGTGGTCCAAAGTGAATTCCTTAATCCCGGCGCTGCATGATCGGAATTTACATATACTGCGTCACCGTTAATCCCTCCGACCAGTAACGCTGCTCTGTGAGATTACTGCCATAACATGGAACAGAGGAGGAGAGGAATTCTTAGGTATTTGTTTTTGTTTTGTCATTAGAGAGAGAAAGAGAAGGAGAGAGAGGGAGAGAGACAGACAGGGGGAAAGAGAGGGAGAGAGAGGGAGAAAATGGAGGCAAAGAGAGAGGGGAGAGGGAGACAGAGGGAGAGAGAGAGAGAGAGAGAGGGTTTCTTATTTGCGTTCTTGGTGTGTTTGGTCGTGATCTTATCCACCATCTGTTAGTGAACATATGTCAAGGAGGAGAAGGAGCGCTGCTGCCAGAGAGAAAGAGGGGTAGAGGGGCCAACAGAGAGAGATGGAGAGATGTGTGGGTGTGTGTTTGTGTGTGTGTGCGCACCTTGACCCGGGTTGTGTGCATGCATACGTGTGTCACTGCATACATTGGTGTGTGTGTGTGTGTGTGTGTGTGTGTGTGTGTGTGTGTGTGTGTGTGGTAGATAGGGTGGGTGTGGCGCTCAGTGAGAGCTATTAATAGCGACTCCTTCACCTCGCCTCTCGCAACGTGTTTACGAGCAGACCAGGGGCATCATGGGAGTCCCGGGCTCGCACAAACTGCACTCCCTTCGTCCTCCCTCGTCCTCCCTCGTCCTCCCTCCTCCTCACAGAAGTGGCGGTCTTATTAACGGCCTCTTAATTGGTCTCCATTAATCTAACAATGGATGCTTTAAACAAAGCCGACGGTTTGAGCAAATTATCATCGCACAACGATTATCACGTCTCTGCTCTCTTCTATAAATCAGGAACAGATTTTATTCCGTCGCCGTTCCGTAGATTCATTAGGAGGAGCAGTGTGTAGCGCCTTATGGAGCAGATTGAATTCAGAATGATGGCGGCCTTTTGAAGCTGCTTCAAACCGCCTCACGTTTGGAAACAATGCACGAGAGGGAAACACACCCCACAGGCCCCGACAGCAAAACAAACACAATCTGTGTCGCCTCTCCAGTCGCCACAGACAGTTTGACGACTGGAGCTCAAACTCATGAAAAACACTGTTGCTGACGCGGCATAACACTTCCACTAAGATGCCGGCCAAGAGAATCAGAGCTCCACTCCATCTGAATGGAAAATTGAATTGAGAGTTTGATCATTTGTGTGTTGTTATCTATGTGTGTGTGTTTAATCCACCTTGGGCAGAACACACTCACACGTACTTTGGTGGTCGTGATGTTTATTCATAAGCACAGCTGAGGTCATTTATGAATACTTAACATCTGAGGTCACAAAGTATCAAAGGCACCTCTAAAGGTTTGGCTTCTCTTTGGTGGTCTTAAGTATGAAGCTGACTTAGACACATGAAGAAGTCCAGTAAGGCACACAGCACCCGAATCTGTGTGGAGCCACTTCAATGCGCCAATGTGACACACACACACACACACACACACACACACACACACACACACACACACACACACACACACACACACACTCACTGGCAAAAGGGTCCTCTTGAAGCTGCAGATGCATCTTTATTCCTCCCTCTCTCCGAACCAAATTCATGAATAATAAATGACAATGGCTGAGGGGATGAAAAGGTAAAAAGAGAGAGAGAGAGCGAGAGAGAGAGCGGGAGAGAGCGCGAGTGAGAGAGCGAGAGAGCGGGAGAGCGAGAGAGAGGGAGCGAGTGGGCAAAGTGTCAGAGTGCCATCAAGGCTCCTCAAATGACACCATGGGGCACCAGAAAGAGGGGGAGGGTTTGGGTGGAGAGGTAGAAATGAAGGAGGAGGAGTAGGATGAGGATGAGGAGGAGGAGGAGGAAGCGAGGCGTGAAACAAGAGCAGGACATGCAATGTACGGCCCGGGCGAGAGGGAAACCACCGGAGATGAGGGGGGGGGGGGGGGGGGGAAGACAGGAAGATGGAGAGGAGTTCAGTCGGGGCAGAGATGGACGAGAAGAGGACACAGATTCATCAGAGGAAGACGAGGTTCACCCGGGGGCAAATTAATGAAATCATTTCCTGATTCCTCCTCTAGTTTCTGATGTAACGAACACATTTTGGCCCCTTAATTGCCCTGAAATTGAAACGGAATAGCTGCTTTAAAAATTAAAACCCTCTCTCGCTCTCACTCCCACTCCCTCTCCCTCTCTCGCTCTCACTCCCTCTCCCTCTCTCGCTCTCTCTCACTCTTCCTCATTCCCTTTCGTTATTACCACATCTAATGTCCAACGGAGGAGTGAGTAGAAGCGGTAAGTGCCGCACAGCATCTCCAGTGCTCGCTCTAATGGCTGTTGGGGAATGGGAACACTCTCCGTCTCTTCACACACATCCAACACACACACACACACACACACACACACACACACACACACACACACACAAACGGAGCTTTTTCTCATTATGGAATGAGATTGGATGGGAGAACGAGCGAGGCAAAACACACCATTATGAGTTTATAGAGGGGAGAAAATGGAGGAAAGAGGAAAAGAAGACGAGGAGGCGAATGTTTATAGTTTATGGTGAAGTTGCTCCCGATAGAGGAAGAAAGATGATGAGGATGATTGATAAGGAAGCAAATGTGTGTGCGCCCTCTATTTGTTCCCTCTTATGTACCGAGCGCAGCATGTGGGAGAGTAACACCCGGGCTTCCACGTTAAGCTTCAACAAACACACGCACACACACACACACACACACACACACACACACACACACACACACACACACACACACACACACACACACACACACACACTGTTGCTCTGTAGTTTCAGAAATGTAAAGTTTTGGATGAACCTAAAGCTCCGCCTCCTGTTCCCCGGTTCACCCTTTTTCTCCAGTCACGTGTGAGATGATTTTACATTTTTACGAGGTTTAAAAATCTCTCTTCCCCCTCTGAAGGTGTTCATGTTTTTTTGATGGGATATTAAAAAGAGGGGGGTTGGAGGGTGAGCTTTAATTGAGGAGCGTCTCCGGTCCAGAGTGGGACCTCTTACCGGAGGTTTCCCCTCTGCCTGACGGTGTTAAAGGCGTGTGTGTGTGAAGATGTGGATGGAGGCTGCAGATGCATGTGGGCTGAATTTCAGATGCATGAGAAAGCTAATGGAAAGCAAAGGATGCAGCTGATACACACACACACACACACACACACACACACACACACACACACACACACACACACGCACATCGCACATACATACATACGCACATATGCACACACAGATGAATAGAGAGAGAAAGAGAGAGAGAGCGATGCGGCCGTATGTATAGAGGCGTTTTATAGAGCTGATCAATACGATGCTGATTGATTTTTCTGACAGATAAATCATGAGGATTGCCCGCCGCCGCGGCACAGAGCAGCCATCGATCGTACATGTACACATACACACACACACACACACACACACACACACACACACACACACACACACACACACACACACACACACACACACACACACACACACACACACACACACACACACACACACACACACACACACACACACACACACACACACACACACACACACACACACACAAGCACGCACGCACGCACACACACACACACACACACACACGTCTGTCCAATCAAATCAATAGATGTGTGTTGATGCAGATTGGGATTGAGACACAGACTCAGATCTGAGCCTGGGTGTGTGTGTGTGTGTGTACAGGTGAACTCAGAGAGCAGCGTCCCGAGCAGCTGTCAGGCCAGAGGCTCAAACTGCAGGATTGATGGCTTTGTTTACATTAGAAGCTTTGCATCGTTGTGCGGGGAGCGAGCACGCCCTGGATGATGCAATAATGTGTGTGTGTGTATTTGTGTGTGTGTGTATGATGCCAGCGTAAACACTGCGACGACAACGGCGCCGTCTGGCAGCTTCCTCAGCAGTAATGAACTCTTCTTCTGCTGTCTAATCAACCGCTTTGCCTCTCTCTCTCTCTCTCTCTCTCTCTCTCTCTCTCTCTCTCTCCCTCTCCCTCTCCCTCTCCCTGTCTCTGTCTCTCGCTCATCCTCCCCCTCCCTCCCCCTGTGTCTCTCTCTCTCTCCTCTCTCCCTCCTCTCTCTCTCCCGCCCCCCCTCTATCATTCCTCCTCTCCATCCTCCTCTCACTTCTATCCATGCTAATGTGGTGAATTTACTCTCTCCCTCTCTCAGTCGAGCTGTGTTTGTCTCCCACTTGTTCCCTCTCTTCTCCTCCTCCTTTCTCTCTCTCTCTCTCTCTCTCTCTCTCCCTCTCTGTGCCACCCTCCCACTCTACTGCAGGGTGCTGTGTTGTATGGGTGTGTCTCCTCCCCGTGTCCGTCTGCAGTGGAGGAAATTTGCCCGGCGCACAGCACAACAGCTGAACACACTTTCCCCATTGGTCATTATTCTGTGTCTGTGTGTGTGTGTCTGTGTGTGTGTGTGTGTGTGTATGTGTGTGTGTGATGCTGGAGTCATGAGCATTACAAGATGAAGGAGGGCGGCGGTTCATTGGAAAAAGAAGAAAAGTCCACCATCAGCAAGAAAACTCTGAGGCTGTCGATTAAGACTGTGTGTGTGTGTGTGTGTGTGTGTGTGTGTGTGTGTGTGTGTGTGTGTGTGTGTGTGTGTGTGTGTGTGTGTGTGTGTGGAGTGGTGCATTGGTAAGCCCTCCTCCCCTTGTCTGACTGAGCTGTAAGCCGTCTGCTCGGGTTTCCTTCCAAATGTCATCAATTAGCGGGTGGCAAACGGTCCTGACGTAAACATTTGACCTGGAGCCAAATCCATCCAGCTTCTGATCCATTTTGCACAGCAGATTCATTCCACTGAAGCTTTCAGGTCTGAGCACTCAGACTGTAAGTGCTCCTCCTGCTTTCACTGGAGTTTGTCTGGAAGTTTGGTTGTTTTGCATCCTTTCTATATTCCTACATAGACACACACACACACACACACACACACACACACACACACACACCTGGGCCTCTGAGTGCTCAGTAGTTTCTGATCTGATTATCGCTCCTCAGAAAACAAACATCCACCCAGAATGAATCAGCTGCCATGTTTTCTTTCACAAACTACCTCAAAACACCAGTCACACACACTTTCATTTGCTCAGGTACCTCCCCCCCTCACACATACACAAACACACACTCTCCTCTCTCTTCTCTCTTCTCTACACCCCTCTGGGCGAGGGCACGGTCCTTTTCCCTGTCCAGCATTGTCTCTTGTGTAACGCCGACACATTTGCGGCTGATTTAAGACGGCTGTTAGAAGGCAAAGCCGCTTTTGCCGTGCAGGACGTCTCCGTCTGTCTCCTTCTCCCTTTCAGGCTGTTGCTGGCAGAGGCAGATTGATGAAATCATCAGTCACAGCGCTGCCTCGCCCTGTCTGGCTTTATAGCTGCAGTGTGACACAAAGTGTGAATGAATCCCACCAAATATGCACAACCTAAATTGTTGCACTGTAAGTAACACACACACACACACACACTCACTCACTCACTCACTCACTCACACACACACACAGACACACACACAATCTCTCACACACACACTCTCTCACCATCTCTCCCAAACACATACTCTCTCACACACACACACTCTCACACACACACTCGCTCGCTCCACTCACTCACTCACTCACTCACTCACTCACTCACTCACTCACTCACTTCCCTTTTTTATATTTCTGAAACAAACAAATGAAGTCAAAGTCATGAAAATAACCAGAAAACTGCAGAAAGGAAACAAAGAAGAAGAGAAGTCAATGTGGCAGTGACAGTGATTGTTATTCATTGAATTACTTTATTTTACTCCTTTCTCAAGGCTGAGAAATAAAAGAAATCAAATAAAATCAACGCATTCATTAATAGTATTTTACTGCTTTTGTTGAAGGATTGATTATATTTTTTTCGTACTAGCACCACATTTTATAAAACTCCTTTATGGATCCACTCTTAAGAAACTCCATGTGGCCTCAACTTCTATTGTGACAAATATGAGCCCAATCTGACCAGCTACACACACACACACACACACACACACACACACACACACACACATACACACACACACACACACACACACACACACACACACACTCACACACACTCACACACTCTCACACACACTCACTCACTCACTCACTCACTCACTCACTCACTCATTCACTCACTCACTCACTCACACTCTCTCCCAAACACACACTCTCTCACACACACACTCTCACACACACACTCGCTTGCCCACTCACTCACTCACTCACTCACACACGCACACAGACACACACACAATCTCTCTCTCTCACTCACTCACTCACTCACTCACACACACACACTCACTCACTCACTCACTCACTCACTCACTCACTCACTCTCTCACTCACACTCTCTCCCAAACACACACACTCTCTCACACACACACACACACACACACACACACACACACACACACACACACACACACACACACACACACACACACACACACACACACACACACACTCACTCACTCACTCACACTCTCGCCCAAACACACACTCTCTCACACACACACTCTCACACACACACTCGCTCGCTCGCTCACTCACTCACTCACTCACTCACTCACTCACTCACTCACTCACACACACAGACACACACATAATCTCTCTCTCTCTCACTCACTCACTCACTCACTCACACATACACATACACATACACACACACACACACACACACACACACACACACATTCTCCGCAGTGACTCTTGATGGAGTGGAGGCGACACGGTGGAGTTGCTGAGCTGGGCCAGCGTGTTGTGTGACCGTGCAGCGGCCAGCAGTCGCACCAGCTGCATCTGTGGCAGAACATTCATGGAGCCATTTTGTCTCCTCGTCTCCCTGCTGAGCTCGTCAATAATGATCCCTGTGTGTGTGTGTGTGTGTGTGTGTGTGTGTGTGTGTGTGTGTGTGTGTGTGTGTGTGTGTGTGTGTGTGTGTGTGTGATTTGTAAGTGCATGTGTGTGTTTGGATGTATCTCCTTTACAATCAAACCCCAGAGAGTATGAGAGTGTGTGTGAGTGTGTGTGTGTGTTATAGCCTCACAGCTCTCCTCCCAGTGGTGCAAAAGTGCTGAATAAGGATCACACAGCTCTCTCTGTCTCTCTCTCTCTCTCTCTCTCTCTCTCTCTCTCTCTCTCTCTCTCTCTCTCTCTCTCTCTCTCTCTCTCTCTCTCCCTCTCCCTCTCCCTCTCCCTCCCTCCCTCCCTCCCTCCCTCAGGCTCACACACCATATAGCGGAGTCTCATGCGTGATCGTTCCCTGTGAGTGAGCGAGCGTTGCCTGAAGCCTCGTTCACCTGATGAATCTCTCCATCCAATATTGATGCGCCCTACACCGCTTGCTCGCCCGCCCGCCGCTCCTTGGCTTTGTTGCAGTTTAAGATGTAAACAGAGACGGGGAAGTGCGTGGGAACGACCGCCGCTCTCTCTTTGACAGCGTGTCTCCTCCCAGCCCCCTGCTGCTCCCCCCTCCTCAGGCTCTATTGACCAGTTATGTTGAATTATTGATGGGGCGAAGTCGCAGCGTGGCGATGCAGAGATTGAGCGAGTTTCATTCTGTGTGTAAGGATGCAACAGACACACAGATGGGTTATTAGAGATATGGGTTTAATTTAGTTAGTATCAGTAATATGACATCATGGCTCTGCCTAATGCACCGCTGAAGGAAGGAAGAAGGATGAAGGGAGAGGAGGGAGAGGAGGAAGAGGAGGGAGAGGACAGTGGTGATGCTGCACTTTGTCCCCCCGTCTTCATCTGGCACCAGAAGTCCTGGTGTCACTGTTGTCTGGCAGAACCTTGGACCTTGTGTCACACTGTGTCTAACAAAAGGCTCTCTCTCTCTCTCTCTCTCGCTCTCGCTCTCTCTCGCTCTCTCTCGCTCTCTCTCTCTCTCGCTCTCTCTCTCGCTCTCTCTCGCTCTCTCTCGCTCTCTCGCTCTCTCACTCTCTCACTCTCTTTCTTGCTCCCTCTCCCTCTCTCTCTCTTGCTCTCTCTCGCTCTCTCTCTCTCTCTCTCTCTCTCTCTCTCTCTATCTCTCACTCACATGGTTGTGAACAATAGGACTTCTCTCTCAGATTCCTGCAGTCTAATCGCATTATGCAATCTCCCACTGACCACAGTTGGCAGACCATGCAGGGACGGGCCCCAGACACACACACACACACACACACCTTTGCTCACTCACTCTCTCTCTCTCTCGCTTTCCTCACTTTGTCTCTTTAGCAAACTGACCACCCTCTTGGAAAACGTGAGGAAAATATTAAGTCTTTCTTGTGTGTGTGTGTGTGTGTTTGTGTGTGTGTGTGTGTGTGTGTTTGTGTGTGTGAGAACTCAGTAGTGCCATTGGGAGAAAGGACCTTTTGTTGCAAAGCCAACCATTAGCCGTCTAATGGAGCACAACTCCAGCAGTAGTCATTAGATTCATGAAATCTCTATTTTCTTGCCGTCTCCCACACTTGCATGCGGCGCGGCGGCGGCGAGGAGGAGACGGAGAGGAGAGGCGGCGAGGAGGCGAGGGCGTAATTCATTTAGCAGGATGAAAAATCACACGTTTCTAAATGAGCCATTAATCTGGGTTTACATTTCCACGCCCTGCAGGAGGGCAGGAATCATAGAAGAACTCATCACACAGCTCACAAACTGCCATCAATCAGCTGCGGCCCGGCAGAGCGCAGACGTGATGGGAACACAAAGGGGCTGAAAGGGAGGCTGCCGGTTCAAAGCTGACCTAAACGTGAAGGCTCTAAAGCATGTCTTCCTTCATCTTAAACCAGAGCGCCTCGTACGTCCGTGTGTGTGTGTGTGTGTGTGTGTGTGTGTGTGTGTGTGTGTGTGTGTGGCCTCTGGAGATCATATACGGTCGATTACATAAAGCTCCTGGCTGCTGGTCTCTGGCGGGAATGAAACCACTTCAACTTTCTATAAATCTCTCTCTTAAGGAGGATCTACCTTCGTCTCTCTTCTTCAAACTGCACCTCTGTCTCATTGTCTGTCCTTATGTTGTGTGTGAATGAAGTGAATGAGCGAATGAATGAACATGGGAGCAGATAGTGATGCTGTAATGAATTCTGTCTCTCTCTCTCTCTCTCTCGCTCTCTCTCTCTTTCCTGTAAGTGTGTAATCCTGGAGAGTGAGCAAGGCATTAATCAGGCCGCCCCGTGCTTTTTAGCTCACTCTGCCTTCTGCAAAACCGCGGCTTTGCCTTCCTAAGTAGCCGCTGAAAGCAAAGGCTGCTGGGATTGCGTGAC